>NC_090885.1:32591408-32593908 GCF_036669925.1 Montipora capricornis
AAGCTGAAAGTATTATGAGACAGCCCAACAAGAACGGGTATCTTTCCTTCTTACAGGGCGAAGAGAGCAATACCTCCATTTAGGACTAACTGAAACACTACCTTTCAACATCAAATCCTGACCCTGCCGCAGTTAGCACTCTACGAAGTTCTAATGCAAAGACAAGTAAGGACCATACTTGCCGACCAACTAATATGGAACAATTGTGACCGTAGCACGGCCATCAACAGAAGGGGTGAAGGTTGATATTAGGAACACCACCTTTAAACGGACAATTTAACAGTCGTGTTTAACAGTAGATAAACCAACATTTTACATCATATGAATCATGTGAATAGGGATACGTGTCAAGTAGTGGGACTACACCTGCAATAGACCACACAAATGGGAGCAACCAAGGAGCAAGTATACCGGCCGAGAAAGCCACTGCCACCGAGGAACAGGCACCACTCGTTGTATCCAGACCACAGAGCGTCAAACAGCGGCCGCTCTTTTTGTAAGACTAGGTTAAAAAGTTGCAGCATGCTTTAGTATTAAGAAGTAGATTTATTAAAAAGAGAAGCTCTCTTTTAAAACGTTAAGTGAGTAGCATCTAGTCCACATTCGGTTTTAGGTCACATGGTTTGCGAGGATGTGATATGTCAGTTTAGGTTTTCTCTTCGGGGAGTACGAGTCGTCTCAGGTGTAAATGCCTTCGCAATGAGAGTTCACTGTATGCCTCTATTTTTCAGATACGCATATCCGTCTAACTGGTCATACCTCCTCTCACGCTGGTCGGGTTGAAGTGTTTTCTAACGGAATCTGGGGAAGGGTATCCAGTCGCAGCTATTGGCGGTGGTGGTACCCCAGGAGGTTGCTATTGCCCCTTTGGCGAAAAAAGGAAGCTGCAGTTGTTTGCCGACAGTTAGGATTCCCAGGAGTCATTACTGCTTTGAACTACTCACCTTTTGGAGTGGGTTCAGGACCGGTTGTGATGTCTGAGGTACAATGCGTTGGTACAGAAAAGACCCTACAGCAATGTCAGTATAGTGATATGGTTAACAGCAGAGGCCGTTATGGAGTGGGAGTAGTCTGCAAGTCTCATTATTTTTATACTGGTGATATTGGTGAGTGGTTTATTATTGTAAAGGTTCACTTGCTTGTTGCTCAATCTGACTGAGTTTTAAAACTGGATCCGGTAGTCCACTTACGTACCATATTACCCACCCATTAATTTTCACGCGATTTCATTTTCCACTTTACGTCACGTGGTGTAAAATCACAAGACCGGGTTATCACGCAATTACCCCCGTCTCCGTCGATATAATTTGCCCTGCGATCATTTCCGTCTACAAGAAACAAACGAGAAGAAAAAAGGCAGCACGAGAGTTTCAACTTTTCCTCTTTATTATTATGGAAGAAAACAAACTTGTAAACAAAGCTCAAGTGCGAACAGTATTGCCTGTCCAGATGATGTAAATAGTTTTGTGCAAACGAGGTTTGGTGTTGAGTTATTGACCATGAGTCGTCATGTATAAGGCCTATTACAGTAGAAATAAAGTTAATTGAGCGAATGTACCTGCTTACCTTAATCACACGTATTCGCGGCAACAGGCCTGGTGCAGTGGTGAGAGCACTCGCCTTCCACTAATGTGGCCCGGGACTGATTCCCGGATTCGACCCCATATGTGGGTTGAGTTTGTTGGTTCTATACTCTGCTTCGAGGGGTTTTTACCCGGGTACTCCGGTTTTTCCTTCTCCTCAAAAAACAGCATTTGATTTGATTTGTTCTGATTTCAGTGGATTTGTAGTCTCCCCAATTTGTAGAGCATTTACGCTTGGCTAAATAACCTTGAGACTACTTTTAAGATACCTTCTTTTAGAAGGGTTGTCACTACAACACTGTATCACGTAACAGCGATGTTATGGTACCAATTGATGCTTAACAAAATGGGCCAACTCTTGTGACGTAATAGGTTACCATGGCAACATGAAAGCTCTCCAAAAACACCCTATATTTCCTCTTAATATGATTATATCTCAAAAGTGAACTCGGTGACCCCCATTTTTAAATTTGCAACAAAAAAAATTTAATGCAGCTTCTATTTGTCATAATACTAAACATAAAATTTACATTTCAATTAAAACAAGAGTGAGTAATTATTTAACGTCTTTCCGGAGAAAAAAATATTACTCATCTTGGTGAAAACGTTCCACGAGCAGCCCATAGACGAGGTTCACATGGTTTCTTTTACATGCCTATATATTGAATGTCTTCAAGCTTAGAATCTGAGTGTGTGAAATATCTCGTTTTTAGTCCGTGGGAGTTAAGTTCGTCCTTAGACAATAAAGTTGAAGATCTTCACTTCAGGTTGTCTTGTTTTTGCTTGATCTTCTGTAAAAAATAACGTTGGAAATTTCCGTTGTCATTTTGCCTCATCTTCTGTGAAAAATGACGTTGGAAAATTCTGCCGTCATTTTGCTTGATCTTCCGCAAAAATGATGTTGGAAATTTCCGTCG
>NC_090885.1:32613908-32621408 GCF_036669925.1 Montipora capricornis
CCATTTGCACCATAAAAGCTGTTTGGAAAAATCCACCACAAATTGATGAACGGAAGTGGTTAATTATGTATTCATTTTCATTCATTTATCGATCCATCCATTCATACCTTCATTTATTCATTCATTCATTCATTCATTCATTCATTCAATTCAATTTTAATGTATCACGCTCATTCAATTTTAATGTATCACGCAGCTTGTCCATCTGGTGTTGTGATGTGAAAGTCTCAACATTGCGCTGTCAGTTAAAATGGATTTTTAAACTTTTTTCCCTAATGCACTCAAAAAGTGCAAATGTTACGAAAAGGAACACGTGAAGCGTGTGAGGTAGGGTTCAATATAAAAGTTGTTAGGTAGCTTTCAGGCGACGATTTTTTTCCTTTTTCTGGTTTCATAATGTTTGTTGTGCGTGGAGAAGCATTTTCACTACGACTTTATATTTTTTATTTTATTTGAGACAATTGCAAGTTACAATCAAAGTCTCCCGGAGACACCTCATTGGTGATTACCGGTAGTAAATGACGAAAAACATGCGAACATAAAAAAATAAAAAAATTGTAAGAAACCCCCCCCCCCCCCCCCCCCTCCACCCAAAAAACAAAAAAATTGCCGAGTACAAAAGGGGATTCTTGCTTGCATAGCAACGTGTCCTAGTTAATGACTTTGCACTGACACCAAAAAGGTGAACTGATGGAGATGCGTTGGATTATTGTGCAGGGTTTTAGAAACTGAGCATTCCATTCCTTTGCAGATTTTGCTCTGCATATTCTAGATAGTGATGGTTAATATCAAATTAGAAACATGTTTACGCAGGAACAGTAAATAGGGATCATTTGATTGGATGCTGTTGAGAATTTCTTAAAATTTGATTGGTTCACAATGTACAATAAGAGTGGAATGTTTGGTATTGCAAAACCATCTCGCCACCCTGATTAGCTCTGCTATTTGTGGGTAAGGATTTTCTCTTTATTTCTAAAATTTGGATCACTTCTTCTCTTTCTCATGTACTCTTTCATGTACGCTTTGTGTTTCTCTTTTTGATCAGTTATGTCTTTGCTACCAGTTAATGTCATATCAATTTTGTTCTTGTTTGATATTTGAGAAACTTGTTTCTGTGCAGTAGACACCAATATGTCCAATGTAGATGCTGGCACATTCACCTGTCACAGATTGTACAATGGCAACAGGAGCAAATGTTGCTAGTGATTCAGCAATATGAATTCTTAAACTTAGACAGTTGGCTGCTGTCCCATGTTCCCTCACATGACATATTGATCAAATAATCTTGCCAAGAGTGGCCAGTATTACTTTCTATAAACTGTTCGGGGTTATGCAATAAATGGTGAATACCAAGGCTACATACTTGATAATGATTGTTTGGAGTGCCATACAGCTGATGTGATACAGCTCGAAAAAAGCAATCTCCACCACCCCCAACATCTAGTCGAATCCTGCCTGACTGAGATAATTTAGTTTCTAATAAAGAGACGGAATGTAGGGGTTGTTCTGGATTACTGCTCTGATCTAATGGTCCTGGATTTGTTTCCACATCTCCACTCAATGAAATAATTCTATTAGAAATGTATGTTTTCACCTGATGGTGCTGTGAGATTTTGAAAACACTGGCAACAACATATACACAAGATAAAGGAGGTGTTTTAGTTCTCTTCGGATATATATTACAAAAGCATGGTGGTCCTGGATTAGTTTCGATATCATTACCAAGTCGTATTAGTTTAGGAATATAAAATCTATAACGATAAATCTGCGTAAGCCATAGGCGATTCCACTGTATCAACTATCATCTTGAAACGACTGACAACTTATTTTAAGACAGGCAAATATATTGCTTCAAGATAAAACAAAAGCAGCAATGAACACCAAAATTTTCCTTTGAAGCAATCTCGATATTCTCTAGAAGTTAAATAAATTTTATACATTTCAATAGCAACTCTATATTGTGCTAAACTATTTCCCATTTTGAGAAACCTTACTCACCAACGCTATCAATATTCTTCAGTTTCTCGCCGCAGCAAATCCAGCTCAACGAAACTCAAATTCACTGCAGTTCACTTCAATTCCAATTAAATTCACTTTCAGTTCTACAAAGCTTTATATTCAACAGATTCAACTTTGATTGACCTGGAACCTTGGAATAACTTGGAATGTGAGTTTGTCTTGGAAAGTCGAATCCACAGCGAATTGAAATTTGTTGCACGGATGATTCGACAGTGGTTTGTTGTGTATATGAGTGTTTCCTATTAATTATTTTGTCAGAAAGAACGACAGAAAACATCAACTTCTCACCTGAAAGTCGTAAACTCCTCTCCTTCCGTCGCTGAATAAAAATGCCTGATCTACGGTGTGCTTTGTCATGTGACTTCAGACGAACATTTTCCATATCAAGACCGAGCATATCCGACTACTAAATACCTGTGACACAAGTTTCTCGTGAATTCAAAAGATACTTGGAACACTGTTCATCTACGACTTTTAAGACTTTATTTCATAATTCGATCGAAAATTCAGAACGTCCCCTAAAGATAATGAAATAAGAGCATAGGGTAGGATTCGCACTTGGGACACGTGCGCTTAGCGCTTCCGTTCCAGAACGTTCGTACACCAATTCGGCCGTCCGAACGAAAGCCGAAATTTAACAGCCCATTGATCGAGTGAACGATTGATCGAGTGAGCACCTGAAGTCCCCCTCACTATACCTCATTGAGACTTCGTCATCAATGAGGTAAAAAGGAACGTGTAGCAGAGTAGGCCTTGTTATATTTTTGTGTCGTTGAAATTGATGCTCCTTCAAACCTAAGCATACATGCCATTTCAATGCAAATGTTCTTACTTAAATGCACTATGTAACCCAACAACAGACAGACAAGTAAAACTTAAATTAGCTTTTCTTTATGAAATCTTATGCTATAAAAGACCTTGTCAAAACGATCTCCATGTTAATGTTATTGATCATAATATTGCGAGCAGTCTCGTCTAACCTTAATAAAGCTTCAGATAATCAAGTTGATACCTTTTTTTATTATATCTCTTAGATAGTACGCGCGCTGTAATTGGCTAAATTAGCGGGCCGCATTCTACAGTACGGCCTGCGTACAGCCCGCTAAATTTAAAATTTCGACAAAACTAGCGAGTTTTTCATGTCATTTCTGTTGCATAAACCTGTACTGAAAACTGTTTGAATCTTGCAAGCAACTATTTCAAACTTAACAGCCAAGAAGATTTAGTTTTTGGGATTTTGGCACGGCATTCTTTGTGGCAGTTGAACCTTCCGCTTCACTTTGACTAGTTTCCTTGCCCGCGCGCCGGTTAACCTCAGAGATATAATAAATATCTTACTAACCTCGTTTTCTCGGTCCGTACTGTAAGTTACAGATCCTGGTCCGTAACTTACAGTATGGACCTCGAACTCGGTTAGTAAGAGGTATTTATAAAAAATGCTCTGCACTAATAGGAAATTGAATGAGATAACGGTTATCGTACCCACTTAAATTAACAGCACTTAGCAAAAAACGAATTTTTGGCAACAGATACTAAAACAATTGAAGTTTCTTTTTTTTGAATCCTTAAACACCCGCATATAAGAACACTTTTTTTTTTTTTAAGGCTGATCGTGTTCTTATTGGAGGGGTGCTTAGTGAGAAATCAGCCTGAAAGTGTTCTTAAAATGTTCTTAAAATTGGTTTCAGAAATGCTTCAAATTACATATTACAAGAGGTTTAATTAACATACAATGCTGTTTTGTAATAGATTTTATAATTTGTATTTGTCCTGAACACCATAGTACTTTGATATAAATTAATTTGTTATATCTCTCAGATAGTACGCGCGATGTAATTGGCTAAATTAGCGGGCCGTATTCTACAGTACGGCCCGCTGTGCAGCCCGATAAATTTAAAATTTCGACAAAACATCATCTAGCGAGTTTTTCATGTCATTTCTGTTGCATAAACTTGTACTGAAAACTGTTTGAATCTTGCAAGCAACTATTTCAAACTTAACAGCCAAGAAGATTTAGTTTTTGGGATTTTGGCACGGCATTCTTTGTGGCAGTTGAACCTTCCGCTTCACTTTGACTAGTTTCCTTGCCCGCGCGCCGGTTAACCTCATAGATATAATAAATATCTTACTAACCTCGTTTTCTCGGTCCGTACTGTAAGTTACGGATCCTCGTTTTTTTCCCGTTGCTTTATGGCCCGCGAGCTTCGGGATTGGGTCATAAATCAACGGGAAAAAAACTCGGTCCGTAACTTACAGTACGGACCTCGAACTCGGTTAGTAAGAGGTATGTACTGTGTTGTTTCCTTTAAGTTATCCTAATACCCTTTCCCTTTGTATTAAGAAAATGTTTTATTTATCAGGCTGAATTTGTTCTTATTTATATGGTACTTTATTGGCCAAATTTCAGCCTGATGTTCTTAATCCACTTGTTGCGGGTGTTTACTGTATTAGGCTGCTCTATTCTGCTGAAACATCGTTTGATAAATATCGCATTGTTTAACTACTGCCATATAATAATTAGCATTGCTTACTGGCGTAGTGTCCTTATCGACTGCGACTTGCTTTGTTCTTAGCTTTAGCAAGAGCAATCCTCCCGCGCTCTGTTCTTATCTTATCCTCGACCTGGTGAGGCGTAAAGCCAACAATCTCCTTTCTTGCCTCACCATCCTCTTTTAACTTTGTCGTAACGTACTGTTGGGTGCTTCTCTCGTTGCTCTCTATGAGATCCCTGAACAGTCTCCAATATATCTCTGTGTGATGATGTGAGAACGTCATTCCACCCTTGTGGCTCACAACTGAACCACACTCTGGCTTGGAAATTGCTTCTGGGAAAATGTGATCAAGTTTGTCTTGCTGGGTCTCAGTCTCGGTCGGGAGAGTCTGCACAGTCTCCTTTGTGCCCGCCTCTTTGATGAAGCTTCTCACTTTATCAAATACTTGGCTTGCATCAAATTTGCTGAGGATTTCGTGCCCTTGAATGACTTCTTTCACCGTTTGTATATTAATGCATTTCTTCTCGATTGCTGTTTCAAATGCTGATTTCACTGCTTCATTCTCCTCATCTGTCCAACGATGTCAACCACTTCCCAACTTTCCATCACTTTGATCGTCCTCGTTGCCGCTTTTCTGGTGAGACATCTCCTCTGACACTTCTTCTTCTGCTTCACTTTTGCTGGTTCTGTACATGATATATATTGCGCAACGCCTCGGACGTTTTCGCGGTAGTTTTCTCCTTCTGTTGTATGAGGTAAAAATTCTCTGTGATTTCCGGATTGTGGCCCAGCAGGTCTGCTAAGGCCTTCTTTAGATGCCCATGTTGTTCATGCACAGCGGAGACTGCTGCCTATCTAAATGATGCTGCATTTACCCTGACAAGTACTTTATCTGTAGCTTTCTGCCAAAATGAGTTCAGCTGTGCAGAAACCATGAAGAGGAGATAGCGTTCCCAGTAGAGCTGATAAAGACGTGATCATTGCTTCCTGTCTCTGCACCTGGTATCTTGTTTCGCTTGAAAGTGGGAGAGGCCTGCTTCCACTTGCAAATGGTTGGGCTCAGCACAAGATGAACTGAACCCAGAGATGTCAACGTCTTGTGTTTCACCACAGTCACAACCATTTGACCATTATCTGGCTTTGCTTTGGCTAGCTCTCCCAACGTCATGTTGGCGATATTACCTGCCCTGCAGGCATTCTCTATTATCAGCCTTGTGATAAGCTGATCTCTCACTAAGCAGTAGTCTGTCTGACTTGGGATCTTGCGGGCATCCTTCTGCAGGTGTTCCCCTCACACTGCAACTGCCTTCCTCACCACTTGGGATGTAGCGAATTTTTCGATATCTTCAGGTTTGATCACTTTGTCCAAATCCTCCATTAGCTTTTCACACCGTCGCTCGCTTACTGCCCTTTTAAAGGCTGTTCTTTAAATGACAAACTAGGGAGCTCCTAACATGAAGTAAATAGACGTGATAATTGGTACTTGAAATCGATACAATAAGTGTGTCTCCATAAATCACGGTCAAGCAAGAATATAAACAACAATGTTGTGATGAACAGAGTAACTAAATGACCATAAAGCAATCACAATTTGGATCAATTTGATAAAACAACAAGATACGTCTAAAGGATCTTTATTTTCGTGATAAAGAAAAGACTTACTCACTTTGGTTGATGAATCGCATGGAAAAGATTGCAAAGACACTTGAGATAGCGGTAACTTGGATCCTTCTGATTGCAGCAAAGGTAACTGTGTTGCTTCAACTTACTCTCTCGCTCACTAATATTACGTGTCGTCTTTTATTGGCCATGATACATGAAAAAAGCTGGGGCGTTTTCAAAAATTGAGCATCCACAATAAACCTATTTCCTATCAGAAAATTCCAGAGCTATGCTACAACTTAAGAAATCACGATTTCTACCGATTTTTTTAAAATTCAATATCACGTATTTCACTAAATAGTAACCAAATATAAATCAAAAGGAATTTTGTAGGAAATTGAAAAGGTAAGCGGCGTTTCGAAACTAATATGGGGGGCTCCATCAAGTTTGCAAATGGTTTCACTTTTCATTGCGTAATCAAAACCATTTGCGGCTAATTAATTCATAATAAAAAGTAAAAGATAATGGATCATTCGTTGGGTTAGGGTTAGCTTTCTCGAAAATCAAAATAAACAAGAGAATAAAGATTTGAATACTTATCTTCATCAAGTCGTGTTCCAGTATCTATTCATAAAACTTCGGTTTAACATTTTTCCTGTACATCCCATGCTAAGTAGTCCTTTGGTTTGAGTTGAGACAAATTTCTTTGTTGTAGGTTTTTGTTCTCTTTTTTGGCCTTGACCGTGCACAAAACACAATGGTTGTTTACTCCGTACTGAGGAACTAGCCAATAGAATCGTGTTGGTTACGTATTTCATGCATAGTGTATGAGCGCAAACAAAAGATCGTGCACGGTCGTGAACTTTCCAACCTAAATCTTGGCATCTTTGTTTGCTCCTTTGATGTTTGCCAAGCTTCCAAACCATTCCCCTTTATTAACTATGAGTCCTCACACATAATATATAGATTTAGCAAAGCCCAAAAGAGGAGCTCCGGGGTTATTTATTCTTACTGACTGTAGGGTTAGTGAAAATAAAAGGTTTTGGAATTACTGCTTAGGTGAATCATTTTCTTCGCTTTCTTCTATAGAAAAATTCATTGCCCAACTAGTGAATTCCAAAGTAAATTTCACTCGAAAACCGATATCGCATGAATCACGAAACGATGAGTGCGATATCGGAATAACAATGAAATTTACTGTGGAATTCATCAGTTAGGCAATGAATTTTTCTTGAATCGAATGAATTTTAAAAAGCATATCCTCAGCGAGCGAATGGAAAAGGAAAATAGCCATTGTAGGGTCAACTGTCAATGGCCAGCGAATAGGAATCTCGCTAAAATTAGAAATTGTTAGGAAACTTTGTCAGTTCAAGGTCAAAAAAGAGTC
>NC_090885.1:32626408-32631408 GCF_036669925.1 Montipora capricornis
AAAAACCATCAAGACAAAAAACCATTTTGCCCTTTGTCACTCAGTATCAACCATCAGTTCCCAGCCTTAAAAACATTCTAATGAAACACTGGCAACTGATGGAGAAACAGCCTTTACTCAGACAGATGTACAAAGAACCTCCAATTATATCATACAAACGAGGAAGGTCTCTGAAAGATATACTCGTAAAAGCTAAACTCTGAGATTTAACGGCTAAAACACGTGGGTGGAAAGCGTGAGTCAGGCTTGTCAACCCCTATGATATTTCAGGGCACTTTAACTATGGTGCTCCGCGCGCTCGCCTGCGGCAGGTGGAGCGCCGCTAAAATCACTTTGTGAAGTTGGGAACTGAAAAATTAATACCATAGATTTGTCATTATATAAATTTCCATCAAATATATAAATGCAATTTGCACAACCCGCGTATACCATTGACTAATCTTGGTGGGCATTTGTGATACGGATAAACATTAAACAGTATCGAACGCTTTTTTAAAATCGAGAAAAACGTCACATGTAAACATTTTCTTATCCATATTTGTTTGTATCGAATTTAGTATGTCCAAAATTGCATGCTGAGGAAAGAATTTCTCTCTGAAGCCATACTGAGCTTTGTATAAAAGTTCATTATCTTCGATGTATGATTTGAATTGGTTATACATAGTTTCTTTCAAACATTCTATTGAAGACGGAGAGTAGCGAAATAGGACGGTAGTTCTTCGAGCCAGTCTTATCGTCGCCTTTGTATGCTGGGATAATTTTTGCATGTTTAAACTTTGAAGGATATTTTTCTAGTTTCAATAGAGAGATTGATAAGCTCAGCTAAGGGTGAAGAGAGTATGTTCTTTGCACATTTTAAGCGTGAATAGGGCAGGAATATAAATCATAAGCCTTGTAGTCCAGGCATTATGTGGTCGGACCAGTAACTAAATGCAAAAGAAGCTTTCTCATCATTGACCAGTTAGAAGCATCTTATAACAGAACATACTAAAAGTCCCTAAAGATCCAACCATGGGAACACTTCCAAACAGCACCGACAAAATAAGTCCCTTTCTCCTATAGCATGAAAAGGAGGCTGTCAACCAGAAGTTGCCGTTTATCGTTTTTTATTGGTATAATTCGAGCCATTTCGCCTAAACTAAGAATCTATTCTTAAGAACAGTAATTTTAGGGCTTAAATAGTGAAAGACCTTTTCACAAAATATATTTAAATTAGTGAATTATTAAGGTTTATTTAGAGCAAGGGGTAAGATGTTATTTTGCCGAAATATTACCAGACATAAATCTTTGACTCACGACAAGAAAAGATCTATATCATCAACATAAAGCTACCCCTTTGTTCAATTCTACATGTGCTACATATGCAATGTAATTATAAACGTGCAAGCCTTCTGAATCTTCACTTTCGTAGTCTACAGAGTTCAAAAAATTTGTGCACGAAGACCCTTTGCATTGGCCACACACTGGGGAACACTGCATACCATTCTTGCTACTGCTACAGTCAGACAAACCGTTGCATCTGATTAACTGGAGAAGCGATTCTGGGGCAGTCGGCAAGTTTGTTGCAACAGGAAATACTTGATAATTAGTGACATTCAACCCCCAGTACTCCATTAACCTGCCAGCACCTTCTTCCTGTCACTGCTTCACCTGTAGGTAGCTGTTGAAATAAGATTCTGTGGCTCGATATGAGACGTCTTGGTTGCACGTTTTTCGAAGTAACGCTGATATCTGATAAAGTTAAGACCTGCCCCTGGTTTATCCAAAAAAATAATAATACAAGTGCTTTTTCACCTGCACTGACAACGCCAGAAACAGCAGAATGACAGGTGCACGTGAAGACAGACGCTAGCGTGTTCATTGAAATAAGGTATATTCTCAAGTTTCTTCAGGGCTGTTGCCCTGCCAACTCTATACAGGCGCGATGTTGTGTCGCATCCGTTGACGGCGTGAAGAAAAAGGAGATGTCTGCGAACTTCCTTACCCAGCTGTTCTTTGACTTTCTTCATATGCCAGACGCGCGCACCTCTCGCGTTTGCCTTTGGCTCTGGTCTAAAATAGGGGTCACATCCACCTTCGGTGGCATGATAACACAGAAGGACTGGCAAATGTGTGTCATCCCCAACTAGAACCGTGCTACAGTGGTTTTGACTATAAATAGGTCGGCGTCACCATTTGCGTGGTGTGTTACGCATCCTACATTCTGAAGAGCCTCACTTAGCATTAACAGAAAGAGTTGTTTGTTCTTAGGGTTCAAGAAAAAAGTCATCCTTCTTCATCGTTATAGACATGATTTCTTTAAAGGTGACAGTGTCAAAAACCTTCCCTGGTGCACGCCTCTGCTGCGTCATAGCTTTAGTGGACATTTCATCGTACCCATCAAACACCACTATAGCTTTCCTGTATTTCCTACGCACGTAAGTGCAATACAAGTCAAACACTTCCTTGTAAGTCGGAGAACCTCTAGGCCATGGGACTCGGTGGAGAAGAGCACCTCTGTCCAGCACGAACTGTACGTTCTCTTCAGGCTACGTCTTGGCCTCTGGTGTAAGCTTTGCCCATAGGGAATCTGCTAGCGCTGGTTTTTGTGGCTTCCTTTAATATGTGAATGAGGAGTCGAAAAAGCTGTGGGATATGTGCAGAGCTCGTACTGAAATAATTTCTCAAGTTGGGAGTTATCACAGGCGATGAAGAGCCGCTGAAATACAAGTTGAGGGTCAACTTGTACTTGGTCATTGTCAATCTTTATGGAGGACGTCGATGCCATAGTGACTGCCTGGGCACTTCGGTTGAATAAGTTATATGTGACTAACGTTCCGTTTATTGACGATAGCATATTCTCCCTGGAGCTCTTGGCTGTGTCAGCATTGATATCACTATCGGCGTTAACACCATTCGTGATGTTCCTTAGGTTATTGTCAGTGTCGAGGGAGAGAGGGTTGTGGAAAGTCAGAGCACTGAGGATGGTCCTGTGTCCTCATACATATATCTTTGTTCTGCTCTTCAGAGTTAACTTAACTCCCGTCAGCTCTTGCATGATGTTATTTGTTTCGGCACACGTAGGCATAGATAACAGCCAGATAAGACGTTGCTGGTCCGTTAGGCCCCTCCCTCTCTTTTTAAGCCTCCACTGGTCTTCAGACTTCTCATAAGAACCTGTTCGATGACTAGGTCTACCGATAATCCGGCCCAAAATCGATCACTTCTTGCCACGTGAAGACTCGGCAGACATCCGGTTGGTCGGTACAGAGGTGTGTCAAAACGTTCTTTTTGGTATGGTTAGGATACCTTCAATCGAGTAATTTTGTTTTCACTTTCTAAACTCAAAGTTTAAAAATGTGCGAAATTCCTTCAGCGTATTGGAAGAGAATTATTCTCGACTTTTTAATTTTCAAAGGGTGCAAGATTTGCAGGACGCACGCTTTCTTTATTAGTTCATAAGTGGGTGAAAACATTTACTTCGACTTTTGCGAAAAATTTTGCCAATTTCATAAAATTTGATGCGATTCCTGGACATTTTGCTTTAGGTTCTGGGGGTAATAGATGAATTTACTGATGAGTTAAGACAAAAAAGAATATTTCAATGTAAAGCGCGAAGCGATGAGTGGAAGGCTCTACTCAAGTCAAATCTTTTTTTCCTGAATTATATAATCTTGGAACATGACATTACTGTTACTTTTAGTGTTTTTTTTAAGTTCTATCTTTGCTTGTGGAAGACATAATTCTTCGCTAAATACTTCACTCAGATAACCAACCGTCGATGACATTTTGTAAAGGTTTTACTTCATTTTTGTTATTTAAGAATCTTATAAAGAATAATTATTTTATTTAATCGGCATATAAATGCACTTAACTGGGAAGAAAACACAATAAATTCTTTCAATCTTTGCTGCACATGGCTTTAAACTCAAGAAAAACAAAATAAGTAAAATAAGGCAACGCGCTGCCAGAGGCTGGTATAATGCGATTCGAAAACGCTTGGACGGGTAGCCTGTGGTTGATAGAATAATGAGATGAGACGTTTTCTCGTGTTTCTTTAATTTAATTTTAGTTTGGTAGGTCGCAAAAACTTGAAAATTTCTGAGTGATTTCTGGAATAACCCGAACTACCCTGGATCCCTCGCAGGCAGCTACTTACCTACTTACCTACCTACCTACCTTAAGAAACGCAGTAGTATTTCGGTAAGGAGTGAAGTCTTAACCTATCGGCTGGGTTTGATACAGTGAGCTTACTACTCACCAATCACAAGAACAGTCGAATCAATCATAACGGACAATCATAGTTTTGCAAAGGGAAAGTTCATACACATTGCTAAATTTTCGCCAAGCGTTATTCTTTTTGTTTTTGTGTTTTTTCCTTGTCTCTCCTTAGAGTTGAAGTTATGACTTAAAGGATACCACTTACCAACGAGTTGAAGTCCATTTTGATGGGAAATGGGGATCCATATATCCTTGGCGCTCGAGCTCGAGTTCCAACAAGACGACCGCCATGAATGTGGTCTGTAGGCAGCTTGGATATGCGGCGGCCTCGTGGTCAGGGAATGGCCTTTTTTGCTCTGACAATGGCGTACTAATTCTACCCTGGTTTACAAACTTACGCTGTAGCGGAAGCGAAACATCGTTAAATCAATGTGGTCTAGAGTTCCATACTTCTACAGCTGTTAACTGCATGAGTGTTCACTGCACAAATGAAATGGCTGATACAGGTAAAGATAACAGTTAAGTAATTTAGAAAGCATGCTAGAGAATCGTAAGGTAGCATTAAAGCGACAATTGTCCATTGAGTTGGAAGAAAGTATGGTACTCTCTTTTGGTGTCCACCTAGAATACTAAAAAGATATTCTTAAATCATTGGAATCCTAAAAATAATCACAAAGTTTATTAACTTCACAGTGTAATCCTGCACAGGCTATTATTTGCTGTTAAATGTTCAATCTCAGGTACTGCGTTTCTAGCATTCTGATGAGCGCACTCATTTTCGCTTATCAGCTCGTATGCCG
>NC_090885.1:32636408-32638908 GCF_036669925.1 Montipora capricornis
GTAGTCTTTTCTGCCTTTGTCGTTATATTTTATGTAAGAATACATTTTACTTCTCAAGCCAATGAACTCAGTGATAGGAATACCTTCGGCTTCGTCTTTGAATTTACTTTCTTGTTTGTCTTGTCAAAATATGGTGAGTTTTCAGGGTAATCACCGTTGTCAAATTTGTCTTTATCATTTCAAAAGTTTTGGTATACATCTTCAGTCTCAATTTGATAAGTCATTGAGTATGTGTCTGTGAATAATAAGTTCCTGTAATGTAGTACATACTTTTCTTTGTTGGATATATTGAGAATCAGTTTATTAAACTGACCGATTGTGATATTGTATTTTCGTTTTATTTTTTCACGATATGATGATAACATTTCTTTCAGCTGCTAATGGATGATCATTATGAAGATCATGCAGCTTTTAGAGATACTCTAGTTCTACTTCTAATATCATTCCTTTTTACTGTCCTCTTTATAGCTGGCTAAATTGATGTTGTTAATCTATTTTTCTGTTAACCATTTGAAACCGCCAGTTGGTAAATACTGACTCATAGCCCAACCGTAAAGATTGTTAGCGCCTTTTCGTCGTAATTTTTCATGTATTTATATATTTCCTTTTCCATAACGATTGGCTATATAGCTTATTCCGCCTCTCATACCCTTTTCAATGAATTGAAACATATCAATGTTTGTCATTAGTTCTAATTTTATATTGGTCATCTGATTCATGGCGTCCCCAGACAGTCCAGGCGACGTAAAACAGTGGCAAAGATCTAATTTGTATTATTTTAAACAAATTTTCTGAATGTAACATGGCATATTTCGAACAAATTGTTCATCATCAGAGAGGTCAACTCTGATATGCCTATCTATATGAACAGAACAAATGCCGGAAAAATCAGATGTCCCGAGCGAGAGCCGAACCCACGACACCCCGATCTCATGAAAGGTGCTCTAACCACTGAGCTACCGAGG
Source organism: Montipora capricornis (assembly GCF_036669925.1). Lineage (NCBI taxonomy): Eukaryota > Metazoa > Cnidaria > Anthozoa > Scleractinia > Acroporidae > Montipora > Montipora capricornis. The sequence continues at coordinate 32,637,374 of NC_090885.1, forward strand.
CAACCACAGTGGAGCGAGTTGAATATTAGCTACAAGAAACATCCATCACCAGACATTTGCTCCCCAGCCCGAGAGGTATGGGAGCAAATGTAACACTTGAAAAAACACCAGATAGGTAGAAAGTCTAGAGCATAAGGAACACTGTCATATAGAGTTTATGGAAAAATCGCTCAACTTAAAACAATGCTGACTCAAAACGTTTCTCGAGTCGTTGTTTTGAAGATCATAATTTACATCCCTAGGTAAGGGACTTTGTGTACGTTTTTAGCTATATCTTTTTTTCCGGCGAGGTTTTGTTTTTGTTTTTGTTTTAAAGGGGCTAATTTGAACACCAAAATTATGGAATAAAAAATATAGGTCACCTTGGTCGTTTAAGAGCAAAACAGCATCGTACCTGTCTATCTCGATTATCGTAGATCGCCGGAAACAACAACATTCGTCATGTTCTCGGAATGCCCACGCTTATTCGCAAAGAATTATGGGTGCACCTTCTCTGTTCTTGCTTCGAAATCAGCATAAATAACTAATGGTACTAGTAATTGCTCATTGAATTTCAATAAATAATTATTTTTATCAGACATTAATAGCTTGTTCAGCATTAATAATCATACAATTTTCTTTATGGGTGATTAACACTTTTTCACTACTGAAACACTGAAACAATACATACAGAAATGTTTTCTATGCTGATGCTTGGTTTGATTGTACATAAATTTATTGAAGTCTTTTATGAGAACGTATATGTTTGTTTTTACCTTCTGGTATTAACAACAGGCTCATGTGATGTTTGCACTTTTCTTTCTGAGATGTACAAAGGAAATGGTTTTTTGGATTCATAACCGAAAACGTTTATTCGGATATTGTTCTGATTTTTGGTCGTGTTTATATAATGGTTATCAACTGATTCGATAGTCCAACCAGATCCTTCTGAGATCCATTGAGCTATGGTGTTTGTTATATGTTGTTGTGATAATTGTAACCCTTCACTAGTGTCGTCGTAATTTACACTGGTGAAGGTTTTGCTGTTCAAATAAGCTGATTTGATTGTTATTGCTTTTCCTCCGATTGTTTTTTTTTTTTTAATGTTATCTTTAAGACTTCAACACATTTAAACCTTTTCATTTCGTCGAATTGTTTGCTATAATAAAATTCAATGGCTTTTCTAGTGTTTGTAAGTTGTTCTAATGGATTTATGTCAGATTTTAGTTCAACCTCGAATGATTTGATACATTTTTTAGGGAATCATTTAATTGAGTCATTCTTGTCCCTGGCTGTGGAATTAGCTTATCCAGTGCTATTTTTTTGTCCTTGGCTTTGGCATTGGTTTATCCAATACTAGTTTTTTTTTGGTTTTTTTTTGTCCTTGGCTTTGGAATATGCTTAATTTTGACTCCACTATCCAATCAGACACAACACGACTAACTCAATCACAACACAACTGTGTAGATACATGGGTATGTAGGACAGCAAGCACCACAAGCCGGTTTATTTTGCTTACCATATGTATACAAACTCCGCTGTAGCATAACAATACG
>NC_090885.1:32643908-32646408 GCF_036669925.1 Montipora capricornis
GCTGGCCTTCCATCAGGCCATAATGTTCAAGGTGTTGGTCCACAGGTGCCAGGAGGCAAGATGTAAACCACTTATACATGTTATTCAGACAAGTAATAGGCCTTTGATTTTCACTCAGGAACTCGCCTTCTTTCGGAATGAGGGAGGTTTTGCCTTCAGAAAACTACTCGGGGTAATCTTCGTCGCTTTTAGAAACTTCTTTGAAGCTCTCGACCACACCCTTGTGCAGGGTACCAACATGTTTCCACCAAAAGTTAGTAATTTTATCAGGCCCTGGCGCGTTCCAGTTGCGCTTCTTGGACAGGACTTTGACCGCTTCCGCTACTTCGAGAGCCCATTCGCTGGCCGTTGGTGGTGGTACTTGCTCGTAGATCGCGATCTTTACTTTTTGCAAGCAGGCCACGTTCTTATTCCCAGTCCCTCTCTCTTCCCACAACTCTCTCCAAAACCCGCTCGCCTCTTCAATGTTTTCAAACATTCGCGAATCATCTCGAGCACGTTTTCCAGGATCTTTATATCTTGGTCGCTCATTCTCTGGGTCCCTCTTCAACATCTCACTCAAATTCGCAAACACTCTACCAGGGACCGTGTTAAACTGTTGGTTAATTACACGCGAGACCTCTTGTTTCTTTTTCCTGTCAAACCCACGTTTTAACTTTCGGAGATCCGCCTTTTTTTCTCCATGTAGCTAACCAAACCTGCCACAGAAATGGTTTTGCATTCTTTTTGGAGCTGACACCTATTTTTCCTTCCTTTTTTCGTGATCTTCCTGTTTTCTTTCAACCTCTCGATTTCCGCTTTCGCGATTGACAATTGCTTTCTGATCTTCCCCGCCTCCTGGTCGTAAATCCTTTTAAGCTTTTCCTTTCTGTCCTGCGATCTCTCTGCCTTTATTGGCCCTTGTTTTTTCCAACCTTTCATCAACAAAAACGCGCAAACCACCGAGTAAAGAACGCAATTAGCTAACCACAGAAAACCAAACGGGTTCTGCGTTGGTGTTACCTCGTAGCGCTCCATCAATAACTTAACCGCTTGGTTGATTTCTTCCAATTCTTTTGGTGATGGTGTTTCTTTTGTCCTGGTGTCAATGTCGCGTTGGGAATAGTCCCCAGGGTGGGTGCTAATTGTTTCCACTATCCTGTTTGCTGGCTCTAACAATCTACACATTTCTTGATCTTGGGTTAAAGTTGTAAGCAAATCTGGTTGTGAGAAAAGGTCACCATTGTCACGCTGTTGATATTAGGACAGGGTTGTATGCTTCTGGTTCTTCTTGATCAGCATTTATTGCTATTTGGTGTCTGTTATATAAGACCCCTTCTGCGTTATCTCCACCTCTGTTCGCTTTTTATTATTATTATTATTATTTATTATTTATTATTATTATTATTATCATTATTATTATTATTATTATTACTATTATTATTATTATTAACACTTAAACTTAGACTAAGTGCTAACTAGCACAAAAATAGAGAAATGTAAAGATCAAAATCAGTCATCTAATAATAAGTTATTGGCAAAGTGAGTAAATCACTTCTCTACAGGCGTCTACCGGGTACATTCATGCACACAATAGACTCCAAAAAGAAAACAATTTCGTATTTCTTTACATTTCTGACGATGATACTTCATCTTGCAAGTGGCACCAAGCCTGAAAACAATATTCCCGATCTTGGGAAATGACAACATTTTCCACCATGGGCGATGACAATCGTTTCATTGTGGCACCAGGCCGGAGTGAGTGTCAACATTAATTCCCGCCACGGGAAACTATAACAATTTTGCACCCCGGGCAAATATTATATCTGCATTTAGCACCTAGCCTGACTTTATAAATGAAAGACTGAATGCTACGGCATTCAGAACACCTCATGACATGAGTTTCATTTTGGGAAAAATATTTATGACCTCACGGTGAAATGAACGAAGAGTCCATGTCAGGCTCATTCACATTCACACACAAACAAAATCACATAATTATTTTTGGATTTTTCTTCAATGTTTACAAAAAATTTTCAAAGTTTTTCAAAATAGTCAATTTATGTGGCTTTCATGTTTATGAGGATGGAAAGCAGCTGCTTCATCACTGTAATATCAGGCAATTATTCTGTTTTGTGCTAAAAATGTTGTAATTATGCGGAGGATGCGAATTTTGGGGAATTACTGGGATCCGCATCCAGTCAGATGCCATGCTCATAATAGATTTAATGTGATGTTTGAAAAAGCGCATATTACATATATGTACAGTACATGTGCAAAATATCATGAAGCAAATAAAAATATTTTAAAAGAATAATAAACTTATATACATGCAGATGCACTTTTAAAACTTTATTTTGACTTGAAGTCAACTCTGAAAAAGTCGTAGTGCTCCCATTGCACTGTAGTCGTTGTACCTATAACCTTCTGATTACTACTTTAGATGCTCGATCATTGAGCTGTAGGTGACTTTTGGGGACTACGCTATTACAAGATGGCTGAGGGCACAAGTGTCCTGCCA
>NC_090885.1:32651408-32658908 GCF_036669925.1 Montipora capricornis
AAGTATCTCCGGTTCCATCCGTTTCTCCTTTTATAGCTGAAAGCCTTGCATGAGGTTGTCGAGTTCTTCATTGCCAGTTATGGTGGAGCTAAAAGCTGCCATACATGACCTGTACCTTTTGCTGGCCACACTACAGCGCTGTACATATAGATTTAAAAACGTTAAAACTAAATTTTCGACCGACTTCTGCGGCCTTTTTCAGAGGAATGTACATGTACTCTGCAAGTCACTGAATGCAAATATATAACAAAAGACGTCATTGTTCATTGCTCCTAAGGCAGGAAACCAGTGATGCGTAAACCCTAGGGAAGGGTGCTCTCTCATTAACAGAGTTCTCGTCTAGGAATGAATGTAACGATTCTAGAAAACGCCTTGTGCTATGCATTGTACAAGCATTGTACTAAGCATTGTACTATGGTAAAAGAATCACTTCCTTTTTTCCTTCAGATTTTGAAAGTGTGTTTGCTTAACACCTGCCTGTCAAAATTGGAGCTTTGATTTTTAACTGAAGGCTGTTTACCGTGAGCGTAAGTTTTGGATTTCACGGTCCGCCTTTACTCACGTCCAAAACTCACCGACTGGACCTCAGAGGGTTGGATCTAGGGAAAAGTGATGTCATTCACTCGATAGCTTAAAATTTCAGCGTGTAAACGTAGTTTATTATATTGTATGTAAAACACAAGTTTAAAAATCTGAAAGCCCGAAGCTCCGGTGCTGCATAGTAATTCAGTCACGTACAAACGCATTGCATTCCTAAACTAGTGAGTATTTGACGTCATTTTTTCCTTGGTCCAGCTCTCTCAAGATTTTAAAGTTAGTAATGGCGGATCATTAAATAGAAAAATCCAGTTAAAATATCGAAGTGTCTTTTTGAAATAAGGCTGAAAACTTGGGTCGCTTAGTGTTTAGTTAACATGGTTTTGAAATCCAAAGGAAAAAAGGTTTTTTTTTGTCATATTATGTAGTACCACTTTTAAATTAAGAATTAGTATTGCACCAATACTATCCTTCATGTTGTCCTTAGGGCATTGCATACGAAGACTAATAGAATTATTGCAGTTAAGGTAAGGTTCTCAGTATTTGTTGCCTTTGATCTACCTATTTGGTTTCCTTTTTTTGGTTAGTTTAATTCGTTTTCATAAGTGAAAGTTCGTCGTCGTAAGGGAGAAACTTAAGTATTACCAAAGAATCCTAAAAATTCCTGTATTGAACATCTCAATAGAGTCGTCTGGGAACTGGTCAATTGCTAGTTCCATTTTCCTTGAGAGGTCAGAGGATGTTGAATAATGTATGAAACTTGTGTATTAAACTGTGAGCGTTGATTGCAGTGTTGAAGTTGACTTGCGGTGTTGTTGAGTAGACATTAATCACCCCCTCTTTATTTTTCAATTTCTCCACTACAGCTAAGAAGATGATCTTCAGCAAGTAACCCGTACAGGCCAATTAACTTATTATAGATCATATGAAAGTCTGTTTTTTTTTTGTGAAAACGAGTTGAAAGAAAGTTTAAATTATCTCTTCCTTCATATGCAAAGTTCAATAAACGATGCTCTTGAAATTGCTTTGAAAAGATGCCAATCACGTGATCTAAAATGAGGCCACAGTTGGGGTTGACAGACCTGCACAACTCCCAAGCTTAAGCGTGTGTGTTAGCCTTTTTCATATGGCTTGGCTCTTTCGAGTATGTCTTTGAGCGATCGACTTCTCCTGTGCGATATGTACGGTGGATCTTTGTAGATTTCGCTCAGCAATGGTTGCTGCTTTATTTGTAAATGCCAGTTTTTTCAGGATTGTGTTAGCTTTGGCATCGATGGATGTTATTGCGTGACAAAAGGGAAGATTCTTTTGTTTTCCCTTTGTTTTCTTAGGAGGGCTTGCTCTCTTAATATCTTCAAAATTTACTTTTGAGAGAGTCGTGTTTATAAGATTTTCTGAGTAGCCTCTCTCTAGCAAATGCGATTTGAAGTTTTTAACGTTCTCTTCAAAGATTTATTTGGAAAAGTTTATTCAGAGAAGTCTTAGAGCCTCTCCTTTGATAACGCCTTTTTAAACTCCCGATGGGTGAGACAAACTGAAATGTGTAGATTGGAACGTCTCAGCAGGCTTAAAATGAGTGCGCACATCAACGACTGCGTCTTTTTCAAATCTTTTGCCTTTGTAGATGCTGGTATCCAGGAGTGTTGTTTCCGTTTCGGAAACTTCAGACCTAAATTTGATCGAGGGTGATGTTCATTTTCTTGTTGAATGAACTGCGTTATTTTGTCTCTGTTTATAGTCGATTTATGTCGACTAGTCGAGATTATGTCGTCTATGTAGCGTTTCCAAACGAGCGGTTGAAAGGAGCTCGGTCACGATATTTTGGGTTCAAAAAGAGACATAAAAATTTTATTTAAGTTATGGGGAAATAGTGAAATAACAATTTGTTAGTGAAGATAAGAACCAAAGAGACAAGAATAAATGCAAGCATGACCAGGATAGTGAAGGATGCAGAAGATTAAAACGGATTACAAACGATCTTTTTGATAAGTTGAGGCTAAACTTTTCAAAATCCAAGACTGTGACGTACCTCCTTTAAATTCGCTTTGGCTGAAGATCTCCGTTTCTACCTTACTCATGAAGGCAACTGCCATTTTGTGCCTATGGCCGTACCATGTGTTTGCGGGTAGTAGTTAAGTGTAGTGTTACAGTGATGTCCAATAATAGGGAGTTTAAGCACGCGACGTTTTTGAGCCGCGGACGGCAACCGGAAATGAACATTTCGCGTGCCAGGACAGTAGTGTCTCCCAGATTTTTAACCTAGTCATCTTTACTGGAGGAAAGACACTTAGCAATAGAGAGCTTTGGATTCTAGGACGAAGACGAGAACGAGTACGAGATTTGATTGCCTGTTTTTAGCGAAAACACTTAGAAGATTTATAACCCTGACGATTAATCTTACTCTTTGTTAGCAGCATAGATTGCTTAGTTATTCTTATTTCTGATAACTGAGCCTTTTTCTTATCGAAAATGCCAAAACTGCTACCGTGTTGGTGACTTGTTTTGACACGACGACATTTTTGCAAAACCTCGTACTAAAATGAGGACGGTATCACGTCTTTCCCGCCAAAATGACGCTAGTTTGCTCGCACTCACTAAAATCATACCCGGCCAATATCTCCATTCGCCGGCTCTCTTGTTGAAAACCCTGAAGTACTTTTTTTCTTCATTATTGTTGATAGGTTATCCCTTTAGATGTTACTCCCGCTGTACAGAAGCAGATTATCTCAGAATTAGAAATATTATTTCAGGTATGTGGTATTCGCTCTCTGTTTACCTTTACCTTAATAGAAGTTTTGTCTATTCACTACTTGCGCAATCCAATGATACACCTCCAAAACTTTTGCATAACCATTGTTTGCAATTTCTCCTGGGACATGAAAACAATGCATGCCTATGCAGATGTTTGGAGAATAAAAGAGGTGTATTATGGGATTTGTGCAAGTAGTGAATTAACCTTGATACAGGCATGCAGTTAGATAACCATTTTATCTTACGCTCTGTAGATACAGAACATTTTAGAGATTGCGTCTTTCATGAAAAGAGTAGTACTCGCTGAAAGTAACGTTTCTGGAAAACGATCGAATTCATACTAGAGACTTAAAGATCCGTCTAGGTAAAGCCTATATACTTCATATGTATGTTTAGCAGATGCAAACAGACAGTTCATCTATCTCCTCTTTTTAATCTCTTCTTTAATCCGGTTTACCAAATACAACATTTATATAAAATCATTTCTCACCGCGTGTCGTGTATACTAGCTTATGTCGATTTTGGGTTTGTACTGACTAGTGTTTCAACGGATAGCGCAGTGGTGAGAGTACTCGCCTCCCACCATTGTGGCCCTGGCTCGATTCCCAGATCCGGCATCATATGTGGGTTGAGTTTGTTGGTTCTCTACTCTGCTCCGAGAGGTTTTCCGCTCTCCTCAAAAGCCAGTATGATTCAGTTGATATGATTTCATTTGTGCATGACCCCACAAGCGTTAAACATTATTGCAATATAAGTTTATATTACTACTACTATTATTATTCCAGGCAGCCATCCAGCTCTATTTTAGAACACTCCAGACACTTCTTGTGGGTGAGAGTCAAAGATGAACTACATGTACAATACTCGTCACAAATCGTTGAAACAGACACCGTTTCTCTCGAATTTTCTGGAAAAATCCTGCGATTTCTACTTCACACTGTTTTCCCCCCTGAAATGTGCCTTCTCCCTCCCCAATGTTGAGCCACGCGCGTTTTGAAGCACTGAGACCACTGTGATACCCAAATCAACATTGGGGAAGGGGAAACAGACACAAGTGTTTCAAGATTTTTGACGAGTATTGTAGCATTTCTTGCCCATGTTCTTTTCAGACTGATCATCCTTCTCTTGTTTTCATATACAATAATCTTGCTTGTGTTGTCTCCCTCTTCTATAATGAAATCTTTGTCTCTAAGCCACGGACAGAAAATTGCGATTTACGTATCTTCCGTTTGCCTTATTTTCTGATATGTTGTCGTTTTTTTATGTTTTAGTGTTCTTCAACTTTTATAATTGAATTTTATGGAGCATTTTTTGTGGAAAATAGGTATGTGGTTGTCACTTTAGTGTCTGTACGAAATCAACGATCACTACATGCCACAAGAAGCAAAATATGCTTAAGTGTTTCCACGCTTGTTGATTTCTCTGTTGTTTTTTCACCAGGATTTCAATTTGTACAGAATATATGGATGGTAATGATCGTTTTCTTCTATTTTCATGAATTTGTTGTGTAATGATCTGATCATAACTAACTGTAAACGGGAATTTGCGTGTTTTTTTTGTTGGCACATCACAGATTCAATTGTCGTTGCAGACCACCTTTACTGTAGAGCAAACGTTTTCGCATCCATGACCAACCCAGGATGTTTTGATGCCAGATTCGTTTTTGTATTGACACACAAAACATGATAATTTAACTAAAAAACAACCTGAGTTCTTTTGTTCAGTTCTCAAAACGACTGAAATTTTTTTTCATTGTTCAAGGTATATACACACTGGAATTATGTTATTTGCTAGTCCTCTGCGCTAATATGGCGCTATAGATATGTACAAACGCAACGCGCACTAACGTCCTTTGAAATGTCAACTTTTTGTGCTCTTGTCCAAAATGTTGTTCAAATCAGTAATTACACATAAAGCGGTTTTCAATTGAGTGTCGAAAGTAATTAGTGAATTACTTTGGTTTTGCATTACTTCACTCAGTGATTGGTTGAAAGTTCTCACGCCAGTTTTTCAACCAATCAGAAGTGGAACAAAAACCAATCGTGGCTCGCGTGTGCACATTTTCCCGCGCTTTGTGTCGGCTACGTGTAATTATATCGAGTTTTGATTGGTTTACTGGCTTGTCTCCGTCCTTTTTGATTGGCTAAAGAAATTACTTTGGTTTTGGTTGTACGACACTCATTTGAAAACCGCTCTATTTGAAGTTCAGGTTATAGACGAAAGATACTAGAAGTGATCCTTGCACTTGTCTCGACAATTAATTAGCAAGTTGTCCCTTGTAGACACATATGGGTGGTTTCAAGGAGATGATTTTGAAATGTTTTTGTTAGGTATCCAGTTGTCGTGGAGTCATAGCCTCTTGTAAACTGTTAGTAAACCGAACATTCTGTTGTGTAAACTTACACTAGGAATCAGAATACTCTTAGCCTGTTCCTGGCTCTTAGATAGTGAGAAAACGAAAACAGCTGCGCATGAAAAACGGGTGGGGGCTTTGTTTTTCATACGCAGTTGTTTTCGTTTTCCCGACTATCTGGGAGCCTTGAATAGGCTAGAATACTCTGTATTAAACGAGTTTGACGATAGTCACCAATCCCCAAAAGTTTGATCCTCTCAGTCCTCTACCTCTTTGTTTTACTTCGCGAACCTGGCCGTTGTAATGTTGTGATTTTAAGAACGGGCATAGTTATTGGCATAAAATCGAAAGGATTGGAGTCGTTTTAAGTAAGCAGTTAAAACAGTTGACGGTGGAGATGTAGTTTCGAAATTAATTCGTTGCTATCAAAACTGTAGGTGGTTCCCTTGACGTCTATGGCAGCATACCAGAACCGGTTTTAGGAAGAATTGCAGTTTCAGTAAGTTAACTTCACAGGCTTTCATCTGTAGAACATCGCAGCGGATATTGATTCAACCATTTCTATTGGTTTCAAGCTGTGAAGTCGCAGTAAAAGTTAACATCAAGGAAAACTTGACCAGCTGTTGGACTTTCAGTACGAGTGAATTGTAGGATAACATGTCTGCAGTCTTCAGTAGCGAACGTTTGATCAGTATTATTCTTTGCGAAGTGTGTGACCGCCATTTTAAGGAAGAAGGTTTAGGAGAAAAAGAAATTGCTAGCGAGAGGAGTTATCGTTTTCTCCGACTGGTTTTTCTTCTTTGGTTTTCCCTTGTCTTTTGGTTGTGATTCATATCTTCATTGCTTTTAATTTAATTTATGCGACTTAAACTAAGACTTGCAATTACTTGGTGGGGAAGTCGTCGTAATCAAGCCAGCAAAAATCCTTGACACAAGGGATTTACATGAATGAATCCTGCAATGTCAGTCACAACTTAAATTCAGGAGTCCCTCCCTTGGATCGTAAGGTAGAATGCGATGGGCTGGCTAATCAAACGGAAACTCTGACTTGGATTAAAGAGACTGAATGCATAGCATAGGAAAGCTACTTCGGTGCCATCACTCTTCTCTGATTCATGGCCTCTTTTGAGTTATCAGTTCGTTGTGTGAGCGTGATGTTGAGCGAGCCAGGAGCCCATCACCCGGAGCGTGCAACTTAACTATACTTGTGCAACGGCGTTTTCACAAGTAAGGTTATTTTTAGATTGAATTTCCCGCTAATGAGACTCCCACAGGAGCCCGATGACCAATTACAAGAAATTAAGCTGACGTCATAAAGTCACTGAACTGTAACTGACTTTGTTTTTTGACCTAATTCGCGGGAAGGGCTAGTCTAAAAATAAACCTACTTGTGAAAACTCCGTTTCACAGACGCTGTATGGAAGTTGAACGCTCCAGGATGGGCTCCTGGTGAGCCTAGCCTACAAGCAGCGGCTCTTCTTTTGAAATGGCGCGCGTTCGAAATATATCAGTGGGCTTGGTTACTAGTTTCGAAACTAATGACCAAGCCCCAAAATTTCAATTGGGCGCCATTTTCAACGGAAGAGCCTGCAATCATGAACTTGTTTTCCTTACATCGTGTATATTCTAATTTAGGTGGTCAAAGGACTTCTCTATTTGTGGGAGCTAAAAATTATGCATAGAGGTAAGAGCAGGATAAAAAGATCTGAAGAGTTCAAGGAATTCTGCTTGAATTATCGTTTCATGCAGCCTGATTTTCTGTAACTTCAAAAGAAGATTTAGTTCTGGAAACATGATATAATTTTTCCAATTAAAGAAGCGGCGCATCAACTACGTGAAGTTCCATCTTCACCGTCTTT
>NC_090885.1:32666408-32676408 GCF_036669925.1 Montipora capricornis
CTAAAAATCATATAAAGCGTTCTCCATGCTGTAATGTGTTTATTTCATAGGTACTGAGATTTTTCCGTGGTGGTGTTTAGTAGGCAAAGTTATTTCGCGCAAATGGAGTGGGGCGATGAAAGCAATAAAAAATGGTTTAAAGTTTACCCAACCGCCAACTTTTTTAATAGAAATTAAAACACTTGCTGTGCTTGAAATATTCCAAGGTAGTCCAAAGGAAAGGGTGTTGTTTAACCAGATTGCCTCAGAGCAAACTCTTCTTGTACAATTTTTTTTAATTCGTCGCTTGTCAAAGCTATCGATGCTTCGGGTTTATTTCCCTTTCCTTGCTTCTTTAGTTGTTTTTGTTTGGACTAAAGAACCTCTCTGGTTTTCTCAAATACCAAGTCGTTTGTTATGCTTGCGGAATATCCCTTTTTCAGTTGTCGTTCCAAGCTAGCCACTAAACTTCGAAGGAAAGTCGGCTCGTATTTAATGTGAACGGAGATGATAAAGTGGTTGATGTATTCAGTATTCATTCAGCTCAACCGCTGGAATAACCTCCGTTTTCAAAAGTCTTTCAAGCAATCTTACATCTCGTTCAGTTTTTTGAGCAGCACTTTCATATTCTTCTGAAATAAATTCCCCAACTGAGCGAACAGAAGCAAACCTTCCTTCAGCCGTTTTTCAAAGCGCGCGGTTTTTGTGCAACGGCTGTCGGATGACGTTCCATTTGACACGTTCATTCATCACTAGGGAAATTTCGTCGTTCGCGTTGCTAATTGGACGAACGATATTTCTTCACAGTGAAATTTTGTCGTTCGTGTTCCTGAATTAGAATCAGTAGAAATTTTATTCACTATGAAGTCTCAGTACCTATACACCGAATGCATAAATGGAGGCCGAGAATGTATTCTCTTGTTTATGTGCTAATTAGACTCACTAGCCTCGCTCTCAAGCAACATTTCTTTTGTATTTTGTACATGCAAACGAGGGTATTGAATCTAATTAGCAGATAAATGCTGTTAAACAAGGAAATGTGTAAATTATTGGTTTGATAGTGTGTGGAATCGTTTTTGTCTTCAGAAGTAGTTATTGTCATGTATATTGAATATATTGATATTTCAGTTTTTCAGTTGTAACTCGGGGATACTCAGGAAAAAATACGTGTACTTCTTTGCAGGAGTCGATCCTAAGACCAGTTCTGATTAATCGCTCTGATGCTCTTCCGCTGAACTATAGCAGACTTCCAGTTGTCTTGCGTGTAGCATTACAGAAGCAAAAATGAAAGTGACGAAGCTAAAACAATTAAATAATCGCTTAATGCTTAATTACGGTTGCTTTGATTGCTTTTTTGAAGAATCCACCGTGTTTACCTGAGGATAAGTTCTCGCCTGCCTTTGTGAATTTTGTGTCCCAGTGGTGAGTATTCAAACAATTTATCTAGTGATGTTGTGTATTTAGCAATGGATATTTTGGATATACTGACCAAGTGACTTTCTTATACCAGTAATAGGGAACTAGAGCTGTATAGTTGTACATATAATTCAATGCGTCCAGGATCTCAGGTGGAGAAATGGCCGTTTACAAAAGGAGCAGCTTTAGCATAAGCAGGGCAAAAAACGTTTTTTTTTTTGTTCTACTTGTCCATTGGACAAGTAAAGTTCAGATTTTGGTTGTCCGAAAGTTAAATTCACTCGCCCAAAAAAATTAGTAAATTGAATAACAAAATATCATTAAAAAACGTAGAAATTGCATAATCTGTTTTGTACCAAATCTCAAGTGTTTATTTTTACAGTTATTTCAATTTCTGTTGTTCTTTGCACTTAAATACAACACCACTTCATACACACACACCAGGGATCACTCACATTCTTTATGTACAATACGCAACTTGAGAAAATGCAGCATATTTATGAGGTATTAAAATTGCGATCTAAGATGAAACACGTAAGTCCCGGCAATATATTGAGGCTGTTTTCAAGGAAATCATCTGATGATCACAAAACTTATCATAACTACACTTATCTTGCCACAACGGTAATCGCCTCGGTCAAGTGTTAATGAAGCCTTGTCTCAAACGAGGTCGTCATTTCCATATATGGAACGTGGATCCCAGTCTTTACCGAAACAACAGAGCCAGATATTCTCGGAAAACAGAGGCGAAAACGGGTAAGTTGCCGTGAAAAGAAACCAAAACTCGCGAAACTCAGACTAGTTTACAAAGTCCAGAGATGCTTGGGAACTCAGACCTCAGTAGGAAAGAACTTTTTTTCTCGGCAAACTCGTCCAGTAGGACAAGTGTTTTTGGAAATCCACTCGTCCGAGATACGAGAGTACTCGTACTCCTAATTTTGTGAAAATCATTGTCGCTGCGGCAGACGTTTGTCGCTGCGATCAGTTGCACGAATTCAAACCAGTTTGAATTTCTACGACTGATCGCAGTGACAAAATTAGCAAAAGCAGCGTTGTTGCACTGTATGTACACTTCCGGCAACAAGTCGCTGCAACGAAATATTAATGAACCAATGACAGAGCGTCATATGGTCCGCCATATTAAATTACAAAACTACTTCACATTCCCCTTCATACGAGATCACTGCGTGTGCACCGAACAGGCGTCGTGTCCTAGCGACTTGTTTTGCAAGTAGTACACATGGACTTGTCGCAGAGACCTGTCGTTGCGACTTGTTGCCTAGTGTGTCTCGGCCTTTACCCTATTTCAGACCTATTTTCAGACCTATTTCAGCTGTTACACGGTTGGCTTAATTTGAGAAGGGCTTTGTCGATGGTCTGCCTAATGATGAAGAAGAACCTTCTATAAAAGCATACCCAATTCAAGACTTGAGAGAACAAACCATACCCTATTTCAGACCAAAACGGACAAAAAAAAAAAAGAAACATACCCTTTGGGCCGAACATACCTATATGGCCCATATAAGGGAGCACCCCCTGGGGGGTTTGATTATGGCGGTACACGGTGGTGTACAAGTCGAAACAGAAACTAAAGGCAACGCAATACATGTATCACTTTTTTTGAAAATGTAATTTTTACTGAAAGGGATGTAGTTTGTTAGTCTTTAATAAAGTAATGAGTAAACACTGATGTTGCATGGTTAAATGTAAATGCCGCTTATTTAGATGTCCTTGATCGGGATTATGTAATCGCAGATATGGGATTAAATGACCAAATCAGGACCAAATGAAGAAGGAACTGAAACGGTGCATTTTTAATTATAAGGACATGGAGTGAAAAACGTTTATAGAAAAGTCTTCTGGTAACAAAATTAGAATTCGGAAATGTTCAAAGTACTTAAAATTCCCAACATTGCTTGCAATGCAGCTACTCATGACATGGTTTTGCATGTTCATTGGTTTCCTATGTTGCTGTAATTTAAAACACTTTGATCGAATTGAAACTGAGTGTGTCAAAAATCCAGCAAAAATGTAATAACAGCTTGCGGCCTTTTTCGCTAATAAATCACGAAAAATCACGTGCATAAATCACGAAAATAAACAGGTATGTTGGAAGTGTGATTGAATTTGAAGAAATGAGCCCCAAAATTGGCAAGTGACGCTGATGAATAACAAACAGCTTCTATTTCCAAAACGATGGAATTACCTGGTGATAAATAACCTCGTCTAGGAGAGTGAATTTTTGACTTTTCAGAAACCATAGTCAACGTCGAAAGTTAGACGATTGTGATCTTTGTGTCGAATTCGCACGTCTCTTGTCGAATTTTATAACACGTGAAAGAAAAAAAAAAAACAAAAACAAAAACCCTTTGTCTTACCGTCATTTTGTTACAGACTTGATCACAGGCGGCCGCTGAAAATTGATTTTGCGATTTATTTGTGCAGCCAAAAGTACAAAAGAAAAATTGAACGGAGCAAAAATCTCCAAAAATGTTTTTCGCTGATGGTAACTTTGTATATTCGCGGCAGGAAATTTAGGTTGTGTTCATGTTACAAACTTTGTTGCTGATGGCATTTTTTTTAAATTCTCGATCGACACTTCCCAAAAACTTCCTTCTGGTCTTCCTAAAACCTGTGTATCAATATTTATTTACTTTTGCATAATATTTGTTTTGCATAATGCAGCCTAGCAAAATTTGTACCTTGCTTAGTTCGTATTTTTTGAGTGTTAAAAAAGAATTTTTGGTGATACGTTTCTGACAGCAAGTCGTATATTTTGAGCTCTCCCATCCAGATACTAACCCCGCCGGAGATGGATTAACTTCAGTGAACGTTTGTAGGGGAAAGCTCTCAGATGCGCAGAGTACTGTGAAAAAGGGAAGTTGAAGCAAACTTCATGTTTGCCTTGAAACCAATAAATCTCGATTCCCTTCTATTTTACTTCAATCTTTCTGGGTTTAGTATTTTACTAGTCACTACATATCTTCTCGGGGGCTATTTACCTAAGACATCTACTAGTGTACTATAATGATTTTCGATACAAAAACGATATTGTGTACTATGAGGGCTACATATTACCAAGTTAATGCACTGCCACGCGCACGCAATGCGTGCTATTTTTGGAACCCGACGCAAATTCTTTGCCTTGTAATTACTTGAAGAAGCACAACATTTCCTGGTTGCGGACTGAGACTTTCAATCCTTCAACAGTGATTTGTTTCTCACAAATCGTTTCCCCGAAAACTTTATTTTTGCCTACGTAATGGTCGTCAATCGAGAAATTGTTTTCCCAGTGAAACCGTCCACTTGCGACTTTTATTCAAACCAAAGGATTTTCCTTGTCTTGATAAGATAATTTAGTCACTTCACGGCTACTTTGTGAGAAAGCAAAGTTGAGACGAAGGCGGGGTAAAGCTTTCTCTTTTTCGAGTCGATGATTGCACGGCATGTGACGTTTGATGCACCGCACCGTGACTTGTGGACGTCATCATTACCCAAGACTTATTTGCGGGTCACCTCGCAGCTCTTACAAGGTCTCACCTGATTGGAGACCACCCTAAACCCTAACAAAAGAACAAATAACAGAAACAATGGACCCTAGGCCTACAACAAAAGGGTTAGGTTTTAGGCCTAGGGTCCATTGTTTCTGTTATTTGTTCTTTTGTTAAACCTCAAGGGTGGTCTCCAATCAGGTGAGACCTTGTAGGAGCTGCGAGGCTACCGTATTTGCGGGCATTAGGTGTGAAAACGTCATCATTTCAAGTCGAACCTTTTCCGGGTAACACACACTACGTATGTCATACTATGCCACCCTAACTCTGTATACGGGCAAGCTACAATGATGCGTCCTCGTGATTTTGTCTCAAGGCAAAATCCCTTCGGGGGCAATTAACAAAATGAAAGTTAGGAAGAACATCGCAGTTGAATAAACAACTTAATCGGTTGCAAATGAATCTTAAAATAATCCAGGCTTTAACAAGATTCAAACGAATGTCTGTGCGATTGCGCTGTTCTGCAACTTGACCAGTTCCCAACGGGCTTGGTAGCCAAGTCGATAGAGCAGTGGAGCGCAATAGCACGAACATAGGTTCAAGCCAAGATAGACCGATTCGGATAACTCAATGTTGAACCCAATTCAAATCTCTGGGGTTAAGGTTCTTTGTGTGTTGCATTTGCATGATAATGTAGCAACCACATTTAAATGATATTGAAATACTTGGAACAAAACGTTTTATTCCCAAAGGATATGCATTGGGTACAACATTGAGTAAGCAGAATCAGTCTATTGTCATGCACAAATCTTCCACGTTTTTAAATATATATATATAATATAATTATATATATATATTGATTTTTCTACCTTTTTGTTGTATTAATGGTGTTTTGTATTGATTTGTTAGTATGCAAAAAAGTCCACCTGCAAGATTGACCCCTGAGGCAGTTTTGGTAAGCCAAGCTAATTTCATGTCATTACAACAATTTTGTCGCCTCACTTCGTTCGAATGTTATCCCAAGCCCCCGCATATCCCAAGCTGGCTAACCGATTTGTTCTCCTCTCTGTGCATACGGCGAGAGCTACTGAAATTCAAATTGACCAATCAAAATTTCGCGAGCGGGAAAAACTGTGCTATCCGACGTCACGTCAATTGTTCGCAATTAAAGTGCCAGAAAACTATTTAAAAGATTTTGTGGCAACTTCTTGGTCAAACAACGTTTGCTCCAAAACTGGGTTGCCAGCGTGCGGCAATTCGAACCTCAGCTGTTGTGCTTTGGCTGTTATTTCTGGTGCTTTTTCTAACTATTTTAAGACGAATTCAGTCCAGTATTTTCGAATAAAATAAAGAAGACATCAAAATTGTATTGACGATGTATTTATTTGTGTTGTCTTTGCGAAAAAAAAAAAATTGATGGCGTCCTTTCGAAAGGGTAGATCGACAAGAACGTCCTTTACGCACAAAAATGCACCGTTTCCGGTGAAAGGGAAAAGGATTGACAAGAAGCACAGTTTTGACTGCCGCGCGCACTGCGGGTGCGGGTTCCGTTTGCACGACTAATAATCAGGGTTGGTCCGTTGTTTCTTGCATCCTCACGCTTTTCTTAGAGGACTCTTTTGGGTAGTCCGGTTTTTCCCCCTAGTTCTGTTCCGGTACACCCTCTTACCCCGCCCCGCAAATGGGCCTGGAACCCAGACGGGAAAAGAGAGAGTTCTGTATTACTTGTAGGCGCATGCTCGGAATGACGCCATTTCCCCCCCCCCCCCCCCCCCCAAAACTGGGGAAAAACTATATTTGGAAAAAGATTCCTTATTTGGGCATAGTTTATGCGGAACGCTTTTATAATGTGAAAAAAAGTTATGATGCCAAGTTTCTGGAGGCAATTGATTTCGCGTTTAACAAATGCCACTTTAACTTTGTGCCTAAGGCGGAACAACTGCAACTATTCATGCAGTCGTTACCGGCAATGATGTTTTTGTGAAACCTGCAACAGGTTTAATCCTTTAATATGTTTGTGATTTTCTTCGATCCGAGTCCGATGTTAATTGTAAATTTCGTGACTGAAACCGAACTGAACAGCTGCATGATGGTGGCGAGAGTCGTTGTGAAGAATCCGTGCGAGAGCAGCTGCTGAATTTGCAAAAAAATATATATATCGTATGTTGTTGACGAGGCTCACTGTGTTTTGCATTGGAAGTATGAAACTTCCAAATGTACTGTAGGACGTGGATGTGAATCGCTCAACAATGACTAGGAAATCTCCCGCTGGACCTCTTGTTTATTGTTTATTACTTCTCTCGATCTAGTTATATAATAATTGCACTGATCCAGTGAACATATATTTGAGTTGCACAGTAATTATTGAAACTTTGATTGTCTTAGGAGTTTTAGCCTGCGAACGCAAACGTATTTCCGGCAGTCTTTTCTCTCCCCCGAAAAGTAACGTCTGCGAAACCGAGCTGCAAAACGATTTCCGTGACGTAAGATCTTTTGTTAGGTTTTTGACCAATCAAATTGTATGATAGAAGCAAGCTCGAATTACTCTTGCGCGACTTCGCGCAATTGCGTGTCTGAAATAAAAGCCATACAGGTAAGATTCTCAGTTGTGGAGCGTGATTATGAGTGATATAAACAACCATGAACGAAACTCCCAAGAAGAGTTCTCACGATTGTGAATGCTGCATTCTTTGTAGAGGGAATTTCTCGGCGGCTAAGGAGAAGATACGTGTGTTTGGTAAAAGCAATGTTGACATATATTCTTTGGTATATCGTGCCATAAGCGTTGATCTTTCTGTTTACGTCGACTGTGAAAAGCTGGTCATTTGTCGCACGCAGTGCTACAATCGTATTGTGCGATTCAATGATTCCCTGCAAAAGGTGGACGAAATTAGCGAAGAAATTAGGGGATATTTTGGCGGTAGTGTTTCCCTTCGTGTAAAAAGGATGGCGAAAGACAATTGCAAGACATTACTCTTGGTTGATTAAGTTATATGTAGCTTACATCAATAGTTTATTGTAGATTTTCATTATTATATGATACATGTTCAATCTGCACTGATCGTAGTTAACAAATTAAAGCTAGTCGAGGCGAGCAGTGGTTACGCGTGTATAAAAGAGAGAACAAGTAGAGAAAGCTACGGTATTCAGTTGTGTTTCACCGACAAGACATTTTAGAACGAACAGGTATACAAATAACTAGTGTACAAAGCATGCAGTCAACTAAAACAAGTAAATATCTAAAATCAATAGAAAGTGCAAATATCAGAAGCCAGATTATTAAGTATTTTTGTTATTAAGACAGATAAATCAATACAGTCATTTTCTTCTGAAAGTCTTTGGAGTAGGATACTGTGGTTTTTAATTTTAAAATTGTTTTTGGATAGATGGCGAATTTCACGAGGTAAACTATTCCAAATTTTTACACCATATATTGAAAATGATTTAATTTGTTTGTCAATTCTTGAGGGTTTAACAAAATAGTCACCTCTAGAAGATGATTTTGTTTTATATGAATAAATGCTTGCTTAAGAAATCAATAAATCAGCATTATTTGGAGTCGATAAATTGTTAGATATGTCATGCATCAGAACAGCTGCAACTGATTTACGAGAATGGGGGACTGCACGGAGACGTACTAGAGACTTTAACACTTATCAGTGACAAATAACATGAGCCTCGTCGACAGTAACTGCTCTGACAGATTTCCGGTACAACTCGCTCATTGCCATTTTCCTCCATGTTTCGTATCCAAGCCATAGTTCAGGTGATCCGAAGACAATTGAATATTCCCCATTCTTTACTTCTTTCGTTTGTTTTACGGTGGCTATTTCAGCCAAAGATACGGCAGTGATTCCCAGGGAATTTAGCCGCAACACTTGATCTTTTATCAGGCTGTTAAGCGGAGAAATCACGACGATGATATTTAATATTCTCGTCAGTTGACTGCAAGCACGAGTAAACCAACGGCAAAGCATGGTAAATCAACGACTTTCCAAAACCCGTTGGAAGATTTACAAAAATATCCTTCTTCTCTTAAACAATGTATTTGATGGACTCCTCCTGGTGCGTATTCAAACTGTCAAATCCAAAAACATTGCAAACCTGGTTGAACACGTCGTTGAACGCTTCTTCCAGTGTGTCCGCCATTTTTTCTCCACGAGAATACGTGGTTATACCGCGCACGAATCCTGCGAGTTAGTTCTGGATTTTTTAGAGCTAAACGCTGATTGGTGAATAATTCTTACGTCACAGAAATCGTTTTGCAGCTCGGTTTCGCAGACGTTACTTTTCGGGGGAGAGAAACGACCGCCGGAAATACGTCTGCGTTCGCAGGCTATAGGAGTTTAGACCTACCATTTTTTTTTTCAAAATCGGGGAAAAATGTCGTAAATACTCGACGACGACGATAATAGTAAATTGAAAGCAAATTAACAATTAACGATAATCGTCAATTCAAGGTAGAGAACATGTTGAAAATCTCCAACTAAATTTGTAAACACGAAAATTTGTCGCTGCTGTTTTGAGTTCTAATGATCGCCTAGTTTCACTTTTCGGTGAAACCGAACTATTAAACCTTGGAGTTCCGGAAATTGCTTATTCCAGAGCTCAGTGTCTTGGCGCTGACCAAAAGACACGTGGGCTCTGGGAACGAGCTTGTTCCCGCCTGGGTTCCAGGTCCATTTTCAGGGCGGGATAAGAGGGAGTCCCGGAACAGGTCTAGTTTTACCCTGTGCTCAAAAGGAAGATTTGATTTGATCTGCAACTCTTGCCCGCCCTTCTTGTCTGCCTACGCTCCTGTGCTTTCTTTCTCCTGCTGTCACTACGTCTCCTTTTTCCCCTTCTCTCCTGATTTTCTCTTTTATTCATTTTCAGTCATTTATTCATTTTAATCGTAGACGCATCCCTTCATCGCTGCGAATGATGACGGCAATGTCGACATGATATCGATGTGGGTGTGTCGCCAATTAGAAGAGAGAAGATCGCTAGCTCATAGCATGGACTCTCCAACTTCTGAATAATTGTGACCAATTTTGCCGTAGCCTTCGACATAATTCCTGACTCACAAAAGACGTCATATTCTACACTGATCCTCTGCGAGCCTGCGCTGGTTT
>NC_090885.1:32678908-32706408 GCF_036669925.1 Montipora capricornis
AAATCAAACGTTCCAATCTGGCAGAAAATCTCAAATGTCTCAAATGTCTCAAATTTGTATTTTTTACGTTACCGGATTTTACGTTTGAGTGTAAATTCACAAGTATTTGTTCTAAGGTAGAAATGACGATTTTCCAGTAGAACACAGCTTGAGTAATTCTGTGACGTAATGTTGGCAAAAAGTGCATTAATTGTTCTTTTGGCCGAGCTGGGAAGTGGTACAGTTTGATCTCAGGGACAACCATGCCCGTAACTACAATGCTAGACAAATAGAGTGGATACCTTTGTCATTTTTCGTCCCTCTGTACCATAACCGAAAAGAAGGAAGCACAATGCACCCAACCAACCCAACGATGTTCAGTAGGAAGTTAACTAACCTGTATCTCAATCTTGTTTTGGGGGAGGTGTAATAGGACAATTTGCTCCGTGAAATTAAAAAAAGGGAAAAAAAAATATTTGGCCATGTCAAAGAAAGGTAAAAATGCTGCAACAATTTGGTCCAGGATTATGGCTCTTTAGCGTTCACATTCCTGACTCCAGCATCATTTTGAGAAGCAAAATATCGAGATCATCGAGAAAGGTGGAGAAAGTTATCTTAGCAACGGAGATATGTCCAGAAATGCACACAACAACAAAAATTGCAAAAACGAGATAATGTTGGCGAATTTGGCAAATATGGCGAAAATGACAATTTTGCCACAATCGGCCACGAGGAAAATGACAAAGCAGTGACGGGGGCCCATAAAAGTTGGCGAAAGCAGCGAATTTGGCAAATATGGCAAAAAATGACAATTTTGCCACAATCGCCAACGAGGCAAAACACAAAGCAGTGAAGGGGGCCCATAAAAGTTGGCGAAAGCGGCGCATTTGGCAAATATGGCAAAAATGACAATTTTGCCACAATCGACAACGAGGCAAAGCACAAAGCAGTGAAGGGGGCCCATAAACGTTGGCAAAAGCGGCGAATTTGGCAAATATGGCGAAAATGACAATTTTGCCACAATCGCCAACGAGGCAAAACACATAGCAATATAAGGGCCCCATAAAAGTTGGCGAAAGCGGCAAATTTGGCAAATATGGCGAAAATGACAATTTTGCCACAATCGCCAACGAGGCAAAGCACAAAGCAGTGAAGGGGGCCCATAAACGTTGGCGAAAGCGGCGAATTTGGCAAATATGGCGAAAATGACAATTTTGCCACAATCGCCAACGAGGCAAAGCACAAAGCAGTGAAGGGGGCCCATAAAAGTTGGCGAAAGCGGCGAATTTGGCAAACATGGCGAAAATGACAATTTTGCCACAATCGCCAACGAGGCAAAGCACAACCCATTGAAGGGGGCCCATAAACGTTGGCGAAAGCGGCGAATTTGGCAAATATGGCGAAAATGACAATTTTGCCACAATCGCCAACGAGGCAAAGCACAAAGCAAAGAAGGGGGCCCATAAAAGTTGGCGAAAGCGGCGAATTTGGCAAAAATGGCGAAAATGACAATTTTGCCACAATCGCCAACGAGGCAAAGCAGAAACCAGTGAAGGGGCCCCATAAAAGTAGGCGAAAACGGCGAATTTGGCAAATATGGCGAAAATGACAATTTTGCCACAATCGCCAACGAGGCAAAGCACAAATCAGTGAAGGGGGCCCATAAAAGTTGGCGAAAGCGGCGATTTTGGCAAATATGGCCAAAATGACAATTTTGCCACAATCGCCAACGAGGCAAAGCACAAAGCAGTATAGGGGCCCCATAAAAGTTGGCGAAAGCGGCGAATTTGGCAAATATGGCGAAAATGACAATTTTGCCACAATCGCCAACGAGGCAAAGCACAAAGGAATGAAGCAATGAGGGGGCCCATAAAAGTTGGCGAATGTGGCGAACAAAATTAATGAAAGAAGAATTCGATCTCCAGTGCTGTTTCAAATGTTTGACCTCAAATTACAAAAGTTCATTTCTTGAATTTTAATGCTTTTAGAAAATTAACAACCAGCATGAAGAACAAGGGAAAGAGGAATTTGGCAAAATAGGGAGATATGGCAACGGGACGTGGCTCCAAATAACAAAGTCATGGCAAGGTTGTCATTTGTGACTGCGCTGGAACAATTTAATTACTGACATATATAACTGCCTCGTACTCTGACAATTCATGTAAGAATGACTTCACCAACGGGTACTAAGAGTTTCAAAGCAGTTATGTGAATCTTACCAATGTCCGCTTGCAAGGAATTAGATTCAATAAACCACACACAAAATATGTCCTTGTCGTATGATCCATTACTTGAAAGTAAGCATTGCGTGAAGATGCATGTCGTGCCTGTGAACTTTATAGTAGCTTTTCACGAATCTTGCCATCAGTCGAAATTGAAATCCTTTTACCACAACTGTAGAAGAATGTCGACACCCAGTAGAACAGAAGTTGCAAAATTAAAATTCTCCACAAGACGATAAACATTTCCTGAATTGTGATCCGCAGGAAATACCGAAGCGTTCTTTTAGACGCCATCTTATGAAATTGACATATACGTCGTGTTAAGTCATTGTAGTGTAACTGCTAACTGAGCCCCAAGTCTCCTCGTTCGTCGTCTGAGTACACACATACATACATACATACATACATAAATACTTTATTCGTCCCAAATCATTGAAATGGGCTTTTCAGAATAAAGTCAAGGGATAACTAATTAACTAGTAAATGACATAATCGAACCGATTAATTATTAATTAATTAATGAAATAAAAACAACAGTGGAGCAATTAAGTCACTAAAAAATTCGAGAGAAGGCTTCTCCTCAGGCAACGTTTGAAGTCCTGTAGTGTTGGTTTCAACTTAAGAGTCGAATCTAGTGAGTTCCAGAGTTTGACTGTCCTGAAGTGGAAAGTTCAAAGGCATATTTAACATCTGGGAGTTCCTCGTGTACGCCTTGTGATCATAGCTCTTTGAATATAATTAGAAAATAAAGGGGCTGGAGCGTACCTTGACATACATTTGAAGGCCATTATTGCGTGGCGATAATACAACTGCTGGCTTACAGGTAGCCACTTTAGATCTTTAAGGATAGGGGAAATATGGTCGTATTTCCTTGAGTTGCTAACGGTACGAGCCGCGAAATTCTGCACAGCCTGGATCTTACTTAAGTTGTACTCAGAGGTGTTGCTCTAAACATTACATCAATAATATAGCTTGCTAAAAACTAAGGCATTAACTATAATAGTTAAGGTGGTTGGGTTAAAAGCATGTTTAACTCGATTAATCTGGCCTAGGCGCACCATGCAAACGGACACTGTTGAAGCTATGTGATCGTTATATGTCAAGCAGGGGTCCAGGACAACTCCCAGATCCTTAGCAACGGTAGCCGGTGTAATTTCTTTTCCCAACAAATTTAGACGAAAATCCTCTACTTTCCGGACCATCGCTCTGGTGCCAAAGATAATTAAAAGAGTTTTACTAGGGTTTATAAGGAGTTGATTTCTAAAAGTCCAGTTACTAATTCTTCATTTAATTTGGTAATCTCGCTATAATGAACTGCCACCGCGGCCGCAATCCCGCATACAAAAATTTGGTTTTATCAACGGAGTTGATAATGTAAATTGGACACCGTATAGAGATTCTCTGTACGGTGGTCAGTTTACATTATCAACTCCGTTGATAAAACAAAATTTTTGTATATTACCTCCCCACCGACGCAGCACCATAGTTTCTTTAGAAACTACCCCCCGCAATCAAGGGCAAGACGATCTCGTGGAAAGTGAAGTTAACCGAACCTGAAAGCTAAAATTTTACGAGAGTGCTTAGGCCTAATCACCGCAAAGATGTTTGATATTTTTGGCCTCGCGAGGCAAATTCCTCTCTGTGTGCGGCCATCGTGGTCAACCTCACGAAACAGAGTAAAATCTATGAGTGTCAATCTACATTTGTGGCGGTGAAAGCGTTAATGAGGACATTTCTTTTGAGCGAACCTTAGATGTTGTTAATTTTGCTGATTGTCAATATGTAGATTTCATATTTATTGGTAATTTTTTTATTAACACTCCGCTTTTCTTTGAAAAATTCAAGGGGATGTAAAGTGGAGAAGCGAAAGCCGCCGGTGTGTTAGGTGAGAGGGAAAACAAAGCTGAAAAGCCTATTCAAATCGTCGTGTCATTTAACAGCAACACCGGAAAATAACTGGGTGAAACACGAAAATAAAGAGGTGTAATGGAAGCGTGCTTGAATTTCGACGAATTATCCCCAAAATCAGCAAGTTATGACGCTGATGAATAATAAAGCAGTCTCTTTTCCCAAAAAGATAGAATTACCTGGTAATAAATAACCTCGTCTAGGAGAGTGAATTTTTGGCTTCGCAGAAACAATGGTCAACCTCAGATAGTTGGACGATTGGACGCTTGTTTGAGTTGGATTCGCACATTTCTTGTCCAACGAGTGCTTTCTTCGAACCGCAAAATGAAAGCTAATATTTTACGAGAGTGCTTAAGCCTAATCATTTAAAGGAGCGCTTACACTTTTGACATGTGGCTATAATGAACTGTCACCGCGGTGCGCAATCCCGTAGTCGATGAATGAAAATTGTGCAAGGGCGATCTCGTGAAAAGTGTAGTTAACCGAACCGCAAAATGAAAGCAAAAATTTTACGAGAGTGCTTAGGCCTAATCACTGAAACAAGCGCTTAGGCTTAATCAGGAAGCGAGTGGTATTTCCTGCAGTTAACCGAACCGTAAAATGAAAGTTAATTAACCGAATTGTAAAATGATTTGATCAACGCGCTATAAGAACGAGAGACACATATCAACAAGGAGATTGATCACGCTTTAAGAAACTTCATTGTTTGTGCTCGATCATCGAGCTTTATGAACGAGGAATACATATACATCAATGTCCCTCGCTCTTTTTGTTTGGCGCCTCAGACGGGAGAATACTGCGTATCCACAAAGCTCGGCGTCTCCAATGCGTATCTGCGTACCCGCGTATCCACCCAATTTAGTGTAAAGCTTTGACTTGGCAGGGTATTCGGTGAAGCCGTTGATAGGCTTTTTTTTTCTCTTGTGATTTATTCACCCATTTTTTATTTTCACTTCCCGTTTCTTTGAAGAAATTATGTCTGTATGAAAAGTGGGAGAAGCGGAAGCCGCGAGTGTGTTAGATGAGAGGGAAAGCAAAGCTGAAAAGCCTTCTCTAATTGTCATGTCATTTGACGGGCGCACCGGAAAATAAGTGGGTGAAAGACGAAAATAAACAAGTCTGTTGGAAGCGTGCTTGAATTGCGACAAATGAGCCCCAAAATCAGCAAGAATTTGTGACGCTGATGAACGAAAATGGTTTATGGGCATTCGTGAAAAGTGTAGTTAACCGAACCGTAAAATGACCGCTGTAATTGCCGAATTTGTCGAAATCGCCAATGTTCACCCGCGTAGTATAAATACCAATGGATGAAGTAATTTGACGAAATTGGTAAAACATCGCCAAAATTGCCGATTTTGTCCAAACGCCAATGTTCACCCAAGAGGTGTAAATACCAATGGATGAACTAATTTGACGAAATTGGCAAAACATCGCCAAAATTGCCGAATTTGTCAAAATCGCCAAAATCGCCAAAATCGCCAATGTTCACCCGTGTGGTGTGAATACCAATGGCTGAACTAATTTGACGAAATTGGCAAAACATCGCCAAAATTGCCGAATTTGTCAAAATCGCCAAAATCGCCAATGTTCACCCGTGTGGTGTGAATACCAATGGCTGAACTAATTTGACGAAATTGGCAAAACATCGCCAAAATCGCCAATGTTCACCCGTGTGGTGTGAATACCAATGGCTGAACTAATTTGACGAAATTGGCAAAACATCGCCAAAATTGCCGAATTTGTCAAAATCGCCAAAATGGCCAAACTCGCCAATGTTCACCCACGTGGTGTCAATACCAATGGATGAACTAATTTGACGAAATTGGCAAAATATCGCCAAAATCGCTAATTTTGCCAAGATTGTCAATCGTGCAGCTCTTTCGCCAAATCTGCCATTTTTGTCATCGTGTGCATTTCTGGACATAAGTGTAGCAACGAAAAAGTTAGACCTCTTGAAGGCGATAATTTACTTAAGGCTTGCGTTACTTGTCAGATAACGTAATTTGCTTTCTCGAATGAAGCCTACTATACACTATTACGCCAGGAAAATTTCCTGCAACTTGTCTAGCAATATTGTTGAAACAAATGTTCTCACATTGCAAAAAAAGGGTTTTTTTGGTGTTGCACCAGGCAGCGTTTCTTGCAACTTGTCTCGTTTTCGATGATTTCTAAGTTAAAGAATCAGAGAGCAGGGCAGATGATAAACTAGGCAATGGTTAAAAAAAATTGTTGCAGCGTTGCAAGACGCATTGCCCAAAGTAGAAGTGATTTCTACTTTACACAACGGTGGTGGCAGCAAAAAAGTTCCTTTGAATGTCTGTGGCAGGGTATGTTACACTGTGCGCTGAATTTTTCGTACAACTTGTATCGCAACAAAATACGAGACAATTTCCACGAAAAATTGCCTAGTGTAACAGGCTTAACCTAGGAGAATTTAACCAATTATCAAAAAGCAGCTTACTCAATCAGTTTAACACCGGATACAGAAATGGCAATGAATTTAAATTGTTTAACCCTTTACAATGTAAGTGCAAAGTGCTTGCTATTTTTTTCAACTTTTTTGGCGCTCAAAGGTGAACAGCATTTTGCTCTGCGTTATAAGACGTTCTGATTGAAATATCTGCGGTTTTCGGTCAATGTGGGTTCAGCTTTAGGCATCACGTGACAAATGTCAACGGTTCGTGTTCGGAGAGCGAGCGAGTTGGCTCAAATCTGATAGGTTTATCATTTTATAAGTGATTTTTGGGACAAAGTGCGCCCCCAGGCTGGCATCATTAAGCTGGATTGTGGGTTAAGGCCAGCCTTTGAAAGAAAACAGAGGTGAGTGATGGTTGAATGCAGACTGGGAGGCGTAAAATGCTCTGTTGTAAACATGACGGTTCACGAGTGAAGTTGTCTCTCTGGCCTTTCTGTGGACGAATTCCAGGACCTACCGATAAAATTTGGGCACTTTTTGAAAGCTGAAAAATTCAGTCGGTGCTGTATCTTGCTGGTAGGACTGGGTGACCTGACACAAAAAAAATCTATGAAATGACAACCGGGGTCCACCCTTGTCATGGAATGGCAGAATTACCCAGAATTATTTTTGGGCATGAACCAGGCAACTTGAGAAGCAAGCGGAGACTGGCTCTCGTCAAATGGCTGAAGCGCGGCTGGGGGAAAAAGTAGTGAGAAGAAGATTTCCAGCCAGATACTAAGGAATAGCCCTGGTGTGTGCTGTTCAAGTAGACATTTGATTTCTGAACAAGTTTTTATTATAGAAAATTCGAGACAAAGTAGTGCTTTTTTCGCTGTTATTCTCGTTAGTCTGGGAGCATCTGTAATCCCGTGGGAATTTCGTGAAAAAAGCAAACCACCTGTCTAGATGTGTTAAGGGGACTCTAAGGAAACATGGAAAATGTTGCCGGTAATTTTGTTACTTGTACGGACGGCGGTACGGTGGGTTTAAAAATGTGACGTTTATGTCCCAGCATGGAAACGAGGCTGGACCTTAATAAACCTCAAAACCCTCTTTTGGGTAACCGACATTGTTATCAGAATTGCCCATACGAAGCATTTAAGTGTACACGACACACCTAAGTTTACTTTAAATTTATACAGCTGGTAATGTGACCATGACAGCATGGAAACGAGGCTTGACTTTAAAAGCCACATTACCATATTTAACGTTGGTTGAAACTAATCAGATTAACCCAGTTCAACGAAAATTGCGATTTGTACATTACCAGGTCTTAATTATAAGCAGTACATTATTTACTGCTATTGGTGATGCGAAATTGATGAAGAGGAATCATGTTACAAGTGAGGCCTCGAATAAGACGAGAAAGGTTACACTCGGGAGCCTATTGGGCTCTTGGTACACTTTAGTACACTTGGTACACTTTAGTGGTTTCTCGAAACCCTAAACCATATTTCTTATTTTCCTTTCACGGAAATGTAAGTTACATGTTATATTGCTTGAGTAAAAGAATTATCAATTCGTGAAAAAAGGTTATTGTTACCCATGGTCAGCGGCTTTTATCATCAATTTAGAGATCCTCCATTTTGATTTACAGACTATGTAGAGAAACTAGCGTTAATGTCGCTGATGGCTAACGCCATTGATTCTGGAATGGTAGAAGCCGAGAAGCTAAACCTAGACTTCAACTTTCTCGTACGAGAAAGTTTTCAAATTCATCTAAGAATGGGCTAAGTATGGAAATTTGGCGTATTCTCAAACTTGGGAAAAGCTGCGAAGAATCTCACCTCAGGAGCTTGAAATAGCACAAGCATCATGGCATCGATCCTGCTAAAAAGATGTTGTTCACACTGGGATTCTGAAGAGAGCGAAGGAAAGGTGAGTTAGGGATTAAAGCTTGTTTCTGCTCGCACTTACCTCAAATATTTCTTACATCTCTCAAAAGTTTTGCTTCGATTCTGCTTACTCAAATGTCAGAATCAATCCGAGAAAAATCTTTTTAAAACTTATAAAAAAAGGCAAGCTTCTTACGAGGAAAAGTACAGGGAAGACTCTGCGAGTGGTCGCCAACTGAAGACAAAATGACTGAGCTCAAGGAAGATCGCTCACTTTTTGCGCAAATGATGATGGTCTGCAAGGCACGCCCTGAGATTGACATCAAGGAAGCTGTCGGGGAGTATGAGTTCTCAATAGTGCCAAGGTCGATGTTTGCCGCGGATGGGACCATGCTTCATTGTTCATCAAAGATCACCTTAATGAACATTCTTGAGATGATGGATCCAAGAAGAAAAACTGAAGGTAGTACTGAAGAGGTTTTGCCCGTTGTTACTGGGCTGTCAGCTACACAGAAGGTCTCTATTGTAGACGCAATGGCAGAGGTTCAGGCGCTTGACAAACCAGACTGGATTAAGAGATGTTCTCAACTTGCTAAGCATTTCACCATGTACGTCTTTGAGAAGTACAACGACTGCGATGAATTGCGACTTTTCTTTGACAGACTAGTAATTTACAAATTTAATGTTTTTTTTTGTATTTCTCGATAACCAGCAACCCTATAGTCTACAAAAGGTTGTCAGTGTTGAAAAACAATTAATGTTTTCTTTTAGGTACGATGTGCCATTTTCTTTAAAGACAGAAACCCAGGTGTCGAGACAAGGTGGACAAGATCCCATCTACTACAAGATTACTGACACAACATACATCGCTAAGGTCCCAAGGAAGAGGCGTCTTTCTCATGTCAATACCAAGGTGTAACTTACCCAATTTCTCGCTAGAAAGACATTAGAGAAGGGAAGTCACAGTGGAAAGGATGTTGTAGTTGCATGGGGCAGCCAATGTGAAGCAACCCACAAAGATGTGGCATACCTTGAGA
Source organism: Montipora capricornis (assembly GCF_036669925.1). Taxonomy (NCBI): domain Eukaryota; kingdom Metazoa; phylum Cnidaria; class Anthozoa; order Scleractinia; family Acroporidae; genus Montipora; species Montipora capricornis. The sequence goes on from NC_090885.1 coordinate 32,688,348, forward strand.
GCAGCCAAGAGGAAGCAGACACAAAGCTGTTGTTGCATGCTATTGATGCTACAACTTCGGGAGCTACGAGTATCGATATCATCTCCCCAGACACCGACGTTTTCGTGTTGGCTCTCAGAAGGTTTCCAGAGTTGTGTCAGAATACATCCTTTGTGACCGGGAGAGGGCAGCGCCATCGCAAGATACTCCTTAGTCCCATTTTTCAAGCTCTCGCACCTGCTAGAACTGCAGCTCTTCCCGGGTTTCATGCCATGCATGTAAAGGAAAGCTGGGGTGTTGGAAAACATTTCTTGAGGCTGACGAGGATAGTGTCACAGCACTTGCAAATCTGGGTACAACCGTGCAACCAACATCAAGTACCATTGCTGCAATTGAGAAGTTAGCCTGCCAGTTGTACCAGCCAAAGACGCACATTTCCAGGGTGAAAGATATTAGATGGTTCCTGTTCCGGAAGAAGCAAGCTCAATCGGAAAAACTACCTCCAACGCAAGCTGCATTGAAGGAGGCCATATTGCAAGCACATTACCAGACAATGGTATGGAACAATGACAAGGTGCCGAATCCAGAGCTGCCGTCATCAGAGACTTATGGATAGACGATGGATAAAGGTATGTTTTATATACGCATCAGTTTAACTTGAATTTAAGATTGTCTAACGCACTTACACAATTCATGAAAATAATTTCAAATAGGCGCTGAATATTGTGTTTATTTAATTCATAAAAGGTGAATGGGTTCCGATCATGACACGACTACAACCAGCACCTGATGCAGTTCTCCATTTAGTTAAGTGTGGCTGTTCTAAGGAGAAATGTTCCACTAACAGATTTCAGTGTCGGAAGGCTGGACTTAAATCCACCGATCTTTGCAGCTGCGTGAATGGAGGGGATGAGCTCTGTGATAATGTTGCTGACAGTGATGAAGAGGACAATTACGAGCCAGATGATGATGGTGACGAGAACGACGAAGACGACGCGGAAGAGGGTGTTAATCAAATAAATTTTCCTTAATTTTTCACCATATTAAAATTACATTTTTCATTGAACTGAATTGGACAATTGGGACAGACTTACCATAGTTTAAAATAAGATCAAAAGAGTTTGATGAACGTAGCCTCGTTTTCATGTTTCCATCGTAACATATCCAGAAATTATTACTTAAAAGGTGCTTTGGTATGTTACAAGTACTTCAATGTGCAAGAGAAATATTTTTTGTATGACCCCATACATTAACGCAACCTCGTTCCCAGGGCCTTTTCCCTTCCCTGGCTTGGGGGTGGGGCGGGAAAAGGCCCTGGGATCGGCCAGTGAATCCTTATATTGATTGGTTGATCGTTTTTAAATAATTCATGCGAAACTTGGCGAAATAAAGCTAATTTATGCATTATGCCGAAATCAAAATGGCGGAAGGTATGTCCACTCCGACGAAGGTTTCTCCTCGAAATCCAGCTTGCCGACTCTGTGGTGATTCTCATGAGAGTCGCTATATGCTACGAATATTCAGCAAAGCTGGTTCAGGAAAAGATCTGTGTGCCAAAGTCCATAAAACCTGTGGCATAAAAATTTCGGAGGACGATACGAGATCAAAGGTCTTGTGTAGGAGTTGTGTTTCATTCGTAAACAAGATGGAACAGTTTATTCAGAGAGCTCAATCCATAGAGAATACGCTGTCATAATTTTTCTTTAAATGTACCTGAATGGAAAAGATATGCAGAATGTGCAAAGATCATTGTTGGGCGAATTGTTCTTGAGTTCTTTTCCAAATTTAAGTTCTTGAAAGCTGTTATCCCTGACCACATTTCTCATGATTACAGCCTACAAATGTCAGAGAAGTCCACCATAGTAAGCCTGCCAATCATCAATGCAAATGAATCAAAGTATGATGATTGTGTTAACATTTTAAGAACTTATGAAAAGTGGATTGCTGAAATCTATGTTCAAGCAGGTTTGCTAGATGAAATGCCACACACAGATAATCCACCAATTCCTGAAGGACCTGCAGCACCTGGACAGACCAATGCACACACACAAGACACCCAGGATGACCCAATGAGAGATATGAAGATTGCATTTGCAGGTGATCAGTTAACTCGTGTGAGATTTGCAGGTGCCAAAGATTTGCTGTCTGGTTCTCACACAGCGTCTGATCGTTTTGAACACTGCTCGCCCTTTAAGCCGGTTATGTGGCATACCAAAGCATCCCTTTTACAGTATTCATACTCATTTCTTCACAAAGCAGAATCTGTCAATCAAGTTGGCACCTTAAAATACTTCAGGGAGAAATTCAACAGAAGGAATGCTACCCCTTCCAAAGTTCTTGACTCCTATGAAGGGAGCGAAGAGTTGTTCCTCAGTGTGGGGAAAGCTTACATTGTAACTGCTGCCCTGAAATTTTTTGGGATGTCAGACCTTGAGGAAAGGCCCTCATTACATCAATTCCCAGAAAACATTGCTCGTGAAACCTTAGAAAACAAGAAGAAGTACTTTGATGATGCTTTTGGCAAGTTCATTGACAAGTTCCTTTTACAGAAAGTAGATGTCACTGACAGTTGCAATGAGGATGATTATGTCAAGAATTATGCCCTTTGTTTCATTTTCTTGGCTATTCTTGTCATGCAAATGAAGGACACTGCAGCAGAGGGAGATGGTAGCAGAAATCTCATCAACCAGAAACTCTTGCTGTCAGTTTTCAAGTCGATGGGGGCTTACAGCAAATATGCCATTGAAATGTTTGTGAGTATAGCCCAAATCGAGTGCCTGCTAACTCCACGCCTGGCTGAGCAGTTTAAATGGGGATTTTTTGTAAATTGGAGGGGTGGTGCAGGAAGAAATATTGAAGACGACCTGGCCCAAGAAATTTCAAACCGTTGCAGTAAAAGCATTGTCCAGAGGCAGGGGCCAAACAAAACCCTGAACTCCATCAGCAAGGTCTGCAAAGCAACTACTGGCATCCATCAGATTGTAGAGGAATTTGACTCTTCTGTGGGGATACACAAGACATCTGTGCAGCATACAACATGTGACTCACTTAAAGATGAGAAAGAAATGGTGTCTGACTTATTGCGATTGAATCCTTTCAATCATATGCCAGCAAGATTTCACGACAGTTTCCCTGACATTAAAAGGTCTCCTCTAAGGTATTTAAACATTGTTGACTTTCATCAGTGGCTAGCCAAACACTTGGAAGAATTATCAACTTGGACATACACTTCAATGAAGATCACTGAGGCCTAGTTAATCAATGTGTTTTAGGAGAGTAAATAAATGTTCAGTGTTTACAATCTAAGATATTTTGATGTTGTAATCATCAGCAAAGTTCAATTCAGTTAATTCAGCACAGATATAAACGAAAAAGAACAAAATGTTTAAAGAACTGATCAATGTCATGGTAACAACAGAATTTAATTAAATAACAATAGTGTATTTTAAGAGAGTAATCCAAAGTTTGTAGTGTTTACGATAATTTTGATGATGATGTTCTGATCATGACCAGGGTTCATTTCAGTGCTACATAATTATAGTATTGTGCTCAGATACTGTTCAGTGTCATGGTAACAACAGAAAAAATGAAATATTAATAGTGTGTTTTCAGAGAGTAAATCCAGATATATATACAGCAGTTCACAGTATTTACAATTTGTGATGATGTTCTGATCGTCATCAGAGTTCATTTCAGTTCTACATACAGTTGTATAGTACTAAGCTCAGATACTGATCAGTGTCATGGTAACAACAGAAATAATTAAATATCAATAGTGTGTTTTCAAAGAGTAAATCCAGATATATCTACAGCAGCTCACAGTATTTACAATTGTTATGATGATGTTCTGATCATCTCCAGAGTTCATTTCAGTAACTACACATATTATTGTGCCCAGATACTGATCAGTGTCATGCTAACAACAGAAATAATTAAATATCAATAGAGTGTACTTAGAGCGTAAATCCAGATGTATCAACAGCATTTCACAGTATTTACAAGTTAGAATGATGTTCTGATCATCATCAGAGTTCATTTTAGTCCTACTTATATTATTGTGCTCAGATATATGTGTGAAACGATGAAGACAAACTAATCAGTGTCACGGGAACCAGGGCTCAAACTTGACTTTTTAGTCTACTTGCAAAGTGGTAAGAAGTTTTCCTCTAGAAAACCGGTGAGACCACTAGCCAATTATTTCCAAATGTTTGCAATAAGTGGATGATTCTAACTTGCAAACGTTTACTAGTGGATATTTTTCTCACTTGCAGATTGTCGAAATCACTCCCATTTTGTGAGTTTGCGAGCATTAATTTGGAGCCCTGCCATGGCAAAAACATGGAAATAATTAAAGTGGTACTACGACGAAAATCGCATCTTTCCTATCTAAGCCATTTTGAAACATAAACAAGTTGTCTGCTTGAGAAGAAAAATGCTGTTTACTTTTTTCAAGTATCTCTTTTCGTTCCAGAGACATTCGAGTTTTTAAAATATGCAAATTAGCCAAGTGATGATGTCATACACTCAACCAAATTTTGTTCTAATATGATGAAAAGAGATATCTCAGCCAATTTGTATCAGAAATTTTTGATTTTTTGCAGTAAGATTCTACTAAATGTTCTCCACAATATGAGCTTAACAGTTCTGTTACCATGGCATCATACTGGGTTCCAGACCTCCCCCATATTGTGAGCTTTTCTGGCCACCCGTGGCGTTCCATTTTGATATTTGCTAACAGCACTTCATATGCATGATCCAGCAAGCATATAAACATGTTAGCACGACTTTGTGCCCTTGTTTAACAATTTTCAAGCTGAAAATCACTAACATATTGAAATCAAGTGGGTGGGGACTGGAAAAGAGTGAGTTGCCATGGGAACATAATTTTTTATAGCCATAGGTGTGTTTCCTGTAGAACTATTAGACTACAAAGTTTCAATGGTCTGTGCTGTAAATTGGCCAAGGTAGCTCTATTTATATACTCAATATAATATTGGATTGAGTGTATGATGTCATTAGTCATCTCATGTGCATATTTTACCCAGTTTTCAAACTTAAATATCTCCAGAACTAATGAGGATATTTGCAAACGGTAAATGGCGTTTATGTTCTTTCATGGAATTCTGTGATACACTAAAAAAATCAAGGGGTAAAAATTTGATCATAGTACCACTTTAAATACCACTGGTGTGTTTTAAGAGAGTAAATCAGGATATTTCTACAGTAGTTCACAGTATTTATATTTTATGATGAGGTTCTGATCATTAGAGGCACTCATTTCAGTTCTACACATATTATTGTGCTCAGATAATGATCGGTGTCATGGTAACAACAGAAATAATTAAATATCAGTAGTGTGTACTAAGACAGTAAATCCAGATATATCTACAGCTGTTCACAGTGTTCACAATTTATGATGATGTTTTGATTATCATCAGAGTTCATTTCAGTTCCACACAGTGTTGTGCTCAGATATAAGCAAAGACAAACTGATCAGTGTTATTTTAACAACAGAAATAATTAAATATCATTGAATCAGTCTTGTGTTTAAGAGAATAAATCACAATCAGTAGTTTACAGTATCTACAATTTATGTTGATGTTCTAATCTTCAGAGTTCATTTCAGTTCAACATGTCGTGAGGAGTGTGCTCAGATATAAGTGAACAGAACACATTATGTTGATGTTCTAATCATTGTCGGAGTCCGTTTCAGTTGTACATATAGCAGTGTGTTCAGATATAAGCGAAAAGATTTGAGAAGAACAGGTTTCATCCCATATGCCGAATGATTTCAACAAGTCTGCTTCTGATGCAACAAATTTCACTCCCTCCATAACCTTTGCAGCCAGATCCTTATCTACAGAAATGTCAAATAGCATTGAACCCTCTGATGTCCCTTGGGACTCATGGTCAGAAATTGCACTCTTGATTAACCTTTCAAGGATAGCACGGTTACTGTTAGGTAGAAATCTGACCTTGTTTCTAATAGCTTGGGGGAGATCCTCTTCAGTTCTTTTGAATTTGCCATCGCATATGCAGCAACAGCTCTTTTGTTGAACACTGGAGAATCCAAAGTAATCAAGGAGGAGTTTCCTTTGACAAGTGTCTTCTGATCTGCAATATGATTTCATTGATTCTTCTACATGTTTTTTATTATTTCCAATGTCAGAGTTATTGTAATAAAGGGTAGCACATGATGAAAGTCCTGTACGGCCAGCACGACCAATTTCTTGCATGTAAGCTTCAAGGCTACTTGGTGGAGTTATATGAATGATGTTGGTTACATAAGGAGCATCAACCCCCATGCCAAGAGCTGATGTTGCAAATACCACCCTCACCCTCGATTGTTCTTTCTTTATTTCTGATATTATGTCTTTCTTCATGCAACTCGTCTGGGGCGCATGAAACTGCGCAAACAGTCTTGCACTGGGTTCTGATGTTTCTCCAACGCACTGTTTGTCTTTCAATACTCTTTCAAATAAGCCATAAGCATATCCGCAGTATTTCAGTTTTAAATAAATGATTGTCATTGGGTAGTTTTCTCTTTGAATTGCCAGTTCATTGGCAATGGGTACAAGGATTTTGTCGTAGCTCTCATTCCCATGGTGATTACTCAGACGCAGTTTCTTGTCCAGGTATATGTTCACTCGGTTAGGGTTTCGTGCTACAATTTTGCAGTCATTTTTCAATCGCAGACTTTGTTTTAAGTCTCTCAATAAATGAGGCGGTGCTGTTGCTGTCAGAGCCATGGTAGGCACACTGGGAAAGAATGCCTTCAACACTGACAGGTCTTTGAAGTCTTTTCTAAAATCTTCACCCCTGAAAAGGAAAAGGAAACCCTGAGCTGCAGATCTTAAAGTTCAAACACAAGTGCAATGATACGTTTTCAAAACATTTTTGTTTAAGCATGCTTATGTAGTAGTATCTTTCTATTATGGTTGACAGGTTCAGTTGTGGTTCAGTTGTAAGAGCATGGCATGGAGAAGATTTATGATGTTCCAATAAGCAGAGTAAATATACATGAAGAAGTCAACTACATAGTTGATAGAGAAAAATCTGGCATGGTTTTCAAACACATAGAGAATAGAGCAAATTTTCTGCCGAAATTGTAGTCGAAACTGTGATTTAGATTTCTCAGACACAGGTACAAGATAAGTGTGTAACAAACATGACATGAATAAACAAGGAATGAATATTTTACGCACTTACCATAATTCAACACAGTGAGCTTCATCAACAATGCAGGCAACAACATTGTCCTGGAAGACTTTGCTTGCCATTAGCTCTCGACCTTCCTTACTTAAAAGAGCCTCTGGATGGGTGAATACAATTGAAGTGTTACCATTAACCACATCTTGAGGAAACTTCGTTGAATCCGGGACCACGTGCTCGCTTGGTTCTTGTTGATTTCCGAACAAGTTATCGGCGGGTTCCTTCTCGCATACAGCAAGCTGTAAGACATCAGCGGTTATCCTTCGAGCTTTTAAGACTTCCAGCTGATCTTCAATGATGGAATTTAATGGACATACCACAATAACTATGTTCTTGGTGGTCTTCACAGGAATGAAATGAGGTAGAAGGTGAAAGAGCATTAACTTGCCAAATCCAGTAGGTAGGACTCCAATGACATCCTGACCTTCCAGCATATATTCGAAACACTTCATTTGAAGAGGTTTTAAATTTAAAGAAGGAAAATTACCCTTATTTAAAGAAAATTCGATTCGACGAAGCACTGACAAAAAGTCTGGTTTACTCGAAGAGGCGGCCATCTTGAAAGTTCCGTTTAAAGTATGATAATTTAGTACACCCAAGAAATTTGGGTGTTCTGAGATCACGTGACCAGCCGATCCCAGGGCCTTTTCCCGCCCCACCCCCAAGCCAGGGAAGGGAAAAGGTCCTGGGAACGAGGTTGACATTAACGATGGCTAAACAGCATCATAAGGTAAAGCCTCGTTTCCACGCTGCCATGGTCACATGACCAGTATATAAATTTGAAATAAAGTTAGGTGTGTCAGATATACTTAAATACTTCGTATGAGCAATTCTGATAACAATGTGTTGCCCAAAAGAAGGTTTTGAGGTTTATTAAGATCCAGCCTCGTTTCCGTGCTGGGACATGAACGTCACATTTTTAAACCCACCATAGCGGCCGTCCGCCGATACTAAATTGCCGACAACATTTTCCATGTTCCTTAGAGTCCCCTTAACAGATCAAGACAGGCGGTTTGCTTTTTTCACGAAATTCCCATGGAACTTTAAATCTTGACATATGCTCCCGGACTACGTAGCGTGGAATAAGCCCAAAGATGTATGCTGTAAACTAGCATGATAATGGTCACATTGGCATACGTACGTACAGACGGTCGGTCGATGACGTCATGGCTATAAAACCAAAATTTCTCGCATCGATGGGTTACCGTATTTTCTTAACTATGGTGCTTCGCGCGGAGCTCCGTTATTACATGTGTTATATATGAACCATGGCAATTACTAGCTTTACGATAACTGGTTCCTACGTAACAGAACTTTCTACTCAGACTAGCTTGTTCAGTAGTGGCATCCTAGTCTCTAAGAGGCGATTGTTAGCCCTGTGGATTTGGGCAGGATCTTGTAGGACTGTGTAGCCCGATCCTGGAGTGGCAATCTCTATTGCAGGTGGCGCAGACGTGCCTTGTGGAAACGCGCGCAGAGGCTGCGCGTTCTTTCCTCGCCGCTCTCATGCATGTAGCCTGGACTCTAGCTTTCGCGTCCGCCTTTGAAACCTTCACTTTGACACTTTGCCGCCATGTAACTAGGTGATTGGCGATGTCCTCTCATGCACTGGTGTCGATTAGTGCAGATCGCAAATCTCGCTTGATGACGTATTTGTAGCACAGCTGCGGCCGACCCACGGGACGGACGCCCTTCCGCAGTTCTCCATAAAGGATTTCTCTTGGCAGGCGGTCAGGCTCCAAGCGATGTGCATGGCCGAGCCATCGAAGGCGTCGCTGAATGAGCAGTGATGGCATGCTCAGTGAGCCAGCGCGCTCCATGACCTCGGTGTTGGTGACTCTGTCCTGCCACCTGATGTGCAGCAAGCATTGAAGGCAGCGGAGGTGGAATGCGTTGAGTCGTCGCTTTTGTCTGGTATAGGTCGTCCACGACTCGCTGCCATAAAGGAGAGTCGACAGGACACAAGCTTGGTAGACGCACATCTTGGTCCTTTCGCTCAACAGGTCATTGCCCCACACTCGCTTGTTGAGTTTGGCCATGACAGCAGCTGCTTTGGCGATCCTGCAGCCTATCTCAGCATCGAGCGAAATCGAGCTTGACACGGTGGAGCCCAAGTAGGCGAAGGTGTCTTCAACCTCCAGCTCCGTGTTGTCGATGGTGATGAGTGGGGGGACTCAGCACCTTGCGCCAGAATGTTGGTCTTCCTGAGGCTGATCGTTAGCCCAAACTCCTTGCAGGCGTGGGACAGCTTGTCTACCAGATATTGGAGGCCCTCCTCGCTGCGGGATGTTAAAGCGGCGTCGTCTGCAAACAGCAGCTCCCGTATGAGCACCACGTAAGCTTTGGTTTTGGCGCGGAGTCTGGCGGTGTTGAAGAGTTTGCCGTCTGACCTCGTCGGGACGTAGACACCTTCTGTACAGTCTACAAAAGGCATACTGGAGCAGCATCGATAAGAAAATCCCGAACAGGGTTGGAGCAAGGACACAGCCCTGCTTTTCTCCACTGCTGACTGGGAAGGCATTGGAGGTGGCCCCATCGAAGCAGACCGTACTCTGTATGTCCTGGTGAAAGGAGATGATGATTGCCAGGAGCTTTGGAGGGCAGCCAATCTTTTGGAGGATCTTGAAGAGCCCGCTTCTGCTCACCACGTCAAAAGCTTTGGTGAGGTCCACGAAGGCGAGGAACAATGGCTGCTGCTGCTCTCGACACTTCTCCTGCAGCTGACCGAGGGAGAAGAACATGTCCACTGTGGACCTCCCGGCTCTGAAGCCACACTGTGACTCGGGGTAGACTTGCAAAGCAAGGGTCTGCAGACGGGTCAAGGTGATCCAAGGGAAGACTTTGCCAACGATGCTCAGAAGAGAAATGCAGCGATAGTTGTTGCAATCACGAAGGTAAAGGAAGAGAAAAGAAAGGAACTTTATTTGAGTGTCTAGTAGATTTAGCGCTGGAGCGCTAATTGGGAAAATTGTAAAGTGAAATTAACAATAAACACAACAAGACAAATGTCAGTTTTTGAGGAGAGGGGAAACCGGAGTACCCGGAAAAAACCTCTCGCTGCAGAGCAGAGAATCAACAAACTCACCCCACATATGACGCCGAGTCGAGGAATCGAACCTGGGCCCCATTGGTGGGAGGCGAGTGCTCTCACCACTGCGCCATTCCTGAACCCCTTATTCTTGTACAGGGTGACTACATTGGCATCTCTCATGTCTTGGGGGATGTGACCTTGCTCCCAGCACAGGCAGAGGAGCTCATGAAGCGGTTGCAGGATGGTTTCCGTCGGGTTACCGTCGCCTTGCCACAGGCGAGACCGTCGATGGCTATGACTGGCAACTCAGGCAGGGCATTGAGGGCAGTGTCTGTGACGATGTTCTGGGTTGAGTACAGCTCGAGATAATGCTTCACCCAACGCAGCAGCTGCATGCTCTGATCAGTGATGATCTCGCCAGTCTTTAATTTGAGCGGGGCTGTTTTGACGCTCGTAGGGCCCTCATACATCCCCTTTGCGTGGCCACAGTCCGCTTCTAGCTGGATTTTGGCGCATAGGTTCTGCCAGTACTCGTTGGCACAGTGGCGGGCGGTCTGCTGGGCCTTGCTCCTAGCTGCTCGAAGGGCGTCGCGTGTCCTTGGGGAAGGGTTCGGCTTGTGGGGCAGCATCGCTTTTCCCTTGGCCTTCGTGACTGGCTGCATTTCTTCCCAGCAAGCCTCGAACCAGTCAGCATTTTTGCGTTCTTTCGTACTGAATGCAGCCATGGCTGAGCTGTAGATGGCATCACGGAGGTGAGACCATAGGCGTTGATGCGGGGGCGACCCTTGGTCTTGCCTTGGTGGACCTTTCTGGGTTTTAGCCTGACCTTTCTTGCAACGAGCGAGTGGTCGGTGTCACATTCAGCGCTGTGATAGCTTCTTGTGTGAAGGACACTGCTGAGCTCCGCTCTCCTAGTGATGACGAGGTCTAGCTGGTGCCAGTGGCGGGACCGAGGGTGTCTCCAAGACACTTATGCAGCTCCTCACACTTAAAGTAGCTATTGGTGATACAGAGGCCGTGGTGGCAGCAGGGTTCGAGCAACCTCTGCCCGTTTTCCTTCATCCTGCCGACGCCGAAGTGGCCGCGTCAGGTAGGCCATACTTACTAATCGGTGCCAACGCGAGCATTGAAGTCTCGTAGCAAATATATGCTTTCGGAACTCGGGATTCCGGATAGTGTTTCCTGCAGTGCCTCTTAGAATTGATCCTTGGCTTCTGGCGTGGAGGTCAGAGTCGGGGCGTAGGCGGATATTATGTTTATAAAGCCTGCCGACGTTTTCATGCGAACGGCAAGAATTCTTGATGACCCTCCAGAGGTGGTTATTGTGGTGGCAATCACTGAGTTCCTCACGGCAAAACCTACGCCGTACTGCCTCAGCTCGTCCTGGGACAGGCCTTGCCAGAAGAAGGTGTAGTCTCTTTCTGTAAGTGACCCACTGTGATTTCCTGGAGACGTCGATGTTGAGTCGTGCCAGCTCCTTGTTGATGATGGCGGTCTTGTGGGAGTCGTCCATTAGGTGAAGGTCAGTGGAGAGACCAGGGCACATGGTACGAATTCTCCAGCTTGCGATTCGAAGAGCTGGAGTCTTCGTAGTTTTTTGTTTTTCACTGCTTGGTGCAAGTACTTGCTCGCTTGTCGGGAGGGTCCCCTAAGCTCTACGCACCCAGTAGAGCAGGCAAGCAATGACGGGGCGGCACCTTACTGGCTGGGGGCTTCCCAGCTTGAGGCGGGCGGTAGCCACCCAATGAAGCTGCAAGGGCTTTTCCTACCGTAGGACGAGGCCCCTGGCGCTCCTTCTTACGCCAATCAGTCGGAGCTTAGAACCGGTAAACTCCCTCGTTCCGTGTTGTGCCGGAGTCTTGCGACACCGCTGGAGTGCCCTCTCCAGTTTGCACTAAGGCCTGGGTGGAAAGATAAGGAGACGCTGGGCTGCCCATACGACAGCGTCCCCCTCTCGGTATAACTGGCTGGGTCCAAGGGAAAGGAAGAACCAATACAACTTGGGGCTAGTTCCACTGCAGAAGCTGCCGGAAGGAAGTGCTGAGCACCTGCCATCCGCCTTTGGGGCTCCACTCCGGATTTGTCCTCGAGGTTTACTCCTGAAGCCTTCCTGTGATCAGGTATAGCCGCAAGGCAGCGGAGGTATGAAATCAGGGTTTACCCTCCCCTAGATGGGCTGCCTTCACAGGCCAAGAGCCCCATCTACCCAGGACAACTGGTTTTAAGGTGCCAGTGGCTTCGCCTTTGCCCCTTCTCCTGTCGGTGGTGCCAGAGGCTCCTAGAGTCGCACGCCATTGGGAGCATTTAGAGAGGTTGTTAGAGCCCAGCCTCACAACCCACTCCCCGGCTATAACAGCCTTACGGAACTGTTTACATTTCTAATTAACATTAGAAATGTTACATTTCTAATGAACACGAGAATTTTATTTTTTAAATATGCACACTTACACCATAAAACATTGCAAACTACAGTAAACGATACAATGAGTATTGCAATACGAATGTGACATGAATTACAGCACTACTAAGCACTAATTGCATTAAAAGTACGTTTTCTAACATAATAGATAAAATAAATAAATAAATGAAATACGACTTCTAGCACTTCGAAAAACCATCTCTTTCCTTTAGGGTTACATTTATAATGATAGTTTTAAAATAGAGGCATCAATATTTAAAAATTCAAGGTTAAGGTTAAGGGTTTAGGAGACTCGTTGCAGCGGGGACAGAAGTGGCTTCCATTTCTTTGAATTTCTTATTGTGTTGTTTTCCAATTGGTGCGTCTGTTTCAGGGAAAGCAAGAAGTTGTTTTGGGTTGGGGATCGTTCTTTCGAACGGCAAATCCAAATGTAGTGCTTAGCCATTAGGCAAAAAAAAAATAATTTGGAGTTTAAAGTTGGAGTCGTCTGGCTTCAGGCCTAAGGCCGTTTCCATTCCTAAGTGGTTCTCTTTTGAAAGCACGTGGCACGCCTGCAGCCATATGGAGAGGTCATTCCAAAAAATTCTACTTTTTTTCACATCCCCAGAATAAATGTAACAGATCTTCTTTTTTTATCATGGCAGAAGGTGCATGTTCCGTCCTCTCTAATTCCTATTTTTTGCAAAAAATTATTGGTCGCTAGCCGTCTGTGTAAAAATCTGAAATTGAAGTCAATTAATTTGGAACTCTTTGTACACGCAGCAGACAATAGGTAGGCTTTTCTCTAGTCAATTTTTACCTTGGCTGTGGACCCGATATCTTTCTGCCACCTCTCGAGATAATAGCGGTCGTTCCGCTTGGTCAGAAATTAATTTCTTGTAAGCTATTCTCGATGGTTTTTGGCGCTTTAGGAACGTGTTCATGAAATTGTCATACTTCAGCTGCGACCTCGGGATCTGTTGCTGTAAAGGTTTAACAGCAGAGTTTATACCACAAAATTTAGTGGTCTGACTTTGAGTTGATATTTGTTTTGAAAGCTGGCAAGGGAAAGAAAGTTGTTACTTGTGTTTCACTTGTGTTATACCTTTGGAAAGCCAATCTTTGCATAGTACTGGTGCATTGTTTATCCTTATTAATGAATTTTGCCACAGAGGTAGAGCTAGAAAGTGATCTTTGGACACTATTGACCCATTTGTTAAAGAAGTTATAGAAATATGGTCTGAGACCTTCTTTGAGAAAGGAATAATATTCCTTTCTCAAAGAAGGTCTCAGACCATATTTCTATAACTTCTTTAACAAATGGGTCTTCTATGTTTAGATTGTCTTTTTTGTTTAGGTTCCCTTTAAAGACGGCGTTGCCTCCATATGTTGCGAGTTCTAGATCAAAAAAAACTTTCCATTTGCTGCAGTTTTCTGTGTTCAGAGAAGGAATATCTTGGGAATTTTTACCATATACCGCCTTTATCTATCCAAATTTATTCAGATAATGAAAATGTCCTATGCATGAACCATTTCCTTCGCTTTTGTGTTTGTCAGCATTATGATTTGCAATACTTCAGGTTAACGTGTTCACTTTTGTACGTAGATGTTCAGATTTCCAATTACAAACTCTGTTTTGATTGGCCACTCTAACTCACTGTGTAAGTAGTTCACCCTGAATTCAAAATAAATACGTTTCGTTTCTGAAAAAAATGAAACAACAACATTCTTTTATAAATCGTACCCGGTATTCCTGATTTCTGCATTAAATTTAAAATTCATTTTCATTTACCTGTTCATCCCCGCTTTTGGAAAAGTGCTACATACCACGTGCTTAGATTTAAACGGATACCTGAGGTAGCTCCTATACTTCTGTTTACGAGAAAGTGATCCCCTAGCTATACGATGAAATGTGGATGACCTCGGTACATTGTTAACCAAATATGTTCGAGCAAGTTTCCTCCTTTTTCTGCTTTTATAAAATAGACGTCTCAGCCTTTCTCTGTAATACTGATCGGCTCTCGGTCACGTCTATGTCGATGCACATGCAAATCACAACTAAAGTAAACACACTTTTGCATATCGAGACTTGTATTTCTCCTTTGGAATCAAGTCGTTATTATCATATGAGAGTCAAATATTAACTGTACAACCTTTCAAACTACATCGCAATTATTTTCTAAAGATCTAGAGCTGATCACAGTGTCCACTGATAATATCAAATCTTGTAAAACTAGATCTAGAAGCAAACTATATACGCAAGATGGCAATGAACACGATCGCTAATATGGCTAGTTGAACGAAGGATATAAGACCATTACAAAGACACAAACTTTTTAAAAAAATAAAAAATAAATAAATAACGCACTAGACAAAAAAACTTGTCTTCTCAGTCAATGGTACACTGAGCGGGAGGCTATTTGTGCGCTGTGAAAATGGTACAAGCGTGAGGCCATTTTATTGCTGCGCCAATGTTTTTACTTTGTCTTCAGAAGATCCCAATATGGCGTCTATGTTGTTCGTCGAGTTATTTTCCTTGTGGCTGTCATCATCAGAGTAGTTCTATATAAAATATCCGCTGCCTATTAAATAATTACCATTTTGACTTGTATCGCTTTCAAAAGTTGCGTCCATTTCAGTTATATTTGAACACATTTCAGTTTCATTCATTTCGCCGAACGACCCGTTTCAAGACTGACGCTCGACATCTTTAAAGGCGCGTTTACACGACAGAGGAAAAATGGCACGGGTCCGATAAAAAGTGGAACGGTTCCAATCATTTTTGTAAAGGAACAGTGAACCTTTATCCGTTCCGCTGCGGGACCATAGGCGCCTATGGTCCCGTAGTGGAACGGATAAAGGTTCACTGTTCCTTTACAAAAATGATTGGAACCGTTCCACTTTTTATCGGACCCGTGCCATTTTTCCTCTGTCGTGTAAACGCGCCTTTAGTGTGGGTCTACCGCGAAAAGCGTGTGCCTTTCTTTGTATGTGTTTTGAGCGCCCAAAGAAGAAATCGATTAAGCCAACGCAACGTCCATCTTCCGTAATCCAAACAACGCATCACAGTGCTCTCCATGCTTTTCGGGTCACGTGGTTTGCTTTTAATAACCAATGTAAACAGGGCCACGAGCCTTCTACTGTGCATTGCCCAATCAAAACACTGCCATGTGTTTTCTATTGTGTATTGCCCAATCAAACACCGCCACGAACTTCCTACTGTTCATTTTGCTGCACCGGAAAAAAAAAGGGAACCTGAAATCTAACACCTTGCGGACCCGAGTAATTATCACTTTGTAAACAGGAGTATGAAGTTGAAATATAGTGACTTTATAAACATTGACTGGTTGACTTGGCTGAAAAGTATTAAGGACAATAATGAAGAGGGAAAACGTCACTGCCTAAACAATTGGCAATATGAAACAACAATGTTTGATGCTTTAAAAATGGTCCTGTAACCAGGTGATAGAAACATTAAGAAATAAGAAATTCCCGATGGTTTGGTGTGGTTTTTAAGCAACTATGATGTCGTGATTACTCAAAATCTGTTTGATAGGCTCCGATGTACCCTTGATGTATGGAAGAATACAGAAACCCTTGGCAGCATCCGGTGCAAAGTTGTTGCTCAAAAACCACACCAAACCATCGGGAATTTGTTTCCTAAACCGAAAGACCCGGTACCGAAAGATCAGACTCGTGGCGCCATCTACTCGATCCCATGCAAAGATTGTGACAAGAGTTATATCGGGGAAACCAAACGCAAATTTTCTACTCGCCTTAAAGAACACCAGAAAGCGGTGGAACATTAACACTCGCAAAAGTCAGCTTTAGCGGAACATTGTTTACGTTCTGGTCACACTGTCTCTTGGGAGGCGTCCAAGATCCTACGCACAAATGCTAATTGGCGCAATCGACGCATTCTTGAGGCTTGGGAAATTAACACTTGCAGGAATCCACTTAATCGTGATGATGGCCTGCATTTGCCGCACGAATTTCTAAATCTTGCCCTGAGTGAGGGACAGAATTCAATAATAATAGACTCGAATTTGGCATACTATAAGAAACGTGTTTTTTGCGAATTATTTTTCCACTTTCCCCTGATGAAGGTTGAAGGTTCAACCGAAAGGTTGGGACTTTGAAAACATTGTACATATTCTTATACAATTTCAACCAGAGTAACGTTCTTATTTCTTAAAATGTTTGATGCGTAAGGCAGAAAAAAATCAGAGCTTTCAAAATAAACGTGGTAGGAAGTGGTTGCTTCAGAACACTAACCCTAGAAAGCAACGAAACGGAGAACCTCATTCTTTAACGGCGTGCGCCAAAAATGAATTTGGGTAGCTCGGCAAATGCTAATAATCCTATTCCCTCGACAGAATAAATATCACTATTCATTAACCTTTTCACGAATGACGCTTTCAGATGCATACATATGCATACGTATTTAACCACTGGGGTGAGATGTCTTGATGAATTACAGTCAACCCAGGTCACGTGTGAACAGTGATTCGAAAAATTCAGTTAACATAACGAATTCTTGTTTTCCATATTTGGGCATTTCCTGTTGTTTCCGAAGATTTGGAGCGACATTTCAAAAATCAAAGAGCGATTTGGAGTTTGCAAGCGCTTTTTCAAGATGTTCAGACCAGCGGCCGTCAATTCCTTTGGTCGCGAATACAAGCCAGGCAGACCTGTCAATAAGGAAACAAGAAGACGTAAATTCGTGAAAGGTTGCTTAATGATGAAATATGCGATAGGCGAAGCATACCGGGTTTGTCAACAATCCAGGAAG
Organism: Montipora capricornis; assembly: GCF_036669925.1. NCBI lineage: Eukaryota > Metazoa > Cnidaria > Anthozoa > Scleractinia > Acroporidae > Montipora > Montipora capricornis. The sequence continues at coordinate 32,705,760 of NC_090885.1, forward strand.
CAATTTCAAGAAAGATTGGCATGTCCTACAAGAAACTTTCCGTCGTACCAAGTGAGAGCTAAACTAATGCCCAGGTCGAGAGGTGTAACGAGTATCTTGAACTCACCTCAAGAATGGATCCATCCAAACTTAATTTTTTTGATGAAAGCTCTGTAATAAAGACAACCGGAAAACCACGTCGACAGAACTTATACTCGGGAGGAAGAAGGTCACCGACTTCTGCATCTAACTCTACTCGCACCAGAAGAAGGGACGAATGGATAAAACTGCGTGGTCTTTCTATAAAGCACAGATTGTCGCCCTTGCAATTTCTTACCTCCAGAAAAATTATATCCATATTAGCCGATATCAAAAATACCATAATACTCTTTGTTTGTCCCTCCAAAATTTTGCATAAGCATAGTTTTCATTTTCTCTTGGGACTTACAACGGTTCCAAGAGAAACAGGAAACAATGCTTATGCAAATTTTTGGAAGGACAAACAAAGAGTATTATGGTATTTTTGATATCGGCTAATATGGATAGAATTTTTCTGGAGGTAAGAAATTGCAAGGGCGACAATCTGTGCTTTATAGAAAGAGCACGCAGTTTTATCCAGTTTTGTCGTGCGCCTGAGTGGCTGCATATATTAGATCGTTGCTCCGTTAAA
>NC_090885.1:32711408-32728908 GCF_036669925.1 Montipora capricornis
TCCTCATCAGACATAAGAGGCGGTAAATTTGTATCCATTTGCAATTTTAAAGCTCAATAGCGTGCTTCGTTTGGAAACCAGAGCATTTTGGATGTCTGAGTTATGGCGGTGCGTGACACGAGGCAACGATCGAGTTTATTGAGAAATATACATTTATCTCATGGTTTTGAGCCTTTTTAGAATTTAAAGCATTAGGAAAAGTGCTTAGGTAAATAGCTGTCTGTTCAGTACAGATGATCACTCACCTAGATAGCCAAAGTAAGTAACAGATGTTGACACTATTTTCCGGCCGCCATATTGGTGCACCACAGATGTGCACCAACATGGCGTTTTCATACTGGGCTCTGTAAATTTCTGCGAAATATTTCGACGAATATCTGAGGTTTGGGGAAACGCACAGGCCTAAAACTTGGAGAAGTGTCTTTTTCATTTATCTTCTACAACATCACGAATTCTTGACTTTTTCCACCGGATGGTTTTCGATTTATTTTTTTATTCCGTGACAGTGAAAACGATCTATTCGTTTTTAATATTCCTCCCACGGTAATTACTCTGGTCAAAACAAAATTGCGTGAATCTGCCGTCCACGCGTGTATTGGTGTAATGGAAGTAAATTTGATTGGCCGATGAAGGACACGTCAATCAATCAAAAGAAGTGGGCGGAAGGAATTTCGAAGAGGAATTTGGTCAGGCTCTATTTTTCGTTTCGCCAACTTCACATTATGTACCACGCGAAACTGAAACTAGAGCCTCATCGCAGGTTAATTCTTTCGGAGAAGTCATCAGTTTTATCTTTGACTTTTCCTGGATAAAGAAAGAGTACAGTCACTTCAATTGTAGTTGTGATCATCTTTGTCAGAGGTAGTGCAAATTTTGTTTGATTTTGTTTTAGCCAACCAAGTTGATTTCAAATTCCTTTGCTGGGTCTCGCTTTTACTCCTTCAAAAGCAATTTAGATCACGCAAGTCAGACTACAAGTCAAAGCGTTCAAGTCAAGCGACATAGATATAGATGTTGGTTGGGATGGTCAGTGAATAGGGAGGGACTTCAAAGTAGACAGAGCTGCAAAATCGAATTATTTGTCTAATCGCCATACTAGGTTAATGCTGACTGATTTTATTACCTTTATTTCTCGGAAAATATATGTCACACAAAGCAATACCCGAAGAAGCATCGGGAATTCTTGACGACAGAACATCTTTAAACCATACTGTTGAAGTTGCTGCTTATCGCTTTCCGCCTTCTAAAATGTCAATGCTTTCGGTTCGTACTCGATACTAACTTATTAACATTCCAAGTTCTAATTATACACAATCGACCATCAATATGTAGTAAGCGTGGCCATGATCTTCGGTAGATAATAAAACTGATAAGAACATCTCACATCTCACTCATTCAGAAGGTAACGTTCGATGCCCCAATGTGGGCTAATTTTTCCGTTATGCGTAAGGCAACGTCCGGGTTAGTTATCCCTCTTTTGTAAATGATGTTGCTGTGTTTACACACGAATGAGTCATCTCTTATCCTCAGAGTATTACTTCTCCAACATCCTAGGACCGACGTAAGTCATTCATTACAATTAATACGATAATCGTCTGAGATTAGCTATCTAGGGGAGACTAAGCAATGCCGGTCCATGTAAATCGAAAAGGCATATGAGCATTCAATAGCTCTCGTGAAGTCCTCGAGACTAATCCGCCATAAGTGTACGAAAAAATTTGCTCCCTTTTGTTCTTACAATGCCGTGGACGGTGCAACTTGATTTTATTTGTATAAATGGAGATATGCCATCTGAAACATCTCATAACTTGTCCAGAATCGGGTTTGAATCTCTGGAACGAGTGAAATTAGCGATTCCGTTGTCGAGCTCTGTGGCCTTGGGGTTGAAAGTACTTTGGCACAAACTTCCCTGATGTTTTGAAAGCTAAATAGCTGGTTCTTTCAAATGGCAATGAAAGCCGATGCATATTGGTTTCCTGGATGAGACAAGGGACATATATATATCAACAGGAGGAGATGCTGATAAAATCGCAAGTTATACGAATGCATGTTTTGAATATCTGTGTATCAAACGGCGCGCTTTATTTATTTACTGTACATGACACGGTTTGTTTGCACACTTCATAACATTTCCAGTTGATTTAACTTTAAACTCGCACTCCAGAAACTAAAATGGCATGTTTCCAGAGAGATCAATTGTACAACAATAAAAGAAACTTTGCGAGTCCATCTTACTGTTCGTACTCCATCAAAAAATTAGCAGCCAAACTTATCATGATTTTACTGCACGCAATTCTAGAAATACACTGCAACTGAAGATATTACCCGAAAAAATCACCAAAGAAACCTTCATGGGCAAACACGTTAAAGGAATAATGTATTTCTCTTTTTTTTTCTTTGAAAATCTATTGCCAAACCGTCCAACGACAAAATGCTAGGTTATCTCTGTCAATTACAAATTAAGATGTCAAGCTTAGAAGATTGCATATTCAGTGAAGTTCAGAGGGAGAATTACACCGGCCTTTGCCGCAATATAGTCGTCGAAAACATTTCCCATGCTTTAAATGCGTTTTTCTCAAATTAAAGCCAACGGTAACTTTCGAATAGATGGTTTTCACGTGACTTCATCATTTTCTAAAATCCAAAACTAAAGAGCCACAAAAGTTTTTATCCTCTTCAGGCATAAGAGGCGGTAAATTTATATCTATTTGCAATTTTAAAGCTCAATAGCGTGCTTCCTAAATTGGAAACCAGAGCATTTTGGATTTCTTAGTTATGGCGGTGCGTGACACGAGGCGACGATCGAGTTTATTGAGAAATATATATTTATCTCATGGTTTTGAGCCTTTTTAGAATTTAAAGCATTAGGAAAAGTGCTTAGGTAAATAGCTGTCTGTTCAGTACAGATGATCACTCGCCTAGATAGCCAAAGTAAGTAACAGATGTTGACACTATTTTCCGGCCGCCATATTGGTGCACCACAGATGTGCACCAACATGGCGTTTTCATACTGGGCTCTGTAAATTTCTGCGAAAAATTTCGACGAATATCTAAAGTTTGGGGAAACGCACAGGCTTAAAACTTGAAGAGGTGTCTTCTTCATTTATCTTCTACAACATCACGAATTCTTGACTTTTTCCACCGGATGGTTTTCGATTTATTTTTTTATTGCGTGACAGTGAAAACGATCTATTCGTTTTTAATATTCCTCCCACGGCAAAAAACTCTGGTGAAAAAAAAATTGCGTGAATCTGCCGTCCACGCGTGTATTGGTGTAATGGAAGTAAATTTGATTGGCCGATCAATGACATGTCAATCAATCAAAAGAAGTGGGCGGAAGGAATTTCGAAAAGGAATTTGGTCAGGCTCTATTTTTCGTTTCGCCAACTCCACATTACGTACCACTCGAAACTAAAATAGAGCCTGATCGCAGGTTAATTCTCTCGGAGAAGACATCAGTTTTATCTTAGACTTTCCATGGATAAAGAAAGAGTACAGTCACTTCAATTGTAGTTGTGATCATTTTTGTCAGAGGTAGTGCAAATTTTGTTTGATTTTGTTTTAGCCAACCAAGTTGATTTCAAATTCCTTTGCTGGGTCTCGCTTTTACTCCTTCAAAAGCAATTTAGATCACGCAAGTCAGACTACAAGTCAAAGCGTTCAAGTCAAGCGACATAGATATAGATGTTGGTTGGGATGGTCAGTGAATAGGGAGGGACTTCAAAGTAGACAGAGATGCAAAATCAAATTATTCGTCGAATCGCCATACCAGGTTAATGCTGACTGATTTTATTGCCTTTATTTCTCGGAAAATATATGTCACACAAAGCAATACCCGAAGAAGCATCGGTTACTCTTGACGACAGAACATCTTTAAACTATACTGCTTATCTCTTTCAGCCAATACTTTCGGTTCGTACTCGATACTAACTTATTAACATTCCAAGTTCTAATTATACACAATCGACCATCAATATGTAGTAAGCGTGGCCATGATCTTCGGTAGATAATAAAACTGATAAGAACATCTCACATCTCACTCATTCAGAAGGTAACGTTCGATGCCCCAATGTGGGCTAATTTTTCCGTTATGCGTAAGGCAACGTCCGGGTTAGTTATCCCTCTTTTGTAAATGATGTTGCTGTGTTTACACACGAATGAGTCATCTCTTATCCTCAGAGTATTACTTCTCCAACATCCTAGGACCGACGTAAGTCATTCATTACAATTAATACGATAATCGTCTGAGATTAGCTATCTAGGGGAGACTAAGCAATGCCGGTCCATGTAAATCGAAAAGGCATATGAGCATTCAATAGCTCTCGTGAAGTCCTCGAGACTAATCCGCCATAAGTGTACGAAAAAAATTGCTCCCTTTTGTTCTTACAATGCCGTGGACGGTGCAACTTGATTTTATTTGTATAAATGGAGATATGCCATCTGAAACATCTCATAACTTGTCCAGAATCGGGTTTGAATCTCTGGAACGAGTGAAATTAGCGATTCCGTTGTCGAGCTCTGTGGCCATGGGGTTGAAAGTACTTTGGCACAAACTTCCCTGATGTTTTGAAAGCTAAATAGCTGGTTCTTTCAAATGGCAATGAAAGCCGATGCATATTGGTTTCCTGGATGAGACAAGGGACATATATATATCAACAGGAGGAGATGCTGATAAAATCGCAAGTTATACGAATGCATGTTTTGAATATCTGTGTATCAAACGGCGCGCTTTATTTATTTATTTACTGTACATGGCACGGTTTGTTTGCACACTTCATAACATTTCCAGTTGATTTAACTTTAAACTCGCACTCCAGAAACTAAAATGGCATGTTTCCAGAGAGATCAATTGTACAAAAATAAAAGAAACTTTGCGAGTCTATCTTACTGTTTGTAGTCCATCAAAAGATTAACGGCCAAACTTATCATGATTTTACAGCGCGCAATCCTAGAAATACACTGCAACTGAAGATATTACCCGAAAAAATCACCAAAGAAACCTTCATGGGCAAACACGTTAAAGGAATAATGTATTTCTCTTTTTTTTTCTTTGAAAATCTATTGCCAAACCGTCCAACGACAAAATGCTAGGTTATCTAAATTACAAATTAAGATGTCAAGCTTAAAAGATTGCATATTCAGTGAAGTTCGGAGGGAGAATTACACCGGCCTTTGCCGCAATATAGTCGTCGAAAACATTCCCCATGCTTTAAATGCGTTTTTCTCAAATTAAAGCCAACGGTTATTCCTCCCACGGTAATTAACTCTGGTCAAAACAAACTAGCGTGAATCTGCCGTCCATGCGTGTATTGGTGTAATGGAAGTAGATTTGATTGGCCGATGAAGGACATGTCAATCAATCAAAAAAAGTGGGAGAAAGGAATTTCGAAGAGGAATTTGGTCAGGCTCTATTTTTCGTTTCGCCAACTCCACATTACGTACCACTCGAAACTAAAATAGAGCCTGATCGCAGGTTAATTCTCTCGGAGAAGACATCAGTTTTATCTTTGACTTTCCCTGGATAAAGAAAGAGTACAGTCACTTCAATTGTAGTTGTGATCATCTTTGTCAGAGGTAGTGCAAATTTTGTTTGATTTTGTTTTAGCCAACCAAGTTGATTTCAAATTCCTTTGCTGGGTCTCGCTTTTACTCCTTCAAAAGCAATTTAGATCACGCAAGTCAGACTACAAGTCAAAGCGTTCAAGTCAAGCGACATAGATATAGATGTTGGTTGGGATGGTCAGTGAATAGGGAGGGACTTCAAAGTAGACAGAGATGCAAAATCGAATTATTTGTCTAATCGCCATACCAGGTTAATGCTGACTGATTTTATTGCCTTTATTTCTCGGAAAATATATGTCACACAAAGCAATACCCGAAGAAGCATCGGTTACTCTTGACGACAGAACATCTTTAAACTATACTGCTTATCTCTTTCAGCCAATACTTTCGGTTCGTACTCGATATTAACTTATTAACATTCCAAGTTCTAATTATGCACAATCGACCATCAATATGTAGTAAGCGTGGCCATGATCTTGGGAAGATAATAAAACTGATAAGAACATCTCACATCTCACTCATTCAGAAGGTAACGTTCGATGCCCCAATGTGGGCTAATTTTTCCGTTATGCGTAAGGCAACGTCCGGGTTAGTTATCCCTCTTTTGTAAATGATGTTGCTCTGAGTATTACTTCTCCAACATCCTAGGACCAACGTAAGTCATTCATTACAATTAATACGATAATCATCAGAGATTAGCTATCTAGGGGAGACCAAGCAATGCCGGTCCATGTAAATCGAAAAGGCATATGAGCATTCAATACTGTATCCCGGCGAAATCTTCGCTCTACTTCCTCGTACTAAATAGCATAATGGGTTTGTCTTAATTTAATGATTCTGCTCCTAATTTTCCTATTTTTTTCTTTGCCCGTGTCAGTGCAAAGGGTCTGGCAACACTAGTTAATAGTTTGATACTGGGCGATACCGTTTTAACAGTTTCATGATTGCTAGAGTTTTTATTTTTTTTATTTTTAACTGTCTCTTCAGTGAATATTTATAGTTACCGAAGTCATTTTCTTTCAGAAAGGTTTCTGTATGTGTTTCCCTTGCCAAGCATTTTAAAAGCCTTGAGTAGAATGATATCCCTCTCAAATTTGACGTTTGTGAGGCTTCTGATGTTATATTCTGGTGAGTAAGATTTCCTGTTTTGCTACGCTTAATTATTGTTGAATTATTTCTTCTTCCTTTTTATCATTGCTTCTCTTGAAACCAGGCAACCACTGAGTAGTTCACTTTTTTGTGCCTACCTAATTTCGAGTTACGCGTGAGAATTGAATGATTCATTCAACAATAATCTGACTGTATAAACTCTAGCCCTGATTCTGAATATAGCACAAAGAGTTATTATAAGTTGAGGAGATCAAAGTAAGGAAGATCATTAGAAGAGCTGGATGGTTACTTGCAATTATCCATCATTTTCTTCCCTATTTATATAGAAGCCTTGGTTCAAACATCACATTTCGCAGAATTTACTCAATTAACTTAAGAACCAAAGTTCGTGGCTGTTGGCCTTCTTTTTTTTTTTTTTTTTTAATTCTTACGTTTATATCCATTCCAGCGAGAAATTCCCCGTATTAATTACCTATGCAAACTAAGAATTGCTAAATCTTTAAAGAACTACCAAAAGCAGTGATTATTCAGTTGTGAGATGAAACGTTTAAAGGAGATGATGAAATAAACGAGCATGGTTATTTCTTTTCAAAGTTGTTGTCATTAGGTGCCAAGAGAACTTGAGGGTGAAAGCGTCGCTTACTTGTGGAGCTGATAAAACTACAAAAAAAGCAATGTTTGGAGAGTGTGATGGTTTTACAATTTAATTAAACACTGAATTAGCTCAAAATAATAGTTATTGTGTCACAAAACTCTTATCGAAAACGTGATGTCGTGTTTGGAGAGATGAGAAGGGAGAGTACGGCCACTTCGAAGTGGGAAACATTGTTATCCAGGAAACCTAATTTCTAATTTCTTACACTGCTGTCGTGTTTAAGTAATAAGCATCATTGTTCAGAGATTTAGAGATTATCAGAACATTTTCTTACAACATGGCGCCCACGCGAGTGGCCTTGCGAGTGGCTTTGCTCCTGTCATTTTGGTTCCTTATGGCTTCTACTACTTTCAAAGACTCAGTTAACCCTAGTAATAATGCGTGCTCATCTGTTCAGCAACTGTTTTTTTCTCGCCCAGCAGCTACTTAGCGCCGTACATTTTATCTGCTTCGAGTCCTTCGACGTGAACAAGCAAACTGGACGAAACATGGTTATATTTGTTATTCGTTGCTTGACTTTCACCACAGCATAGACTTGACTATTCACATGGACATCTCCCCTAATCTTGGTCCAGACCGCCGAAAAGATTGTTTGCATGTTCTTTATTTAAATGCTCGAAGGTTGAAAGCACTTGTTTCACTGGCAGGCGAGGACACACCTACAACTAAAATATGCAAAATCACAATATTACAGCAGCTCGTTCATAGTGGTGATTTTGGACATCGTCTGTATTTGTGAAACTTGGCTGAATCAAACGGTCTTTGACAGCGAGATTCTTCCGGACTATTCCATCTTTCGGAGAGATAGAGGAGACCGCATTGGAGGCGGTGTTCTCGTTGCTGTAAAGCAGATATTAGAGCCTTGAGGCGCTAAGATCAAGAGAGGGAGGACGTCGAGCTAATTGTAGTCGAGCTCAAAAACGACCATGGCAAACCGGTCCTTCTGTATTGTTTTTATCCTACTGGCACTGCGCCTGGGCCTCTTATTGAACTGAAATCCTCGCTTCTTGAAACTGAGAAAATAGCTGTAATATAGTGGTTGGTGACTTTAATCTTCCGGAGCTTGACTGGTCGGAGGATTGCACTGCTCCAGTAAATACTGGATGAAGGTCTGATTACGTTTTTTGCGATCAACTGAGGGGTGATAATTTCTTTCAGCAATTTATACCTGGACCAACTCATATTGCGGGAAAGAAACAAGCTTGACCTATTACTTTGCAATTGCCCGGAGGTCATCGAGGATGTCTTGGCTTTTCATCCACGAGAGGAAAGGTTTCCCTCCGATCACTATGTCGTTGAATGCAACATCCCATACAAATTCAAACGCGCAAGGAGCGCTAAACGCTCTGTGTTCGACTACAAGAACAGCAATTTTAACGACTTGAGGGACTCCCTTGCAAACGTCCTCTTCAGTCTAGCTGCCTCCGTAGATATTGATGAGCATTGCGCAATCTGGAAGAATTTGTTTTTGTCAGCTGTCAAAGACCACATTCCAATAAAAATTGTGCGTGACAAAAACTCTCCACCTTGGATAGATACCAAAGTGCGCCGTCTGATCCGGAAGATCAGTTAAGCAATACAGGAAAAACAAAACATCCGAGCGTAAGCAAAAGCTTCGGACACTAAGTCAGCAAACTAAGTTACTCATACGAGCAAAACATCGATTGTATTTGGCTAAGATTGAGTCTGGTTTTAAAGATAACCCGAAGTTGTTTTGGAGTTACCACAAGGCTTTCCTGGGCAATAGGTCTGGCGTGCAGGCTATAATTTCCTAAAGGGCGAGACAGCTGAAAAACCAGCAGGCAAAGCAGAGCTTTTGAACAAGTATTTTTCTGGCGTCTTTCGGCCTGCCTCAGGTGTAAATATTGCTCAAATTTGCATTTCCGATCTGCAACTCACGGATATCGAGGTGTCTGTTGACAAAGTGCGTAACCACCTGAAAACCTTGACACCTCGAAAGCAAGTGGCCCCTATGGAATTCCAGCTCGCCTTCTCAAAGAATGTTGTGATCAAATCGCACCAAGTCTTTGCGCCATTTTCAATCAGTCGCTTGGTAGTGCCAAACTCCCAAGTGAATGGAAATCTGTTGATATTGTACCAATCCACAAAAAGGAGTCTAAGGAACTAGCTGAACACTATCGTCTGATATCCTTGTTATACCGATTGCTAGCAAAGTTCTTGAACGCTGTGTCTTCAATCGTCTTTATGAGCACTTAAAGCGCTTGACAACCGACCTCCAGCATGGTTTTTTTGAAAAATATATCATGTGTGACCCAGTTACTTTCGGTTCTCCATGATGTCGGACTTAACCTAGATAGGAACATACAGACATATGTGATCTACTTAGATTTTGCAAACGATTTTGATAGTGTAGATCACAACATTCTGCTTGCTAAGCTGAACGCGTACGGGATCTCTGGTAATTTGCTTTCATGGCTTACTAATTATCTTTCTGGCCGTTTTCAACGAGTAGTTCTAGAAGTTGCTTCGTCACAATGGGCCCCTGTTACCTCTGCAGTGCCCCAAGGGAGTCTCCTGGGTCCGCTTATGTTTGTTATTTTTATTAACGATCTACCTGACGCTTCAAATAGTGAAGTAAATACCGCGCTTTATGCTGACGATTCAAAGATCTCTGGTGCTGTCAAGTGCGTTCCACGACTGCGAAGCTGTGCAAACCACCCTTTCAAATATGGATGAATGGACACGATATAACAACATCCAATTTAACATCTGTAAATGTAAAGTCCTGACAGTCTCACGTAAGAAACAACCCCGTGCATTATAATTACACCCTTAACAACGTGCAACTCACTCGTGTGGCTGAAGAGAATAACCTTGGAATCATTGGCACTAGCACTCTTTCATGGGTCAAACATGTTAATGCTATTGTGTCGAAAGCGAATAAGTTACTTGGTCTTCTTAAGCGTACTTGCCCACTATTGTTAAATGTAGCCGTCAGACGGACATTATATTTGTCCCTTGTTAAATCGCAACTTTGCTATGGAAGGCAAGTGTGGTCTCCAAGTCATAGCTACCTACAAGACAAGATAGAGCACGTGCAGAGAAGAGCCACTAGATGGATACTGCGGTCCGCATTGGAGAAATGTCTTATAAGGAAAGACTTATTAGATTAGACTTGCTACCACTAGTTTATGATAGAGAGCTTAAAGATATAACATTTTTCTATAAATGTTTGTATGGACAAATAGATCTAAATGTAAATGGCTTCGTTTCTTTTGTAACTCATTTCCGTACCAGGCTTAGTAATTCCTTCAACTTAAAATCCCCTATTTGTAAAACCTCTGCATTTCAAGTTTCATATTTTAACAGGATCGTAAAGTTATGGAATTTTACTTGTAAATCTGTGCCTGAAAGTAGCTTCTCCAGTATCGATGTTTTTAAAAACTTTTTAAAACAAACTCTGACGAGCCTTTTGCGTACAACATTTGACGTGGAATGCCCGTGCACTTGGTCACTTGTAAGATCGTGTGCTTGCCACCGCTCATAGTTCACACGCTGATATGATTTGTGTATTTTTTTAGATTTTTGATCGAATTTTCAATTTGGGCGGCACCTCGCATGGGTCCCTCGGTCTCGTTCGTGCTCGTCCATTTGGGTGTTTTATCTTTTCTTTTGTTTATTTTTCTTTTAATAGATTATTCTTGTATTATAACTGAAACCCAATAAAGTTTTAAAAAAAATTAATAAAAGGCATTGTTACTGCATATATCACAATTTAGTAAGACTCTTGATTGCTTTATGCAAAGCGAAAAATCATTAAGGCTGCCGAGAGTTCTAATTGATGTACCATTTCCGATTCTGAGGTCGTTCTCTTCTATGTTATTTTGCGATATTTCAGGCTTTGCTCCAGAAAATGTCTGAGCTTTCAATTAAAAACTAATTTTCTGGCCAAACTAGACTTTAGTTACCCTGAATATTATATAGGCAGAAATTCCGATTTATGGCAGAAAACTGGAATTTGTTGTCTTACATTCCATTTTAAGTATTTTAATACATGCAATCGCGGCTCCTTTTTACTATTAACCATTAATAAAGGGCACTTGTAATCTTTGTAAACAAATCACTGTCTATTTTCTTAAATAAGTAAGGGGTAGGTGTATGTGATACACAATTCATTCCATGTTAATTAACAAAAATTAAAAAGAAATAACACGAAAATCAGTTTTCCAAAAGAATTTTCTCACGTTATTAACGTTGATTACGAATTTTTGGATGTAAAATAAAAATCTTCCACATTTTATCAGCTTTCTTGGACACAAATTGACCGAAAACTGACCAGTCAAGAATATTTTCGAATTTTTTTACGTAACTAGATTAGCGAAAATGTGTATTAGTATATACTAAAACAATGGATACCGTTGAACGCGCACGCTGATTGGCTACTCAAACTCCGGATACCCTTTGCTATTCTCCTCCGAGCAATTCGCGCGGAATTTGCGTCCGAAAATGTTGTAATCTTTGCAAGAATAAATGAGTTAAGATCATCTTTTTGTACTACATTGGCCGTTTTTATACTAGAGACGCATAATCCGTCCAGACGAATTATGCGTCTCTCGTGTTACTCGTCTAGTGTAAAGACGGGACGAATTATATAAGACGCATAATTCCTCTGGGACGAACTTAGGCAAACATTTTTTCTGCGTCTGTTAAATTTGTCCAATATAAAGACGGGCACAAGACGCATAATGCGTCTGGACGAACTTTCCAGTTTAGTGCGTCTTCGAAGACGCACTAAAGTAGATACTTCGTCCAGACGCATAATTCGTCTTTTGTCCGTCTTTATACTAGACGAATTTAACAGACGCAGAAAAAATGTTTGCCCAAGCTCGTCCCAGACGAATTATGCGTCTCTGGTATAAAAACGGCCATTATCTCACTGTTTTAGTATATGCTAAAGCAACTTTTCACCCCAGTGTCGGTGGCTAGTTGTGAATATTTACCAGCCCCCTCCACTTCGGTGAATAGTTGTTTAATATGCTTATTAAATAGAACTGTCAAATCTGCGACCCGTTGCTACGGCAACGTGACCGATCATTTTAAATACGAATCATCAACGTAGGTTGACCAAACATCACCCAAATTACCAATTTTTTGACGAAACATTCATCCCACAGGACAAAATAATACGATGGACATGTAATTATGGTAAAGATCTATGAGTTGAAGCGAAAACAAGCGAATAGTTTGAGGGATAACCAAATTCTGTGCGATAATAGGGACCTTAAGATTTGAAGACGACGCCTTCTTTTAAGTCGTCGCGGCATATAAAGGTCTAGGGCGAGCACGCCGTTTTTGCACGGCAATTTAGACTTAAGAAGAGCAACAACAAACGCGAAGCGAAACTTTTTACATTGCCTTTGTTTGCAAAACTGACATCGTTCAGGAAAACTCGGGACGAACTTTTGTTGCGTTTTTGCGAGGGAATCGTCAATGAGGATGAATTTCTTGCGTTGTATGACGTCAACAAGTCGAAAAATCCAGAGTATCCTTATTGCAACTATGAAAGATTTCGGTTGCAAGACAAAGATGAGGCTGAATGCAAGACGGATTATCTTTTCGAAAAGTATCACATTCCTCTCTTGGCTGATGTTCTCGACCAACCCGAAGTAATTAAGTGTAAACAAGGAACAATTTGCGAGAACATAGAAGGTTTATGTATTGTACTGAAGCGGCTGGCATACCCTTGTCGTTACAGCGACCTAATAAGCGCTTTCGCAAGAACTGTCCCTGGGATCTCCATGATAAGCAATACAGTCATTGATTTTATATTCGACAATCATGGTCGTCGGGATGACAGAGTGGAATCACACTATTTTAAATCACAATGCACTACAAACATATGCCGATGCTGTGTACGATAAGGGTGCTGCACTTGACAATTGCTTTGGCTTTGTGGATGGAACAGTTCGTCCTATCTGTCGTCCAAACACCAATCAAAGAATCGTATACAATGGACACAAGAGGGTGCATTCCCTAAAAATTTCAATCGATTGCCATACCAAATGGATTAATTGCCAATCGTTATGGCCCTGTTGGTAAGTGTGCTTAAATATTTAAGCCAGAGTAATGTTCAGTATTGTTTTATGCACTTACAGGAAACATAATTGTTATATACGTTTTAACAAACAAAAAACCCTCGTGCCATGTATCCGTGCAATAAAACACGACAAAAGCGTGAAAAAACAGGAAGACAAAAACACGAGCCACAGGCCAATTTTTCCTTTATTTTTTCGAATGTGCTCAGTCAAATGTCCTGTGGTATAGATTTAGTAATCAAAAAACAAAACATGTGGGGACAAGAAACACGTTGGTAAGCAGAACAGTAAGGAAGTTTTTAAAAAAATTATGTACGTATAAAGATACATCATTTTATTCCCTGCAGAGGGCAGAAAAGCATGATGCCGAAATGCTACGAGACTCCGGACTTTATCATGATCTCCATGGATATGCCTACTCACCAACTGGTCAACCTTTATGCATCTATGGAGATCGAGAATATCCCCTTCGCTTACACCTTCAAGCACCATTTCGGAATGGAGTCCTTACCCCACAGATGCAGTAATTTAACAATTCCATGAGCCCAGTAAGAAGTTCAGTGGGGACATAATTAATTATTTTTCTTTCCTTGACTTCAAGAAAAACTTGAAAATGGGGCTAAGTCAAATAGGCAAAATGTACATTGTGTGTGCCCTCCTGAGAAATTCTCTCTCATGCCTATATGGTAATTCCACTTCCCAGTATTTTGGATTTGGATCCACCTACTTTGCAAGAATACTTCTCTTAATTAAACCATTGTTACATGTTCTGTGAAATTTATTACACTTCTTAACACAACCTGTATATGCAAACTCATCACCATCATCACTGCCGCTCGACACGAGCATGGCGGTCCAAATGAGGTTTGTCCAGGCAGCTAGCCAGAGGGCTGCCCCTGTTTAAGCGCTTCAGCAGCTTTTCGTCTTGCGCGTTTCTCGTCCTCAGCTATTCTCCCATTGGTTTCAAAAGTCTTAACGCCATCACCAACCGTTCTCCTCCACATCAGTCTGTCTGCTGGGGCTGTGGCCCAGTCAGCAATCTCACAGTCTTTAAAGGTCCTTTTAAGTGCCTCCTCGTATCTCTTTTTAGAAGCACCAACTCTTCGAGATTCAGTAGATAGCTGACTGAAGAGAAGCTGTTTTGGGAGGCGTTGTGCATCCATTCTGACCATGTGTCCGTACCATCTGAGTCTATGTTGCTGTAGTATAGCATCAATACTTGTAAGGGAAGCTCGGTAAAGAACTGCAGTATTGGTGACACGATCATACTATTTGATATTCATGATTGACCGGAGGTATATTTGGTGAAATTTCTCGAGTTGCTTCACTTGATATCTATAGGTAGTCCACGTTTCTGAGCCATACAGGAGCGTTGATATAATGATGGCTTGATAGACTCGTATTTTGGTGTCCAACTCAAGTTCGTGGTTGTCGAAGACTCGCTTGCGTAGCTTTCCAAAGGCTGATGCAGCAGCGCTGATCCTGTTGTTGATCTCACGATCAAGTGAAACATCACTTGCCACATAACTACCAAGATACTTAAAAGTGTGGAACTACCTTGAGAATGGTTCCATCTGCAGTAATTTCAGGCTGAGTGGGAATTGAGGTGGTACCAGCGGCAGATTGATACATAACCTCCGTTTTAGTGCAGTTCAGTGATAGCCCAAGTCTATTGTAAGCTTCTGAAAAGGCGTCAGCTATTCTCTGTAGACCAGCTTCTAAAGTCGAGCAGACCGCAGCATCGTCAGCGTATTGAAGTTCCACGATTGACGCTGTAGACACCTTGGTTTTGGCCTGTAGCCACCGTAAGTTGAACATATTACCATCGTATGGATAAGTTATGTGAACTCCGTGATTTTTCAGATGAGGCTCCGTCAGCTGTAGGACAGCACCCATGAAAAGAGCAAACAGCGTGGGACCTATTACACGTCCTTGCTTAACACCGACTTTCACAGGGAAAGGTTCCACTTGTTCACCTTCACACAGAACAGAGGCCGTCATATCATCATGAAGTAGACGGATCATCGTAATCAATTTATCTGGGCACCCATATTTGCTCAAGATTTTCGAGAGAGTTTCTCTGTGAACCGAGTCGAAAGCCTTAGTCAGGTTGAAGAAGGCTGTATAGAGAGGAGTTCTTTGTTCCCTACACTTTTCTTGCACTTGCCGCAAGGCGAAGATCAGGTCAATAGTGCCTCTTGCAGGTCGAAAGCCGCACTGTGTATCAGGTAGGACTTCCTCGGCAATGTGTGTAAGCCGATTTGATATAATCTTCGCGAAGAATTTATCAACGACTGATAGCAGCGAGATGCCTCTGTAGTTGCCGCAGTCAGCCTTGTCACCTTTCTTGTGAATGGCGACTATCAGTGCATCTTTAAGGTCAGCTGGAGCTTGTTCGTCTGTCCAAATGCTCTGTATGAAATTGTGAAGACGTTGAGCCAAATCTGGTCCACCGTGCTTGAGCACTTCAGCTGGGATTCCATCAGGCCCAGTTGCCTTGCCGTTTTTCAGTGACATGATGGCTAGATTAACTTCATGTGGTGTAGGTAGATCAGCGAGCTCATGTTTGACTGGGAACTGTCTCAGCTCACTGATAACTGTCAGTTAAGTTGCAGTTCGTTTCTTGCTCTTAGTAAATCAGACTTGGATGATCTTGTTCTCGGGTTCCTCTGCCACTTGATGAAAGTAGCTCTTCTGCGCTCGATAAGTAATTTTATTTCAGGGTCATTTTCGTCAAACCAGTCTTGATTTACTTTCTTTTTAGAGCCGATGGTTTTTGTACAAGAGTCAAGGATCACATTCTTCAGGTCGTTCCACGTCTCAATCACAGGTTTTTCATCTGTGAGTAATGAGAGACTGTTAGCCAATGTTGTCTGAAATTTTTGTTGAACAGCTGGGTTTTTCAGAGAGGCAACATCAAACTTTTTCACTTTGGCCTGCAACCTCATTTTCTTTTGGGGCTGGATCATGATTTCACACTTCTCTAGACGGTGGTCAGTTAAGGAGCTATCGTGATGGCACGAGCTTTCTTGACTTCCTTTCGATCCCTGGACTTGATGATTATGAAATCAATTTGATGCTAATGTTTTGACCTAGGGTGTTGCCAGGTTCCTTTACATCTGTTCTTCAACTGGAACCGTGTGTTAGTAATTAGGAGGTTATGCTCGGTGCATTTTGTAAGTAGAAGTAGAAGTAGAAGTAGAAGTAGAACTAGTGGCTTGACAACTGTGTGTAATAAAGACCAAAAAGCAGTTTTTTTGAAAGGCTTTGCCATCAGGAGGTCACAATCTCGAAACAATCCAATGTTAGTGTTTTTGTTAACGAGTTTCTCTAAAACACCCACCCAAGACCTGAGATTGTTGCTGCTGCTGTTGCCGAATTAAATCCATCATCGATTTTTGTTGATCTAGATAGCAAACTAGCTTCTTCTCCTCCAATTCTTGCTGCTTTCGTCGCATTGCCAACTCTTCCTCCCTCAGTGCCTTCTCGCTTTCATCTTTCTCACGCAAAAATGAAATTGTTTCATTGCCACTCCTTCTCTTCTTCTTGTGGCTTTCCTTTTTCACCCCCTCAGCTGCCCTCTTATGGGTTTCTGACAATTTCTCCATTGCCATCTTTCTCACATTTTCTGCTTTTTGTGTATCATTATTCACTTTCTCTTTTGTCAATGCTTCATCAATCTCCGGGTAGGTGGAAGCAGCTTCCTCCATTTCAATAATATCAGCCAATGCTTGGTCCAATTCTGTGAGCTCAGGTGATACTCCGGTTGACTTTTCTTCATCATTCATTTTCTTCCTGTACCTCTTAATTAAGATGTTGAGATGATCACGAACTCATCTTTATACCAGTCGTGCTATTCAGGTTGGTACTAATTTCCTTCCCACAATTTGCCTCGATCATTAGAATCCTTCTTTGCAGAAAGAGGATTTACTGCCAGCACCTCTCTGCGCACCAGGATGTCATGCTCGTTACTCCAAACCTGAATTCCTGGAAAATACATTCTGCCAAAAGAAAAACTAGTCATTATAATGGCCTTCAAGATATAATTATTTATTATATAAACTGGAGTGCTTTATAGGTATTTCCACCACTGAGACAAACCGTATCACCACACTCG
>NC_090885.1:32741408-32781408 GCF_036669925.1 Montipora capricornis
AATCGAAGAAATGTCCAACGAAGTAACAAAAGCATTAGCTCTTCAGCATCCCATCATGTACGAAACATACAACATCTGTGAGATCGTAGGTCAGTCTAGGCTGGCGAAGTTTTCGATACGAACACTGCAGAACATCTGTGCAGCCTTAGAACTGGATGTAGCATCGATGACTGGCAAGCGCAAGCAGCCGTATATGAAAATTATTGAAGGCATTGTGGCCACGTGTGGCTGTAAAACTAGTTAAGGCTGACTAGAATATGTAGAGATTAACCTACGAAATAGTCAGTGATGTCGAGAATGTCTTACTTGAGGTAAACTGAAATTGACGGCTCTGTTTGACGCTATGTGTGTCGTCTGTAGAACATTTTAGAGATACTCTTTTACGAGTGACGACTGACGGGGGTTGTAAATTGTCTCGTCAAAATTATCCTGGTAGATTTTACGATGGAATCCAGGGAAAAGCCAACAAAAGGAAAAGTGTTATATGACATGTAACAAGTTGTTATAAATTAGTTAAGTCTGTGGAGACAAAAGGAATCACAGCCACGCCCACAAACGGAAAATCTTGTACATATTCAAGTAGATTTAAAGATTACTCAGAATTTTAAAAGGGGGATGGTCTAATGTAAAGTTTCTTCAAGCTATCCTATGACTAACAATTTTAAGGCCAATCATAAGGAATCTTCCAATTCTATTTTTAAAATCATTTTTAACTGCATCACGAGGTCAACCAAGCCCTATTTTATCGAGAAATCCTTCGAGTTGAACCGCCCACTGGACAGAGAGCAAACTGTTCTCCTTTTGTAGGTCTACAGTGGCAAATAATACTCTTCTTGTAAAAAGAGTTAGAGGAATGGTAAGAAGTCATATGCGTCTCGTCCTGACGAAAACTTTAGTTAGAGCGGGACTGGCACTAGTCAATGAACACCAGTCTCACCTGCAAATTGTAATGATTCGGGAACCATTCCGAACTGATTTCGCATAGACTTGTTAGGGTCAATGCTTTGATACAGAAAAACTAGAGCTACACGTTTCGGAAAGTGATGAGGATCGTTAGTTACAATTTTCGAACACTGGAGGCGGGAGGGCGTAGTCGATCACGTGGCCAAGTAATTTGCATTTCTTTTTTCAATTTTTTAAAGTTTACTTTACTTTACTTTACCATCTATCATTCCTTGTGGATGTCTTTAACAATAGTTTTTTAAAAACCACCTAGTCTTTGATAAATTAGTTTATCGAGGAATTCATTATCCGTGACCGGTCGTGTCCGGGTGATCCCGTTTAACCCACTTAGGCAATAATGTTCTTACTCTTTTCATAGTTGGAGACCATTACCGGGCTGAATTGTTAAAAAAAAAAAAAAAAGAAACTAGGTGATGGTCAAAGCCAAGTGTTAAGTTTTTCCGAACTTGAGATGTGGCAACGTCTTTCTTGTACAAGGCAATGAATTCGTCATGGCACCCGCATTTAATCACGTATATTTTCTAGTTCGATTTGGGGTAAAGCTTTTAGTAGAAGTGCACAAACGCATTGTGTTTCATCTTTGACAGTTTTGAAATTAATTCAGAGGCTAGGACTTCTTGAAGATGGTTTATGTGGTTTATCGCCGTAAAATATTGCTGAGGTTATAAAATTTAAAAATTGATATTGAAACTAAAAAGACTCGTAAGTTTGAATTGTTTAGCAGCATCATTATATAAAAGGTTCATGATTTTCCCGTCACAAAAAGTCCGTGCACATGACCGCCCGCTCTCACTTCCGGACATAATAATTGGTCACGCAACCGTTGAGTTGCCATAAATACATGTTCTGCGAATCCCACTTGCTGAGAACGCCCAGCTCCGTTTTGGCTACGTTCGCAAGGAAAATGTAAGTTGTTATTATACTATGAAAATGTGGAAGTCTTTATGTACTGGTAAAGAAGGTTAAACGACCCTTTAATTTTATGATCAAAATATTTGATTCTTGCGCGAAATTGTCACGGATTTAAGACATGTTTTGAGACAAACGGCTCGTTAAATTGTTTGCCTTTTGTTTGTTTATTAGTTCGAAGCTGATTTTGGAGAAAAGGCAAACGAAAATAACTTTTTAAATCTGATCTCTGATCTTGAATTCAGAGATAATTGGTCGGGAAAACTTCCCAACAAAACATCTCACGTCTGGTCTTCACGCTGGAGTGTAAACAAACATGACAGCTGCGTTATCTTGACAAATTATCTTGTAGTTTGATTAAAATTTGTATCAAACGAAGGTACAGCAGAAATACAATGTATGTCTTTGATTTTAAAACATGTTGGTTAAATTTTTACGGCAATCCCGCTTTTGATTGAATGCTATGTTTGGAAAACTTGTATTTCTGTGTGTTTACTACATAAATTGGAAGGTCGGTTAAAACAGGGCATTGTATCCAACTTTAAAATTGAATTTCTTCGCGCTAAATCATTTCCCCCAAAAATCCTTTGGATATGTAAAAGAACGATTATTCGGCTTTGGAAATGCAGATTTTTCGACGTATTTCATTTAGTACCACATACTTATATTAAAGGTTATTTTTTGGCATTTTTTCATCTTGATGAAAGAGCGTTCGCGAAATGTAATTATATTTTCAAAGTGAAAAGAAAAGAATTGCTCAATTTGCTTTTGACACATATTTTGGTATCATTCTACAAGATTTAGTAGATTTTATTTCTCTAGAGTCGGTTATTTCGTTACGCGAAGCATTCTTTTTCAACCTAAATTGTACGCTCAAAATGTGGCAAATTCTCAGGATTCGGTTATTATTGATTTTCTCGAAAACTAATCGATATTTAGCCAAATGAACTATGCAGTGATTTGTTTTACATTAAGGTCTACCTAACCTGAGAATATGGGCCAAATTGAATTTTGAGCTGTTGCCATGAAATGTTTGACCGATGGTAACATTTGCTCTTAAAATCTTGAGGTCCCTAATAGTAGCATGAGGAGGAGCGTGACTGCACGAACGATGAGAAAATAATCTTACCTTTTCAGCAATTTCAAGGCTTGAAATTCCATCCAATGAACAAAAATCCTTTTCTTTATCCTTTCGATGTATTTGGTGTTACCTTTTGGTTGAAAACCTTAAATAAAGCCGCTCCGTAACTGAAACAAAATTTCGCCTTCGTGGGGCTTCAAATGCCCTGAAGTGAAATGCCCAAGACGTAGGCGTACATAGAAGCTACAAAGATCGAGACGAGACTTTCAGGGAAACTGGGGCCATATTTACGCAGTAAACACGCCAAATTCACAGCGATCGGTGAAAATGGCGGCCTTCTACGAATCCTTCCATAATGGTACAAGAGTGCATCAATTTGGGAGCTTGTGAAGAAAAAGAGTTTTAAAATATGATCGTGAAACAACTACGTCACTCAACTGTGCCTTGTATGCTATAATATGCCATTAATATTCAGTATTCAGTGTTTATATCGATTACGTGGCCAAACTCTATCTTACACGACGTTTTTTAAGGAGTTTTATATCTCCAGGGCTTTATCTGCTTCAAGAAAAAAAGTGTTTTTGTTACTTGCTTTAACCCCGGAGCTCAGGCGCACGAAGCGCCCCAGCGCAGGGTGGAAAGATTATTAGTCAGAAAATTGTTGTGAAAGAGATTGCTATGCGTCTAATTTCAGTTTTTGGTGTTGATTAAAATTTTTGGTTATCGTTTGCAAGGCTTGCTAATGACGATTAATTTTGTACAGAAGCATAATTATTTCCATATACACTGTATTTCTGGGGTTAGAAACGGGTGCTCCGCTTTTAGGCTTGGCTAAATCAATGTGTTGTGTTGAGTGATAGCCTTTAAAATTGTCGTCAGCAGTTCCTGCGGTTCTTCCAAACAAAACGCTAAAAAGCTAGGACCAAATGGCCGACACCAAACCAAGACAACTAGAGCAAACCACCCAGGCAAGCCCCATACAACTGCAGAGATCAAATCAAAACTGGTAAAGCATGAGACGTCGAAATTGAACACACGAGTACATGTCAAAATCACTGTCATACCCAAGAATCCGCCTTGGTGTGTTATAGCCGCAGTGTTAGGGATACCTGATTATGATGGCCATTACAACCAGCCTGGTAGCCATAAGTAAGAGGACCAGCTATCCTGAAGTTTCAAGGACGGAGCGGGAGTGAAATGCATTCCAACCGACAAGAGACAGAGACAAGCTGAAGACCATTTTTCGCCACGCGAGGTCATGAAAGCCGCTTAGATAATGTCGACAGAATATCTTTAAGTCTTTGCGAGGGCAGACGGACTCCAACACCACTGTTTCACATCAGAACATGCATCTGTTAACGGAAAAGCAAAACTATTATGAGACAGCTCAACAAGTCAGGGTATCTTTCCTTTTTACAAGGAGAAGAGAGCAAAACCTCCATTCAGGACTAACTGAAACACTATCTTTCAACACCACATCCTGACCCTGCCCGCGAGTTACCACTCTACGAAGTTCTAATGGAAAGACAAGTAAGGATCTTCCTTGCCTGTCAACTGAGATGGAACAATTGTTACGGTCATCAACACAAGGGGTGAATCGTGATATAAGGAACTGTAGCGGGTTGCGCTACTGACCCGCCACCCTCTAAGGTACAGAATAAAGACCTTTGAGCATTATGGGTAATAGAAGACTATGAGGCTGTTGTTTGCCAACTTTGTTTCCGCGTTGTGACTCGTTGTTTAACGGGAAAGCCCGCTCATTTGCTGCACATGTCCTAAAGCAATGAAACTCTTAAGTTTCATCGCTCTTTAAAAGTATTAGCAATGGATTTTCGTGGTGGTCGGAGAAATTGAGCTAGGGAAAGGCAGAAAACTACTCTTTGATTTTTGCGTAACTTTACGAAACACGCACGATGGAGACCGAGGCCTGGGATCTTCAGATGCAGATACAGAGCTATCTATGCCAGTTACGAATTAACGATCTGGAGCAGATTGCTAAGGCTGTTGGATTCAGTGATGATGACATGAAGGAGACATCTAGGAAAAGGGTTGTTTCACTAATCGAAGAAAAGTTAGAAGAGAAGTTGAAGGAAACGAAAGAGGAGGAGAGAGAATACTTGGAGGACTTTCCTTCACAAATTACGGAGCATGACCACATCTGCCCTACGTTGGAATGAGTGGAAATCAAATTACAGGTCGGGTAGCCTGAGTTGCCATCGGAAAAGGGTAGCTGAGAGACAGGAAGTAGCCCCACCCAAAGATAGCTTCAGTATGTCCCACAAGTGTACTAATTATCAGAAAATTGTGGTTGATGGCTAGGATTTTAAGCATTGTTCACAGTCTAAAGTACTAAAATATTGTGGACAAAATGTCAGAAACAGCATTGGACAGGCCACAAGAATCTATGTCAGGCAATTCAACAGTTAGAAACACAGGAAACCTCACGACTAGTACGTGGGGATTGTTATGTATTCACCAGTCATTTAACGCCTAAGGAGCAATTAACAGCTACCAAGCTCGTTGGAAAAAAGTGCAAATTATTTTGTCTTGAGCGACATACTGGTCGAGGTCCTTTGGGATACGGGGGCGCAAGTGTTGAGGGTGTCAAAGTCCTGGCTGAATGAAAATCTGCCATCATCAGCAGTGAGAAGCCGCCAATGGGGGAAGGATGCCATTCATAGATTGGGTAGAAGTACAATTCGAGCTTGCCTCTGATACTCAACTAACCACACCACTGACAGTGCCACTTCTTGTTGCAAGATATGTCTTAGACTGCCTAATCATTGGTTATTACGTCATAGAAGAGTAGTAAAGAATAGACCACAGGGACTGGAAGACGGTTCAACTATGAACATTATGAGCTCAGCTTTCCAGGCTGTGTCAGGGGAGAGGTTAAGTGCATTGGTTGACTTTTTACAGAGTCCAGCAGAGGAAAATAGGTTTGCTTTGAAGAGTAGGTAGCGAAACCAAACATTACCGCCAGGACAGCCATTCATGGTGCTTTGTCTGGTTAAATGTGGCCCACTGGAAAACAGAACACCAGTGCTTTTCGAATCGACTTCTTGTCAGAAGGCCTGCTAGTATCTGAGCAACTGCATACCCTGTTACGAAGATGTCCCCGTCGGATAAACATCGCCGTCAAAAACATTGCCAAACATCAAGTAGTACTTCGGCGGCGAACTCCACTGGGGAGTCTGCATCTCGTGACATCAGTTAAACCAGTGGACGCGGTACGAACGATGACAGCTCTGGTGAGCCCAAGATCAGTTTATCTGAGCACGAACGTTCCCCAGTATTCCCGGTACAAGACAGTTGTGCAGACGAACCGGACACAGAATTGAAGGAGGAAGAGATCCCCCTTAAGACACCAGCTATAGTACTGGGTGACTTGACTGACAGTCAGTGGCGGTTAGCAGTTAAGATGTTGACAGAAGAGGCAGAATCCTTCCCCAAGAATGAGGATGATGTGGGTTGTAAGCTCCAGATGAATTTGGTATTGTCAGACACAACACCGGTCCAGAAAACATAAATTGCTATACCTCGTCCATTGTACACCGAAGTCAAAGCGCTATATGGAAGACCTCCTGAACAGGGGATGAGTATCTAAATCTCGATCGTTCTATGCCTCCCATATCGTGTGTGTGAGAAAGATGAATGGGGAACTGCGCATGTGAGTCGATTATGGAGAATTGAATCGGAAAACCGTGCCTGACCGACACCCGATTCCAAAGTTTCAAGAGACCTTGGACAACCTTGGACGGATTTTGTGGTTCTGTGTTTAGATCAAGACAAAGCATACCATCAAAGCTTTTTGGGCGAAAAGAGTCGACATTTAACAACATCTATCACGCCCTGGGGACTATGTGAGTGGACACGAATTCCATTTGGATTAAGTAACGCACCAGCCAGTTTTCAACGTAAAATCTACATGCCATACTTAGACGGCGTGATTGTTTACAGTAAAACATTTTAGGAGCATGGCGTCTGCGGAAACACGTGATGAAACTTGTCATCTCGTGAACCAGTTAATTGGTCGGGTGAACATCAGGCGGTCCTACGAAAATGGAAGAGACTGGTTGTTGGAGATGAGGTATTCTTAGACGAAGAAGTGGTCAAACTCTACAACTCGTCCTTCCGGAGAAATTCCACAGAACGGTATATCAATAAATACATGAAGAAATAGGACATCTGGGGGTGGAGCGAGTCGTCCACATTGCGAGAGGTCGCATATGCAAAGAGATATCGAACATGTTATATGTGTCTGCACTTGACTAAAACAGAGGAGAGCAAACGTCATACCGACGGCACCTATGGGAAACTCTCATTCGAGTGCATCCTTTAAGCTGGTATCGCTAGATTTTGTCCATTTAGAAAAGAGTACTGGGGGATGCGAGTATATTTTGCCAACAGTAGATCATTTTACACGGTTCACTCAAGCTTACGCCACGACCAATACTTCAGCACGAACAGCAGCCAACAAACTGTACAAGGATGTTTTACTGCGATTTGGTTTTCCTGCCCGAATCTTGCACGATCAGGGGAAAAACTCGAAAATCAGATCTTCCATCGACTCAAGGAATGCTGTGGAATAGTTCGATCCAGGACTAATTAACCTTTACCATCCCCAGGCAAACGGGAAAACTGATAGGCGCAACCATGTTGCGAACTTTGCCGGAACATAAGAAAGCTAATTGGAAGGACAGTCTTAATGAAGTCGTTCACGCGTACAATTGCACTCGCCATGAGGCAAGGGGATTTTCTCCATATTTCCTATTGTTCGGTCGGTTGCCAAGACTACCAGTTGATCTGATCTTTGGTATTAAGGATGCGGCTTCTTGAAACTACCAAGCATATTTCAAGGAGTGGCAAACCGCAATGACGGAAGCATACAAGCTGGCTGCAAGTAGATCTCTGTCTTCTTGTGTCAGGGGAAAGAAACAATATTATCGCAAGGGTAACAATCCTGTTCTTCAGCCGGGCGATAGGGTCCTAGTACCAAATTTACGAGAGGGAGGGGGTCCTGGCGAGCTATGGTCGTATTGGGAGAGTACAGTCTATCGATGCGTTAAGCGTAAAGGAGAAAGAAGCCCATTCTACAAAGTAGAGCCGGAATCGGGAGAGGGATCGCCCTGTGTGGTTCATCGAATACTTCTTCTGGATTGCAATTACCTTCCTTTTGAGGGGAACAACACGACAACCAAGAAACCACGATCATCGACTTTGGAGTCCATTCCAGAAAACAATTCTGATGGGGAGTCGGAAGGGAAGCTGGCCTTTATCCCAGTAGTACCTGACACTAACTCAAACGACACGGCTGCAGGGCCTGGACCAGATCCTGATTGCACCCTAACATCAAATAGTCCGAGTAAACCACAGCAATGTCAGGAACTAACAGAACTAGAGAATGAGCCACCCTCTGAAGAGGAATACTCTGGGGATGGAAGACCAACAATGCAGCACAGAGCTCCAGTGCTATTTACGTATGACACGTTAGGACCTCCAAGTGTGTACTACCCAGCACCATCAAGCTCAGCAAACTACCCTGCCGGAGTGGCGCTGGTCACAGTCCCAATAATATCTGGACAGTAGAAGGAATATACAATGCGTGGGTCAACGGTATGGGACCAGTCGGTTATCCAGTGTGTCGCCAAACAGGTGGAATGTATCCATGTGGTATCAGTTAAAAGATCTTTTAGACAACTCGTTTCCGTTGTATTATCTCATGTGGAGTTAAATTGTTATTGTGTGGACAGAGTAGTAATTGTTACGTATCGTCAAAGCAAAGTGAAACGTTTGACAGTGGAACGTTTCGCTCACCTGTTTTGGCACCGGGTAACAGTACACGACATGTAAAGGAAACGATTTAACTGTCGTGGACAATGTCGTACTGAAACAAGACTAACTAGCATTTTACATCATAAGTCAGGGTATTGATGTGATGTTTCAGGCGTAGTAGCCTGCGTGTCAAGCAGTGGAACTACACCTGCAACACTCCACACAAATGGAAGCAGCCGAGAAGCAAGTAGACTGGGCGAGAAAGCCACTGCTTACGAGGAATAGGCACCACTCCTTGTATCCAGACCACAGAGCATCAGACAGGGGCCGCTCTATTTGTAAGACTAGCTTTTGACTCTGTGGCTGCGTGATGCACCTCGAGTCAAACACCTACATTTCACCCTTGCTCACCATAGAGTCTCCAGTAGCTCAGTGGTTAGAGCATCCGTACTAGATCACTTAGGGTCGTGGATTCCAATCCCATCTGGGGCTCGGATTTTTCCGAGTTCCCAGTGGGTTCATTTGTAACACCTTGTATTTGATATATGTTTATCATTCTTAAGCTAAGAAAATAAGCTTTCCAAAAACATGTAACTTGATCACCCCTTCCATTAGTGAATAAGCATCAATAGTTGTTTAACTTGAAACCTCGCTCACCTGTCTCGGCACCGGGTAACAGTACACGACATGTAAAGGAAACGATTTAACTGTCGCGGACAATGCCGTACTGAAACAAGACCAACAAGCATTTTACATCATAACTCAGGGTATTGATGATTCAGGCGTAGTAGCCTGCGTGTCAAGCAGTGGGACTACACCTGCAACACTCCACACAAATGGAAGCAACCGAGAAGCAAGTAGACCGGCCGAGAAAGCCACTGCTAACGAGGAACAGGCACCACTCCTTGTATCCAGACCACAGAGCATCAGACAGCGGCCGCTCTATTTGTAAGACTAGGTTAAAATTGCGTTCCATAATATTTATATCTATTGGGTTCACGTTGAAGAAAGGATATTTGCATGCCTTAGTATTAAGCAGTAGATTTATTAAAAAGAGACGCTCTCTTTTGAAAAGTTAAGTGAGGTAACATCCAGTCCATACTAGGCCTTAGGTCTCATGGCTTGCGAGAATGTGTTATGTAAGTTTTAAAGATGAGATTTGTGCTGTTATTTTACAGGTTTCCCTCTTCGGGGAGTACGCGTCGTTTCAGATGTAACTGCCTCCGCGATGAGAGTTCACTGTGTCTCTATTTTTCAGATACGCATGTCCGTCTAAGTGGTCATACCTCGTCTCACGCTGGTCGGGTTGAAGTGTTTTCCAATGGAATCTGGGGAAGGGTAACCAGTTTCTACTATGGGCGGTTTCGGTGGCGAAAAAAGGAAGCTACAGTTGTTTGTCGACAGTTAGGCTTCCCAGGAGTCATTACTGCTTTGAGCCATTCAGCTTTTGGAGAAGGTTCAGGACCGGTTGTGATGTCTGAGGTACAATGCGTTGGTACAGAAAAGACCTTACAGCAATGTCAGTATGATGACATGGTTAACAGCTACAGCTCCAGTGAGGTGGGAGTAGTCTGCAAGACCCCTTATTTTCATTCTGGTGCTATTGGTGAGTAGTTTAGGATTATAAAGGTTCACTTGCCTGTTGCTTAATCTGATTGACTTTTCAAACTGGATCCGGTGGTCCACTTACGTACCATATTACCCACCCTTTCATTTTCACCAGATTGTATTTGCTACTTTACGTTACGTAGTCTAAAATCTCAAGATACGGTAGTTATCACGCAGTTACCCCCGTCCGCGTCCGATATTTGTCCTGCGATCATTTCCGTCAACAAGAAACTAAAGCGAGCAGAACGAGAATTTCAACTTTTATCTTTATTATTATGGGAGAAAAACAAACTCGGTTTGAAGAGTCAAGTGATTCTGTCTTATAAAGATGGTCACAAATCCTGTTCTGGAGAGTACAAAATATTTAGCTGTTCCTATGCGTACGATACACGGAACGCCAATAACTATCGTCCTCATTACTGCAGATATATATAGACAAAGTTAATTTGGGAACAGAAATCAACACACTAAGTTGTTAAGTAAAAATGTGGCTTAGCCAGGAATCAAACCTGGGTCTCCAGATTACCGGTCGGATGCCCTAACACATACACTAATGTGGCCTTCAGACGGTCGGGTCCGAAGAGACAACTCACTACTCCCCGATGGATCGGTGATCAAACCTGGGTCTCCAGATTACCGGTCGGATGCCCTAACCACTTGGCCACTGAACCAACCACACTGGGAACTCATATTTGTACTGTACAATAAATACACACTTCTGACCGTCAGGTCCGAGGAGACAACTTCACACATTTCCTGCAATCAGGATCACGTCACTACCCGATCGAACGGTGATCGATGTGTTCCCAGTGTGGTTGGTCCAGTGGCCTAGTGGTTAAGGCATCCGACTGGTAATCTGGAGACCCAGGTTCGATCACCGATCCATCGGGGAGTAGTGAGTTGTCTCTTCGGACCCGACCGTCTGAAGGCCGCATAGTGTATGTGTTCTACAGTAAAAATATGTATATCCAGTGTGGTTGGTTTAGTGGCCTAGTGGTTTATCCCTCCGATGCTTCACTTGAGTAACTGCAGAGCTGACTGTGTGGACCGCAGCAATCATGATATGTCAAACTGGATTGAAACCAGCAAAAAATGCAGAAAGAAACATTTTTCAAACCGTTTTCTACCTGAACACGAAAAGCGTTGACTGTGTAAGAACTATAGTTGATGTAGTATGGCCGTGTATCCGCGTCGAGCCACAGAAAGCGCGCAAAAAATGAAGCCTCGTTTATGTTTAGGTGAGTTAACCTGAGTTGAGTCTGCAACCCAATCGAAAACCAGTACCGGGTCAGCAGTCAACTTCCAAAAAAAAAGCTGACCTCGGTGAGCTCTAAGCTTGAGCCCGCAATATGGTCACATGGTACTCGTCGGCGGATAATTTTTTTTTGACGGGTGTCAATTGATCAAAACATGGATGTCCAATATCAAAGATGTATGCTGTAAACTAGTATGATACTGGTCACATTGGCATACATGGAAGGGTGGACATACGTACGTACGAACGGATGATCGATGACGTCATGGCTAAAAAACCAGAATTTCTCGCATCGATGGGTTATCATATTTTCTTAATTGTGGTGCTCCGAGCGCGCTTTCGGCGGCGCGCGGAGCTCCGCTAAAAAGGCTGACTAAAGTGCGCAAGTTTAGTTTATTTCAACAAGTTTAGTTTCCGGTGAAAAAAATAGATAATTTGGGGTACATGTTTTCTGGAAAATATACATGATGACAGAATCGAGCGAGGTGTAAGTTAATATAAGCTCAACATAGCAAAGTTCAGGCTGAGCACCCAATGTTTTATCAGTGGTGTAGTGAAATAGGGCAACTACTTACATCACACTATGTTTGCTTTACGCAAGGTTCATGTTGTCATATATTACATAAATTTATTGCATAAATATATATTAAGAACTGACGCATTCTGCAGGGGATTTTCTAGTCGATCGCTCCAGACTTGATGAGGGCTAGCAAGTTGAACCCTTCCACGGTGAAAACGCGCGAAATTCAAAAACTTTCTCAACAAATATTTAAAAAGCAATACATCATGGTGGTTGGTTGGCTGGTTGGCCGCATCGTTCACAGAAATACAGGCAACTGTATTTCAATGATGCTCTCAATGTGACTGCGCGATGCAGTTATGAGCTATGCTGTCAGTCGTTATTTGACTCTGTGGCTGCGTGATGCACCTCGAATCAAATACCCACATTTCACCCTTGCTCACCATAGAGTCTCCAGTAGCTCAGTGGTTAGAGCATTCGTACTAGATCACCTAGGGTCGTGGGTTCGAATCCCGTCTGGGACTCGGATTTTTCCGAGTTCCCTGTGGGTTCATTTGTAACACCTTGTATTTGATATATGTTCATCAGAAAATAAGCTTTCCAAAAACATGTAACTTATTTACAGAAAGCTAAAATATTTTACAAAAAAGAAAGTCGAAAGACAAAAAATTAAAAAAAAAAAATCACTAAAATCAGTTTCGCACTCAAATTTGCCCATTTTAACGTTAATTACGAATTTTTAAGTGGATAAGAAAAATCTTCCTCGTTTTATTAGCTTTCTTGGACAAAAACTTGACCGAAAACTGACCAGGCACGAATATTTTCTGATTTCTTTACGTAATTAGATTAGCGATCAATGTGTAATATAATATCTCGACATAAGTGTCAAATTTGCGACGCGTTGCTACCGCAACGAGGCGGATCGCTTTACGAATAATTAACCTCTGTTTGCCAAAAAGCACCCAAAAAACCGATTTTTCGACGGAAGATTCATCGCAGAGGATAAAACAATTCGCTGCACATGTAATCAAGGTAAATATGTTCGAGCGAACATGAGGTGATGTTATGCAAATTTATCACTTCGAAAATAATCTTACCTTTTCAGCGATTTTAAGGCTTGAAATTCCATCCAATGAACCAAAATCATTTTCCTTTATCCTTTCCGAAGCCTGCAGTGTAATTTTTTGGCTGAAAAACGTCAGTAAAACCGCTTCTCGATAACAGTGCTGCAAAATGACTGCGCATGTGCAAGATGGCATGACAAAAAGAGCAAATTTCAGCTCCAACGTGATGATGTGAGGTTCTGCTGCCGTTTTATTTTCTTTTGGCACCAAACCGTGAATATTTCCTTCTTCTGCCCTCGCAAATTATAATTTGACCTCTGCAAGGTTTATATATATCGACGAATAAGTGAAAACTTGTGTATATCCTGCGTGGTCGGCGCAAAAATATCGAATCTAAGCGTTCTTCCCGAATCAAAGATCTTTTACGAAGGGTATTGTTTTGCGGTCTATTTTACATCGTTTTATGTGCTTTCCCTTTCCAAGAAGCTTCGCGTATCTTCGTTCAGTTATGCTTTAGACTGTGGCACTTGCCTTCCTGTAATGTTTCCCGGGACCGATTCTCGGATTCTGCGCAATATGTGGGCTGAGTTTGTTGCTACTCTGCGCTGCTCCGAGAGGTTTTTACCCGCATATTCCGGTTTTCCCTTCTCCTCAAAAACCAACATTTGATTTGATTTGTTCTGATTTCAGTGAATTTGTAGTCTCCCCAATTTGTAGAGTATTCGTGCACAGCTAAACAACTTTGAGACTACGTTTAAGAAACCTTCTAGATCTTATCACGAGGGTTGTCCCTACAACTCTGTATCACGTAACAGCAATGTTATGGTACCACACGAAACACCAATTATTGCTTAACAAAATGCGCCCGCCGTTGTGACGTCATAGATTAACATGTCAATATGAAAGCTCTCCAAACACACCCTATATTTCGTCTTTACTTGCTTATATCTCAAAAATGAACTCGGTGACACCCATTTTTAAATTTGCAAAAAAATTAACGTAGCTCTGAATTGACTCCCTTATTTTTTAAAACTTTTCTGATACTTCAATCTCAGATTGCTAATTACTATCCTACAATAAAGAGTAGGAGTCACCAAATTCATTTTTGAGATATAAGCAAGTGAAGAGGAAATATCGAATTTTTTGGAGTCCTTTCATGTTGCTATGATAACATATTGCGTAACAATAGTGGGCGCATTTTTAATTAATAATTGGTGTTTCACGTGGTACCATAACATTGCTGTTATGTGATACAGTATAGAAGTTATAACCCTTGGATTAAGAAGGTCTGTTAACAGTGGTGAAACTGCTTCCAGCCACCTTAAATAAAGTGATTATTATTAGTATCGGACCCGCCGCTGTCTATTCTGTTTTGTAGATATGTAAATTCCCATGATCACGCACGAGGGTATGTGGACCATGTGGTCGAAAAATGGACTACTATTCGAGCCGGAAGCTAACTGCGGGCAGCTTAATGATGGATAAGCCCTGGGAAGGGCTACAAGTATCCCTTTGACATCAACTTACAGTACTATTTGTGGTGGCAACTTAGCTTGGGCCTCTTGTGAACCAAAGTGCGCGTTTTCCATTTATTGCTCTTAACCATCGTTCATGGCACGATGGGCTCCCGTTACTTGAGAGGCGTCAACTCCCTACCCAAGTGGTAGTACCCAAGTAACAACTAAGTATCACTCATTCCAAGCTGAAGAAATAGTAGATTCATTTATTGACGATCTCATAGAGGATCAAGAAACTGTCTTCCGCTTGACCTCTGATAGCTTGCAAACAGACTCAAGCGTAGCTCTTGTGTGAGCACAAGAACAGCAGCGATTACCAATGCTTGAACTCTTCAAGTTCACAGGCAAACCAATCGATTGGCCAAAGTTTATTGAGAGATTTCGTGACCAAATACACAACAAGACGACACTCGCTGATTTAGATAGGATGGCTTACCTATTTCAAAACCTCGATGGTGAGGCTAAGAAAGGGATAGAAAGTCTAGGTGTGACAGGTCATAGCCATGCATCCGCCCTAAAGGCATTGAAACACCAGTTTGGAAACCCTAACAGTGTTGCAACAGCGCTTACCTAAGCAACATGCTGGACGGTATCCTTGAGCTTTCGAATGACAGACAAGCCTTGTGTGACTACTTTTACAAAGGGAAAACAGGTACGACGTGTTGTGTGCAGATGGGTCAGTCGACTATACTCCAAACTCCGGAGTATCTCAGCAGAGCAAGTATACTACTACCGCTGCACCTAAGAGTAAGATGGTATGAGCACATAGATGGTCGTGTAAGTCCAACCTGGTCGAGTTTGAAAGATGGTTGCATAAAAGAGTTGACACATTGTTTAACCCCCTGGAGGATTCTATATGCGAGGAATGGAGCAAGAAGCAGAGATTTACCAAACCAAAATCAAGCATCAAATTACATTCCCTTGCCAGTGGAGCAGAGCTCCCCTGCGAAGTCTCAGTGGAAAGAGATGTCATCACATACCTGAAGCAAAATCCTCAGTTGCATCCCGTGACCATGGCAACAGCGCTTCTCACGGAAGTTCGGAGAGAAAGCAATGGTTCGTACAACTCAAGGTAAGGTCAGGCCAACTTTCAAAAGAAGAGGCAGAAAGGAACGCTCAGTAGAGTAGGAAAAAGTGTGGTGTTTGCCGAAAAAGGTATACTGTTGCTTATTGTCCTGTGCTTAAGTCCAAGCAAGTCCAAGAAAGACGAAAAATTGCTTGGGAACAAAATCTGTTTCAATTGCTTAAAGAGAAACCATCTGGCGAAATTCTGTCCCAGTAAAAAAACTATGCTTGAAGGAACATTGTCGTCTACCCCACGACACACTGTTACACGGAGGTCACCAAGCACATTCAAATCCTGATTATCCAATGGACACCCACAGCAGCACACCCAAGACATCAGTTCCTCCGAAAGAAGTTGCTCGACATTCCGGGCCTTCCCCAAGTCCACCAGGTTTGTGTTAAGCCCCGATGAAAAGTCCTCCTTCAAGTCTTACCAGTTCAGATGCATAGCTAAGGAAAACTAATCAACATGTACGCGGTTCTCGATCCTGGAAGTGACTCAACCCTTGTCAAAAGGGACTTAGCAGACCACCGACAACTCGTTGGTGAAGCCTACCAACTTAACCTGAGCACGGTTGACAATGATGTGGACTCAGTGTCTGAATAAAGTGAGTTTTGGTCTCTCGTCTAAAGATCATTCAATACCAGTAATGGTGAGCGCAGGGTGGGGTATTGACAAGCTTAACATCCCGTCCGTCAAACTGCCGAAAAGGGCAGCCATCGAACAGTGGAGTTATTTAATCGGGTATCGACTTACCTGATCTTGACCGTTCCGAAGTAATGCTTCTAGTTGGATGTGATATGGCCTACCTGCTGATTCACCTCGAAGTCCGCCAGGGACGAGTGGACGAGCCCATCGCCATTAAGAACCCCTTGGATGGACCCTCTTTGGAAACGCACCCAAAGGACTGTGTGAAACAATCAATGCAAACCTTCTTGCAACAATCGAAGGGCTCACACTGCAACAACAAGTTCAGTGAACGATTTTGGGAGGTTGGCTCTTCTGCGACGAAGCAAGATCCCTCAGAAGCCACCCTGTCCGTTGAAGACGAAAGGGCCCTGGCTGTCTTGCAGATTAGTACAGAGACAGAGCGGGGTCACTATAAAACACCGTTGCTATGGAAAGGTCAGCCAATCATACCAAAAAACCGTGCTGTGGACGTTTCAAGACTCCACTCGATCGAAAGTAAGCTCAAGAAAGATCCAGAACTGGCGGAAAAATACGACAAAGTCATAAATGATTACGTCAATAGAGGACACGCAAAAAAGATGACATACGAAGAGACCAAATTAACATCTTTAAGAACGTAGTACTTACCACACCATGCAAAGCTGAACTCCAACAAACCTGACAAAGTCCGC
The DNA here is from genome assembly GCF_036669925.1 of Montipora capricornis. Lineage (NCBI taxonomy): Eukaryota > Metazoa > Cnidaria > Anthozoa > Scleractinia > Acroporidae > Montipora > Montipora capricornis. The sequence goes on from NC_090885.1 coordinate 32,758,528, forward strand.
GTGGTTTTTGACGCCCCAGCAAACTTTCATGGCATTCCGTTGAATGGCCAGCTTTTGACCGGTCCTGATTTATTAAACAATTTTTGGTTGGGATCCTCTTGAGATTTCGTATTGAACAAATGTTCCATCAAGTTTACGTTTCTGAAGCAGACAGAGATTCACTGCGCTTCTTGTGGAGAGATTTAGATGAAACAAAGAATTCGGACGAATATCATATGACGGTTCACGTCTTTGGCTCGGTTGACTGGTCATGTTGTGCAAGCTATGCGTTACGGAGAAATGCTCTTGACCAGCGAGAAAAATACAGTGAAGATGCGATTTATGACGTAAAGAGAAATTTCTACATGGATGACCTATTGGCCTCGAAGCCGAACTCGGATGAAGCCACAGTGCTAGCCAGGCAGCTGATAGAAATCCTGGCAACCGGAGGATTTTGAGTCACAAAGTGGATGTCAGACAGTCGAGAAGTTTTATTAGCAATCCTTATTTCTGAAATAGCTTGTGACACCATCAATCTTGATCGCAATGAATTACCCCGGGGAAGAGCCCCTGGCATCAAATGGCATGCAGAACAGGGCTTTTTGAGTCTGAATCCAGTGAAAAGTGAATTTTCCAGTACTAAGCGAGGTGTGTTGAGTGAAATAGCAGTGTGTTCGATCCTCTCGGCCTCGCCGCGCCGAACGTAATAAAGACAAAACTGATCGTTCAAGAACTTTGGGGCGTCAGATCGAGGGGATGAAGTACTGCCTGACGACATGCTCCAACAGTGGCAAGTTTGGAAAGGCGCTTTGAAGACTTCGCAGCTCATCCATTCCTTCGATGGTTCGGCTTTCATCATGGCGAGTGCCAAAGCGTTCAGTTACACATGTTTCGTGATTCATCTGAAGTCGCTTACGGAGCGGTTGCCTACTCCCGCACGGTTATTCGTGGACAAGTCAACGTGAGCTTTGTTATAAGCAAGGTTAGACTAACACCGATCAAGACATTTACCATACCAAGTTTGGAGCTGCGGTTGTTGCTGGTAGACTGAAAATCAAGATACTTGAAGAGATCGACTTTGAAGTTAACGAAACGTATTTTTGGAGCGATTCCAAGATCGTATTGCACTAACTACCTCAGCAAGGTCCAGAGAAGATTCAGCGTGTATATGTCACACAGGGTCGCCGACATCACCTCCAAGTTAGACATCAATCACTGGCATCACATTCCTGGCATAATGAACGTAGCTGACGATTGTACGAGAGGGAAGGAGATTCACGAACTAACTCCAAAATGTCGGTGGATCAGTGGTCCTCAATTTTTGACGCTACCTGAGGAGGAATGGCCGAGACTTGCAAGTCAACGAAAGCAAATTAGAAGTCAGGGCCTCAGTCCTTGACAACGTGGACCAGCCACACTATGTTTGTAGTAGAATGGGAATAGTATAAGGATCTTGAAGGAAATCGAGCACTCTCGAGTAAGAGTCCATTGCAACCATTCCGTATGGAAGAAGTGATCAGAGTCGGTGGCCGACTAAACAAAGCTTGCATACCTTTTGAAGCAAAAAAACCAAGCAACCCTCTCACCAACGCATCCATTGACGAAATTATTAGTTCAAGATCTTCACGACCTTTACATTTGCTCATGTGCGCCAGCAATACTGGATTCCACGAGGGAAATCATTCGTCAGAGAGATCGTTAACGACTGTCTTCACTACTAAAAGAGAACAGCAAAACTAAACGTACCTCCTATGGCTTCCTTGCCCGAAGAGTGACTCGCCTTTGGTGTGCCTCCGTTCGCGAACACTGGCGTGGACTATTTTGGTCCGCTGAAGGTAAAGAGAGGAAGAGTTGCTGAAAAGGGATGGGGATTCCTTTTTACATGTTTGACCACCCGCGTGATTCTCGTAGAGCTAGCAGGCGACTTAAGCACTGATTCCTTTATCATGGCTTTGAGGCGATTTTGTGGAATAAGGGGCAGCCCTGAGACAATGCGTTCGGACAACGAATCGAGCCAACAACAGAAAACTAGAGAGCTCGCTCATGAAGGGATCACGTGGTTCTTCAATCCCCTTTCATTCCCACATATGGGAGGAATATTCGAGCCTATGGTCAAGCAAGTGAAGAGAGAATTAAAGGCTGTCATAAATGTCATATTTGCTAAAAACATTTCTATTTGGACTCGAATATAGCATCGAACAACATGACGAATTGCCGAGGCGAAGTTTGCTCGCCGCTCCACAAAGACAGCAACGTCCGCCACTCTTTTGAGCACAAGCAACTTTACAAGAACATTTTACTTCTGCTTCCCAGGTATCCTAACAAATCGAAACTGACAAAGTAAAAGTAAGTTTAAATATAGTAAGCCGTGTATTTCAGCAATGAAACAATGTTACCTTGCTCGTTCGCTTCAGATTGTTCTATTCCTTTTGCTGAATAGCCGAACCGTAAAAATCCCGCTTTGGTGATTGTCCAATGTCTAAATAAGTCGACTCCATAAAGATAAAAGGCAATTTTAGCGGTTTCACACGACAATCAGGCTAATGGCGATCTTTCTTGTTTTCAACAGCACAAACTGGCGCGACAAAACTAGTTGACCAATGAGAATACGCCATTCGAGATTCAAGACAATAACAAACGATCGCATTGCGTCTAGGGTGTAAATGGGCCTTTAATACGAGTTTAATATTGGTCCAACCAATTATTATTATTATTATTATTATTATTATTGTTGTTATTATTATTATTATTATTATTATTATTATTATTATTATTATTATTATTATTATTATTATTATTATTATTATTAGTAGTAGTAGTAGTAGTAGTAGTAGTAGTAGCAGTAGTAGTGGTAGTAGTAGTAGTAGTAGTAGTAGTAGTAGTAGTAGTAGTAGTAGTAGTAGTAGTAGTAGTAGAATCACATAAACAAGCTTTTAAAGAGCGGTTTTCGCTCGCAATGAAAATTATTGGGAGAGGGTTACGAAAGAAATAGACCTCTTCCTGTCTGCTGATAATGTCCTTGGATGAGAGATTGTCCTCAAAATTTCACATTGGCAGCTCTCGAAGCTTCGCTTCGTGGTCAAATATTCATTTTTTGAACAATCTCTCGGCCCCGGACATTATTAGCATTAAGCGTAATATGCCAGCTGCCCGAACGGGTTTATTTACTAAGTAATTGACAGCTGCGTGAAACAAAGAGCGCTCAAGAAACATAGTGAACAATTAAAGGGAAAGTACGGTCTAGAAAAAGTTTCTCTAAATTACGAAAACTTTTTCCTAGGAAAATGTGACAAGAGCACTTTGAAGCTGCCTCTTTCGTGACTTGGAGAGCGCCATCTTATATCATATGACGTGTTGTGACGTAGCAATAGTCAACAAACGTGTTCGATATTACTAAACTCTTCGTTCCGCGGTCACTTTTCTCAATGTTGTGTGACCTTTCTGCTTCGAGAAATTCAAATGTAAGATGAACTATGGTTAACGTTCTTGTGGTTCAATAGGTAGTAGGCCATGTAGGCAATAAGTGCGGCAGAAGCTCAAGTCACTTAATACTTATAGATTTTCTAGTCTACCAGACATTGGCGGGGTCTGTCATTTTACCTAGGAGGACTTCAAGCGGGATCATCAGGTGTATGAATATTGGTCTTGGTATCATTATATTGGAGCGAGAAAACTGAATCAAGTTATATATAGACGACTTTCACTGTTATGCGCTAGTAAACGTAACTTGAAATGTGCCACGGTAGACAGATTAAACTTCATTTCAAGGAATCTATTTCACAACCATGTGCGCGGGATAGCACTGAAAGCTCCCTTTCGCTTTGTAAAACTCCTGCATATAACTCACACATAAAACCCTGTTTAACGACCGCGAGGTAAATCTGTTCAGAGGTGGAGCCAATATCAATACAGTTTAACCTCTGGATTAAGATTCAAGTCTACAAAGCATTGGTCTCCTCGCCTGTGTTTAGTACATTAAGTCATCCGGAGAAATCCTTGACTATTGTAGCCTCGTTTGCATACACAAAACCAAAGATGGCGGATTTCAATTTAAATTTGCCTATTCTTGAAAGCGTTATTGTTGCCTAATTAAACACATTTAGTCCAAATGAGTGGTCAAGTATGACAATACAGGTAAAGAACTTTCGATTCAGCGAAACTTTTTCTAGACCGAACTTTCCCTTTAACTCATTTCACGTAAGACGGATAGTGAGAAGATTCTGTTAACTTGTTATCTACGATTGTTTTGAAGGACAGTAACGCGATATTTTTTACAGATCAAATTCAATTTCTGCTACTTTTATAGAAATTGGCTTGTCTAGATTTTTGAAAGTAAATCATTCACTGGAAACTTTAAAGATAAGCTTTTCAGTCCTCTTTAAGGTGCGCTGAAAGTGATTTTAGAATTTGTGAATCTTTTATATATCTGAATCCGCAATGGACATGACATGTTCATTTTATTCACCTCTTACGGGATATAACTTGAACTCCTTGTGCGATTGCACGGCATTCCGTTGGTTCAATCCTTGAAAGCCTTTTTCCCGGCATGTTTTTAAATGCAGGTGTCGGGTCAGGGGTCACAGCTAAATTAATAAAATCAATGATAAATTAATTAAGCTTAGGTTCAATTAATATTCGTGCAGTACTTCACAATTCATCATCTTTTCCTTCATCTGCGTAAAACAAGGTAATCACATATTTACAATATTCAAGTAAGGAGATCAAATTGGAAAAAAAGATTAGATGCAAAAATTTAGAGGAATTGCTTTTTAGCGGGCGAGATCAACGGAGCCTGCATCACATTTGCCGTTAACAATGACTTGTAGTAGCTCCCTCGTTCATTTCCTTCGCCTTATCGCCTTATTTAAAAATAGTAGGTCAATTAATATCTAACTGTTAATGCAAACAGTGAAAATTATGTTTCTTTCAACTTACCTCAGCTCTAATGTTCTTACTTCCTATCCAATGCAAAGAAGAATTCCCGCCATATAATGTAATTCTGGGTTCCAGGCTGGGTTGGTAAGTGTTATATCAGGTGAAGAAGAAAGCGTGGCATTTGTCCGTTGTGATTCTGGGACGGAATGTCTTGTCGTTGGGAGTATGGTGAAAACAGAAAAAGGTCTTCCACATCTTCCACATATCGTAATTTCCACTTTTTTTAAACCCTTCTTTCTTTTATTGTGCCTTTAAAACTGAGTACCCAATTGGTTTAATATGCATTCGATTCTGGTTATCTTGATTTACCAATCGGTGAAGTGGAAATCATAGCGAAACATTCTGAGTTAAGTCATGAGAAATCTCTCGGCAAATTAGCGACTGTCGGTCAAATGCGCTTGTTTTCTATCTAGTGCCATCCAGTGGAACTTGTTAGATTTGAAACCACTATGTCAGAGGGGAAAATCCGTAAAGAAATGTCACAGAGCTAGCCGTAGCGTTATTTTTTATGATCTCAGATTCCCAAGAAGGATTCGTATTCTTCAAGAAACCCCTCCTCCCTAATCGAGCCTCCTACAAGCCAGAAAAGAAGCCAATTTCTCACTTCCTCCAAAGACATCCTAGACTCGACCATACTTGGTTGTGCGGCTCGAATCAGTTGAAATCTTCGTGCCTTCTACCGTGTACTCAAAGTTCATAATGCCATGGTATCGGAATTTGCATTTGATAAGTTTTGCCTTTGTCAACAGACCTAGCCGGCGAGCAGGCTCTCTCTCTGCGGCAGGAGAAAAAGAAAGCCTGCACGCATCCCTCCGAATTTTGAATGCCGCTTCCTGTGGCAGTGGCGCTTGCCTTGAGATCCGGGGATCCCGGGTTCAAGACCCGCTCTGACCACTCGTGGAATTTGTTCCTGGTAGTCCCTGGTTCAACTTCCCAGCTGCACTTGTTGGCCAGTTGGGATTCTTAACAGTTGTTGTTGTCAGTCCGTTTCGTTGTGTTTCATTGGCCCTGAAAAGCCCCTGTGGGGAGCGGTCAATTAAGTATGTATGTATGTATGTATGTATGTCACGCTGAGCGAGCTTTCAAAAATTTGCCAATCAGCGCACACCCGAAGTAAACATTAATATAAACACTAAGCCACGCGATGTGTAATTCAAATTGCTGGAAGCGGAAACTCCCAAAAACTGTAACTGTAATTCGTCGAAGTCCATCTCCACGGAAAATGTGTTTCGTTCGTCAGGGAAATATTTAGCACAGTAACTTAAAACAACGGGAATCGTAATAGGCCGAAAGGCCCAAGCTTCTGTCAAAATGTGATCAGCGATAGTCTTTTTGTAGAGGCCAGGAAACTACCACGGTGACATGATGTCGCCCTCGTTGTACTTTGACCACTACTAAAAACAGTTGGAAAATTAAACTTCCAAAATCCTGTGGATAGCAGAGACAGAGCGTCCTTTCCTTCCATCAGAGAAGCCATTGCATCGAGTTAAGTTACGGTAATATTGCAACATTCTACGATTTTCTCATTCGCATTTCTCTGCGAAGCGAAGTGGCTTTCTTGTTGTCGGAGCTTGTCAATGGTGACGTCACCAATAATTTAATTTCAACCAATCAGTAATTTGCGTCCAAAATTTGGACGCGACATTCAAAATACAAAGCCATGCGGGCAGGCTCTCTTTCTACACCCAACCCCAGTCCATCGGAGAGCATGTTCGCAAGCTACAACAGACCAGGATTCAAATGAACTTGTGACCCGTGACCAGTGCCCCGCATTTTAAGCCTGCCTCCTTGCAACTGCTAATCTAAGTACGACGACTTTAATTTCTCGCAGTTAAAAGTTTGGATCATATTATGTACTTTTGAATGGGAATGATTGTGATTCACATTTTGAGCATTCTTCTCTATTCTTGTGGAAGGGCAAAATATGTTTACTGGTCAAATAGGTAAATCGGATAATTGATTGATATTGCTGTTCAACTCCAGTTTCGGAAAAAAACACTGTTTTAAACCCCGCATGGGCCTGTAGACACTTCTTCGGTCGGCTTTCTCGCTGTTGATTCATTTTCTGTAATTCATATATGAATTTGTTTTCATATTCGGGAGGCTACTGTAGTTTCTCAGCTTTTTTTTCTGTGGAGGTTGAGAGGAGAAATGTTAACACGTCTGCACTTCTTTAGATATTCCAATACGTCTACAAGGTTCCACGCTACCAAATGCTGGTCGTGTTGAGGTATTTTACGCTGGAGTCTGGGGATCGATCGGCAGCGACAATTGGGATATGAATGACGCCACTGTGGTTTGTCGACAGCTTGGTTACCAAGATGGCGCAGAAGTAGCTCTACAGAGCAAAGTTTACGGTCCATCTTTTGGACCTGTGTGGCTAACAAATCTTCATTGCACTGGAAACGAGAAAAACGTGATGGAATGCGCTCATGATGTGATTGGGGACAAATCCGAAGAGATGTCGACAACTAGATTTGCCAGCGTTATTTGTAAGGGCGGCAAAATGTTAGGAGGTAGGTTTTACCAATGCATCAAAATAAATAACCTTCCAACGTCCCATCCTCATAACTTACCGTCCGACCAGCCTGCCTACTGTCCCACCTACCCAGGGGTGGTCCAGGTTTTTTGTTTGATCTTTTCCCAGCATCAAGCCCACCCTTTAAAAGGGGTTTAGGGGCATGCCAAATTGGGAGCATTTTTCGCGAGATACTACTCTCAGCATTAGATACCCGCTAATTAAACAAACAGAATATCACCAGTCTGATAAAATTTCAAATAAGTGAAAATTAAGCATTTGTATAGCATCTAAAGCAAAATTAAGTTTAACTCTATGGTAATACCAACACGTCCTCTTGCCAATTCATCATTTGTGTACATGACGTCTGGGTTAAACAATTGTCAGAGAACCGTTCTATTTGTAAATAATATTGCATGAATTACTTTTCTACTCCAGATAATAAAATTCAGGTAGACATTCATATACCGGACTAAAATTGCGGATGGCAAAAGAACCATTGTTAAATGTATTCTGATTAGGCCTTGCTAATTAGGTATTTTCAGAAACCCATAAGGGTTGAAACGTGTAACAGCCCCTTGTGTGCAGGGAAACAAGCTTCTGAATATTCAATTTGCTAAGTACCATATTTGGAACAACAACAGCGAGGGGTTTCCAAATACGGTACTTTGCACTGAAACATTCAACCAATCAGTTCGCACTGAATATTCGGAAGCTGTAAACGCGCGTTACACGTTTCAACCCTTATGGGTTTCTGGTATTGTCTGATATCGTTAGGTTCGCTTTGGTCTTTTGTTAAATGGACATTAAATATTTCGAATCCTTTATATGGGAAGACCAGCGTAAAGTTGTCAAAGATCTCACAGTTGACGAAGATTCGGTAATATTTTTGGAAACCCTTGTCAATCGTGGAAACTAGACAATTTCGTGATGAATGAGTCTTTTTTTTTAATTTCCTCATATTTAATAAATTGTATCACATGCACCAGTATCTGTTTCTGTACTGTTTGCCATCAATTTATAACGAGAAAATCCCGAACAAACATAACGCAAAACTTCACTCTCGAAACAATTCTTACACTCGTGTATTTCACCTACTACCGAGGTGAATCCAAAAGGGACAAAGTGAAAGCTGAACTGGGCAGAATGGAAGGAATGGGCATGATAACTAAAGTTGAGGAGCCCACAAAATGGGTGAGTCTGATTGTGGTAGTGAAGAAGCTACCTGTGGATTTGAATAAAGCAGTGAATAAAGCAGTGAGAGAGAATATTATCCACTCAGAAATATGGAAGAAGTAGCGGCAAGTGTTTCAGAAGCTGCGGTTTTCTCGACACTGGATGCCACATCAGGATTCTACCAGATCAATTTGGCAGAAGAAAGCACCTGGTTTACCACGTTCAATACACCTTTTGCCAGATTGAAATTTAAAAGGTTACTGTTTGGTTTGGTGTCAGCCCTTGAAGTATTCCAGAGGGCCATGAGTGTGATGTACACATGTAGCGGGATGTGAGGTGATTGCTGATGACTTGGGGCAAGAATATACAAGAGCAAGATCTCACTTTAGAGAAGCTCTGTTGCAGAGGGCAGAGAAAACTGATTTGAGGTTCATTGAGGAGAAGTGCAAGTTCTACAAGCAAAGGGTCACATGTCGGACACGTATTTGGGACTGATGGCTTGCGACCTAGTAAAGACAAAGGTCAAGTCATTTTAAATATGCCAGTACCTCATAATAAATCATCTCTCCAGAGGTTCACTGGTATGGTGAACTACTTGCATAAATTTATTTCTTACATAGCCAACATCAATAAGCCTCCAAGAGAGCAACCAGAGAAATCAGTTGAATGGCACTGGATGGAAATGCAACAGAAAGCAGATAAATAATTGATTAACAGCATCACACTAGCACCAATATTTTTTTCGTGTCAGTGCAGATGTAACAGTCACGGTCGATGAATACTCCAAGGAGTCTTGGTGTCTATATTTACTCCAAGGAAAACAGTCAGTGGCCAGGAGCCCATCACCCGGAGCCTTCATCCAGACTATATCCTTGAGTCAACCTTTGCCCGTATCTTTTTATTTTTAGAATATTTTGTGAGACGAACGCGATCACTAGTGCGTGACTGCTTGTGACTTAATACAATAACTTTGTTCTGATTGGACGGCATAATGAATTCGCGGGAATTCAAACGTCTAAGAATAACAAGATACGGGCAAAGGTTGTCTCTAAGGGTTTATATGGGAGATTGAGGCTCCAGGTGATGGGCTCCTGCCGGTGGCTCATTCTGGGGTCCTGTGGGCAAGGTCAACAACCGGAAAACACCATCTTAAAAGTTCATTCTTGCTGACAATTCTTATGACAATTTTGCCAAATGAGATAACTTTACCCAAAAACTGATCTTTTTTTTCTGGATAACCTTTCCTTTTTACAAGTGCTTTATTATTACCTTCCCTAATGACTTTTTCAAGTCTAAAAATGTTATTGTATTCACAATAAAAATCTTCTCTTTGCTATTTGGCTGGTAACCTTTATCAAATATTTTACATTTGAATTTAATATTCTTGCGTTATCACCAACCTTGAAATTTGGTTTAACAATTTTTTGAAAAATCAAATCTCCTTAGAGCATATGTCTTGCACGATTTTCGGTCCTGTTATGTTTTGATTTTTTTTTTTACTTGCTGAATTGCATTGTTTCATCTCTTGCAACACACATTTTAGTGGTATGTTTACACCAATCGATAAGATCAAAATTAGTTAATGGATTTTGTACCATATAGTTTTACTTTTCTTTTGAAGTTGTGTAAAAAAGTGGTAGTGGTTGAATTTGAATTCCTTTCTTCACCTTTTTTTTTTTTTTTTGCAAAATTGGAAACCAACACTAGTCCTCTTCCTGCAAATACTTTTGTGTACTTGATAAAGTAATGAATGGATAACTGAATGAATTAATGAATGAATGAGTGAGTGAGTGAGTGAGTAAAACAGTAAACAGTAAATCTTTATTGCGCCTTACTCTCCAAAGGGAGGTATCGGTCTCGTTACAATAAAGGTGATGATATCTACTTGAATAACTAATTAACTAAAAAGATCATACAATTACTTGTAATACAATTGGTATAAAATTATTATTTTAATTATTTTGCATTTAGGAAGTCTTTTCTCTTCTGAAACATTAAATATGTGTATTTACCTATTATCTTTGAAGTGCTTTCGTTTTCTAGGGTAAGTAAATACCTAATTTTATGCTCATCATTAAGGCTTTTGAAATAGTTTTGAGATAGTGAGTGAGTGAGTGAGTGAGTGAGTGAGTGAGTAAACAGTAAACAGTAAATCTTTATTGCGCCTTACTCTCCAAAGGGAGGTATCGGTCTCGTTACAATAAAGGTGATGATATCTGCTTGAATAACTAATTAACTAAAAAGATCATACAATTACTTGTAATACAATTGGTATGAAATTATTATTTTAATTATTTTGCATTTAGGAAGTCTTTTCTCTTCTGAAACATTAAATATGTGTATTTACCTACTATCTTTGAAGTGCTTTCGTTTTCTAGGGTAAGTAAATACCTAATTTTATGCTCATCATTAAGGCTTTTGAAAACAACATCGTGTGTTGAAAGGAGAGAATGGAGCTCATTTCTAATGTTATCGTACCCTGGGCAATACATCAAGAAGTGCCGCTCGTCTTGTAAGCGAGTAAGTGAGTGAGTGAGTGAGTGAGTAAACAGTAAACAGTAAATCTTTATTGCGCCTTACTCTCTGAGTGAGTGAGTGAGTGAGTGAGTGAGTGAGTGAGTAAACAGTAAACAGTAAATCTTTATTGCGCCTTACTCTCCAAAGGGAGGTATCGGTCTCGTTGCTATAATGGTGATGATATATAGTAGAATAACTATTTTACTAAAAAGATCATACTATTACTTGTAATACAATTGGTATGAAATTATTATTTTAATTATTTTGCATTTAGGAAGTCTTTTCTCTTCTGAAACATTAAATATGTGTATTTACCTACTATCTTTGAAGTGCCTTCGTTTTCTAGGGTAAGTAAATACCCTATTTATCCTCATCATTAAGGCTTTTGAAAACAACATCGTGTGTTGAAAGGAGATAATGGAGCCCATTTCTAATGTTATCGTACCCTGGGAAATACATCAAGAAGTGCCGCTCGTCTTCTATATAGACTCTATTGCAGACTAGACACGTTCTACCATGTACTGGGATTGGTGCACCTCTACTTTCGTATTTCCCAGTCTGTATTCGCAAGCTATGAACCCCCAGACGCAATTTTGTCATACTTATTCTTTGTGCTGGGTTTCTGATAGTTTAGAGATAGTCTTCCAATTGGTAGTCGAATTTGACTTCTTTGTGTGTAAATTTCTCTCTAGAGCCTTCGGAAGTGTTATTGCGAGCCTTCAGCCAATTTCGAATGTAGTCCTTTTTAAGCTGTTTCTTTATGGAGGAACGAGCATTCTTAATGTGTAGTTGGCTTGATGTATTGCCTGTAGAGTGCATTCGTATAGTTTCGTCATTATTTAATACATCAAAAACTGGCTGTGTTTTTTTGCGTGATGAAAGGCTTCCTTAAATAGAGGGTTGACTGTTTTATGCTGTAATCTAAGCGAGTAACTAAATATTGAAGCTTTTATGTCTATACTTAAAGGGTACCGTCCAAGTTCTGCCCTACAGGCAATGTTCTCTGTGTACCATGGGGTATTTAGTGTTTGTTTACAGAACTTGATATGGACTTGTTCGATAGTGCTTTTGTCAAAATGGGTCTTATATGATAATAGCTCCGGTCCCCATATTTCGCATCCATATAGTAGTATAGGTTTGACAAGGGCATCAAAAAGCTTATTCTTAATTGTAATTGTGGTCGTATTGTGGTGGATTGGGGTGTCATTGTGTGAGTGAGTGAGTGGGTGAGTGAGTGAGTGAGTGAGTGAGTGAGTGAGTGAGTGAGTGAGTGAGTGAGTGAGTGAGTGAGTGAGTGAGTGAGTGAGTGAGTAAACAGTAAACAGTAAATCTTTATTGCGCCTTACTCTCCAAAGGGAGGTATCGGTCTCGTTACAATAAAGGTGATGATATCTACTTGAATAACTAATTAACTAAAAAGATCATACAATTACTTGTAATACAATTGGTATAAAATTATTATTTTAATTATTTTGCATTTAGGAAGTCTTTTCTCTTCTGAAACATTAAATATGTGTATTTACCTATTATCTTTGAAGTGCTTTCGTTTTCTAGGGTAAGTAAATACCTAATTTTATCCTCATCATTAAGGCTTTTGAAAACAACATCGTGTGTTGAAAGGAGAGAATGGAGCTCATTTCTAATGTTATCGTACCCTGGGCAATACATCAAGAAGTGCCGCTCATCTTCTATATAGCCTCTATTGCAGACTAAACATGTTCTTCCATCTACTGGGATTGGTGCACCTCTATTTTCGTATTTCCCAGTCTGTATTCGCAAGCTATGAACCCCCAGACGCAATTTTGTCATACTTATTCTATGTGCTGGGTTTCTGATAGTTTTGAGATAGTCTTCCAATTGGTAGTCGAATTTGACTTCTTTGTGTGTAAATTTCTCTCTAGAGCCTTCGGAAGTGTTGTTGCGAGCCTTCAGCCAATTTCGAATGTAGTCCTTTTTAAGCTGATTCTTTATGGAGGAACGAGCATTCTTAATGTGTAGTTGGCTTGATGTATTGCCTATAGAGTGCATTCGTATAGTTTCGTCATTATTTAATACATCAAAAAATTGGCTGTGACTTTTTGCGTGATGAAAGGCTTCCTTTAATAGAGGATTGACTGTTTTATGCTGTAATCTAAGCGAGTAACTAAATATTGAAGCTTTTATGTCTATACTTAAAGGGTACCGTCCAAGTTCTGCCCTACAGGCAATGTTCTCTGTGTACCATGGGGTATTTAGTGTTTGTTTACAGAACTTGATATGGACTTGTTCGATAGTGCTTTTGTCAAAATGGGTCTTATATGATAATAGCTCCGGTCCCCATATTTCGCATCCATATAGTAGTATAGGTTTGACAAGGGCATCAAAAAGCTTATTCTTAATTGTAATTGTGGTCGTATCCGAATTGGAGAACAATCGTTTCACTGTCGCAAGAACTTTATAAGCTTTTTTGCTAAGGATGTCTCTTGCGTAGGTATAGCGACCAGATGAGGTCATTTCTATTCCCAAATATGTTTGTTTGTCGACGATAGGTAATGCTTCTGAACCATATTGGAAAATTTCCTTGTTTTTGGTTTGACCGTTCCCACTAAAGATGATGATATTTGATTTTTTGGTATTCACCTTCAGCTTCCATTCCTCTGCGTGCTTTTTAATGACGTTAATCGATTTCTGTAGTCCTTCTGGAGAGGGACTTAAAACTAACAAATCATCAGCATACATGAGGCAATTTAGAGAATGGCTTCCAATCATTACTCCTGGACAATGGTTGTCCCTAAAGTATTGCGGTAAGTCATTCATAAATAATGAAAATAAAACTGGACTTAAGCCATCACCTTGCCTTATTCCTTTGTTGCATGAGAACATTTCTGTGATAGAGCTTTCATCAGTTTTGACGCAACTTTTAATCGACGAATACATGGATTTAATGACTTTAAAGAATTTGCCTTTAACTCCATATTGGTAGATTTTATAGATCAGCCCGGACTGCCACACGCTATCAAACGCTTTTTCATAATCGATGAAGCCAACATAAAGTTTCTTATGTTGTTTTGTATACTTATTAATGAGTTGCTGTAGGATGAATAAACTATCTGTTGTTCGGGAATTTGGGCGAAATCCAAACTGTTCTGGATTGAGGATGTTATGTTGTTCGATAAACTTGTTCAGCCTGGATTGTAAGATTGATGTAAATAGTTTTCCTAAACAGCTCGTCAATGTGATTCCTCTATAATTTGCTGGAGACCGCTTATCACCCTTTCTTTTATATATCGGTTTTATAACACCTATGTTCCAATGGGTTGGGAATGTTCCACTGTCTAGTATATCATTGAACAGTTTTTCTAATGAAGGCATTAGATAATAGCGTCCGTGTTTAATCATTTCGTTAAGGATAGAATCCATACCCGAAGCTTTCTTCAACTTGAGTTTTGATATTTGTTCATGGATTTCTTTGGTCGTAATAGGCTGCCCTAAAATGTCGTTATTCGGTGAATTTTCGTTTTCCCAGTCCATATCTTCATTTGAAAAGTCCAAAGTGGTGTGCGGTTCCTGGCTATCATATAATAATTTCTGATAATGACATATCCAATCTTCTGACGAAACAGAGGTTTCCTCTTCGACAGCATCGCTTTTTCTAAGTTGATTAATATACCTCCAGAAATCTTGACTGTGTTTTGGGTGTAAAGCATTAATTTCATTTACTATTTGGTTTTTGTATCTTTTATGCATCATTTTGACATGCTTTTTGTATTTCTTTTTAAGAACAAAATAATCTTGTCGTAGTGATTGGTGAGAACTGGGGTTAATTTTCTTTACTAATTGTTGCAGTTGTTTCTTTAACTGTCTGCAGGTGTGATCGTACCATGGTTTCTTTTCTTTGGTAGTTTTAGATGTTTTCCGCGATGTTGCTAGGCATGATTTGGCCACCGAATTGATAATTTGGTTAAATTGCGAGATTTCATCGTCTACTGTTGCGTGGTGTTCTGAGTTGAAGGAATCAAATAATCTTTGAACATTAGGATTGGATAATGCACTGAGAAATTTGTCTTTTGAATCTGCCTTCCAAAGAAACTTTTTAAAGTTCTTTTGAGTAGGTGCCGCTTTGCATAGTGGTTGTCTAGGTGCATTGTCTTTTACCATGTGAGAGCGGGAGGGAGTTAATTTTAGACTGATAGGACAATGATCTGAGTAGGTTGTCAAGGCTTGAACTTGAAATCCTAATATCGTCTTTATAAGGTCTTCACTTGCTAGTGCGTAATCGACTGTGCTTGCCCCATTAGTTTGATAGCAAGTGTATTTTCCATCGAGATCACCTGTTAACCTGCCATTCAAAATTCGCAATCTATTTCCTATGCATAATCGTAATATTTCTCTTCCTACTTTGTTGATTGTGTAGTCCGCGTTGTTTCGCTTTGGGCAATCCGTGTCTCGATTGTAGGTATTATGAATTGTTAAAAAGTCATCCGCATCGTTTTCAATGAAATCGTTTAATGTCCCCGTTCTCGCATTGAAGTCACCAAGTAAAAGAACTTGGCCTTGGGTAGAGTACTTATGAATTTCTTTTTCTAAGATACTGATAACGTCTTCTCCTGCCTTTCGTTGTGATTGTAGTGGGGGTAGATAAACTGCAGCCAGGAAAATGTCTGCCTGGAGTCCAAGCAATTGCTTATGTAATCGGCACCAAATTATGTTGGGGGAATCACTGTGTATACGAGAAACAAAATTTTGATGATAGTCTCGAATTAATACCGATACCCCTGCTTGGCCTCGTCTGCTTACGGTGTTTTTAACGGTTGAGTACACTGTGTACCCTTGAAAAGTTAATGTCTCGTCTTTTGCCCATGTTTCTTGGAGACAGATAATATCAAATTTGGATAGCTTAGATTTAATTGATTTAATGTTCAATTTGGTATTCGAGACGGTTTGTTTCGTCGGTTTAAGCCTAGTTTTTAGGCCTTGAATATTCCAAGAAATTATATTAAAAACGTTATTTTGATTATTCATCTTGAAGAAATAATAGTAATGATTAGATAAATTAAAGTACGTTAAAAAATAAACGATAACTGTTGGACTACGTAAAAAATTAATAGAATAATATCAGTCGAATAAATACGACTAGATTGATTTGCATAAGCTGGTGAAAGTAGGTGACTATTAAAGTAAAGCTTACTGTTGATTTCCGCTTTTATGTTCATCGACCGTTTTGAAGTGTAGCCAGAAGTAAATTCAGCAATTGCTGTGACGGGTCCCTTGATAGGTTCCTAGTTCCATTTGGTCGAGTGTTGAAATGTTTTCCTCTTGGATTATGTGACTGTTGCTTAGATCGTGTGAGTGAGTGTTAGTGAGTGAGTAAAACAGTAAACAGTAAATCTTTATTGCGCCTTACTCTCCAAAGGGAGGTATCGGTCTCGTTACAATAAAGGTGATGATATCTACTTGAATAACTAATTAACTAAAAAGATCATACAATTACTTGTAATACAATTGGTATAAAATTATTATTTTAATTATTTTGCATTTAGGAAGTCTTTTCTCTTCTGAAACATTAAATATGTGTATTTACCTATTATCTTTGAAGTGCTTTCGTTTTCTAGGGTAAGTAAATACCTAATTTTATGCTCATCATTAAGGCTTTTGAAAACAACATCGTGTGTTGAAAGGAGAGAATGGAGCTCATTTCTAATGTTATCGTACCCTGGGCAATACATCAAGAAGTGCCGCTCATCTTCTATATAGCCTCTATTGCAGACTAAACATGTTCTTCCATCTACTGGGATTGGTGCACCTCTATTTTCGTATTTCCCAGTCTGTATTCGCAAGCTATGAACCCCCAGACGCAATTTTGTCATACTTATTCTATGTGCTGGGTTTCTGATAGTTTTGAGATAGTCTTCCAATTGGTAGTCGAATTTGACTTCTTTGTGTGTAAATTTCTCTCTAGAGCCTTCGGAAGTGTTGTTGCGAGCCTTCAGCCAATTTCGAATGTAGTCCTTTTTAAGCTGATTCTTTATGGAGGAACGAGCATTCTTAATGTGTAGTTGGCTTGATGTATTGCCTATAGAGTGCATTCGTATAGTTTCGTCATTATTTAATACATCAAAAAATTGGCTGTGACTTTTTGCGTGATGAAAGGCTTCCTTTAATAGAGGGTTGACTGTTTTATGCTGTAATCTAAGCGAGTAACTAAATATTGAAGCTGGGTGAGTGAGTGAGTGAGTGAGTGAGTGAGTAAACAGTAAATCTTTATTGCGCCTTACTCTCCAAAGGGAGGTATCGGTCTCGTTACAATAAAGGTGATGAGTGAGTGAGTGAGTGAGTGAGTGAGTGAGTGAGTGAGTGAGTGAGTGAGTGAGTGAGTGAGTGAGTGAGTGAGTAAAACAGTAAACAGTAAATCTTTATTGCGCCTTACTCTCCAAAGGGAGGTATCGGTCTCGTTACAATAAAGGTGATGATATCTACTAGAATAACTAATTAACTAAAAAGATCATACAATTACTTGTAATACAATTGGTATAAAATTATTATTTTAATTATTTTGCATTCAGGAAGTCTTTTCTCTTCTGAAACATTAAATATGTGTATTTACCTCTTATCTTTGAAGTGCTTTCGTTTTATAGGGTAAGTAAAGACCTAGTGAGTGAGTGAGTGAGTGAGTGAGTGAGTAAACAGTAAACAGTAACAGTAAATCTTTATTGCGCCTTACTCTCCAAAGGGAGGTATCGGTCTCGTTACAATAAAGGTGATGAAATCTACTAGAATAACTAATTAACTAAAAAGATCATACAATTACTTGTAATACAATTGGTATAAAATTATTATTTTAATTATTTTGCATTTAGGAAGTCTTTTCTCTTCTGAAACATTAAATATGTGTATTTACCTATTATCTTTGAAGTGCTTTCGTTTTCTAGGGTAAGTAAATACAGTGAGTGAGTGAGTGAGGAGTGAGTGAGTGAGTGAGTGAGTGAGTGAGTAAACAGTAAACAGTAAACAGTAAATCTTTATTGCGCCTTACTCTCCAAAGGGAGGTATCGGTCTCGTTACAATAAAGGTGATGATATCTACTTGAATAACTAATTAACTAAAAAGATCATACAATTACTTGTAATACAATTGGTATAAAATTATTATTTTAATTATTTTGCATTTAGGAAGTC
The DNA here is from genome assembly GCF_036669925.1 of Montipora capricornis. Lineage (NCBI taxonomy): Eukaryota > Metazoa > Cnidaria > Anthozoa > Scleractinia > Acroporidae > Montipora > Montipora capricornis. The sequence goes on from NC_090885.1 coordinate 32,776,807, forward strand.
TTTTCTCTTCTGAAACATTAAATATGTGTATTTACCTATTATCTTTGAAGTGCTTTCGTTTTCTAGGGTAAGTAAATACCTAATTTTATCCTCATCATTAAGGCTTTTGAAAACAACATCGTGTGTTGAAAGGAGAGAATGGAGCTCATTTCTAATGTTATCGTACCCTGGGCAATACATCAAGAAGTGCCGCTCATCTTCTATATAGCCTCTATTGCAGACTAAACACGTTCTTCCATCTACTGGGATTGGTGCACCTCTATTTTCGTATTTCCCAGTCTGTATTCGCAAGCTATGAACCCCCAGACGCAATTTTGTCATACTTATTCTATGTGCTGGGTTTCTGATAGTTTTGAGATAGTCTTCCAATTGGTAGTCGAATTTGACTTCTTTGTGTGTAAATTTCTCTCTAGAGCCTTCGGAAGTGTTGTTGCGAGCCTTCAGCCAATTTCGAATGTAGTCCTTTTTAAGCTGATTCTTTATGGAGGAACGAGCATTCTTAATGTGTAGTTGGCTTGATGTATTGCCTATAGAGTGCATTCGTATAGTTTCGTCATTATTTAATACATCAAAAAATTGGCTGTGACTTTTTGCGTGATGAAAGGCTTCCTTTAATAGAGGATTGACTGTTTTATGCTGTAATCTAAGCGAGTAACTAAATATTGAAGCTTTTATGTCTATACTTAAAGGGTACCGTCCAAGTTCTGCCCTACAGGCAATGTTCTCTGTGTACCATGGGGTATTTAGTGTTTGTTTACAGAACTTGATATGGACTTGTTCGATAGTGCTTTTGTCAAAATGGGTCTTATATGATAATAGCTCCGGTCCCCATATTTCGCATCCATATAGTAGTATAGGTTTGACAAGGGCATCAAAAAGCTTATTCTTAATTGTAATTGTGGTCGTATCCGAATTGGAGAACAATCGTTTCACTGTCGCAAGAACTTTATAAGCTTTTTTGCTAAGGATGTCTCTTGCGTAGGTATAGCGACCAGATGAGGTCATTTCTATTCCCAAATATGTTTGTTTGTCGACGATAGGTAATGCTTCTGAACCATATTGGAAAATTTCCTTGTTTTTGGTTTGACCGTTCCCACTAAAGATGATGATATTTGATTTGTTGGTATTCACCTTCAGCTTCCATTCCTCTGCGTGCTTTTTAATGACGTTAATCGATTTCTGTAGTCCTTCTGGAGAGGGACTTAAAACTAACAAATCATCAGCATACATGAGGCAATTTAGAGAATGGCTTCCAATCATTACTCCTGGACAATGGTTGTCCCTAAAGTATTGCGGTAAGTCATTCATAAATAATGAAAATAAAACTGGACTTAAGCCATCACCTTGCCTTATTCCTTTGTTGCATGAGAACATTTCTGTGATAGAGCTTTCATCAGTTTTGACGCAACTTTTAATCGACGAATACATGGATTTAATGACTTTAAAGAATTTGCCTTTAACTCCATATTGGTAGATTTTATAGATCAGCCCGGACTGCCACACGCTATCAAACGCTTTTTCATAATCGATGAAGCCAACATAAAGTTTCTTATGTTGTTTTGTATACTTATTAATGAGTTGCTGTAGGATGAATAAACTATCTGTTGTTCGGGAATTTGGGCGAAATCCAAACTGTTCTGGATTGAGGATGTTATGTTGTTCGATAAACTTGTTCAGCCTGGATTGTAGGATTGATGTAAATAGTTTTCCTAAACAGCTCGTCAATGTGATTCCTCTATAATTTGCTGGAGACCGCTTATCACCCTTTCTTTTATATATCGGTTTTATAACACCTATGTTCCAATGGGTTGGGAATGTTCCACTGTCTAGTATATCATTGAACAGTTTTTCTAATGAAGGCATTAGATAATAGCGTCCGTGTTTAATCATTTCGTTAAGGATAGAATCCATACCCGAAGCTTTCTTCAACTTGAGTTTTGATATTTGTTCATGGATTTCGTTGGTCGTAATAGGCTGCCCTAAAATGTCGTTATTCGGTGAATTTTCGTTTTCCCAGTCCATATCTTCATTTGAAAAGTCCAAAGTGGTGTGCGGTTCCTGGCTATCATATAATAATTTCTGATAATGACATATCCAATCTTCTGACGAAACAGAGGTTTCCTCTTCGACAGCATCGCTTTTTCTAAGTTGATTAATATACCTCCAGAAATCTTGACTGTGTTTTGGGTGTAAAGCATTAATTTCATTTACTATTTGGTTTTTGTATCTTTTATGCATCATTTTGACATGCTTTTTGTATTTCTTTTTAAGAACAAAATAATCTTGTCGTAGTGATTGGTGAGAACTGGGGTTAATTTTCTTTACTAATTGTTGCAGTTGTTTCTTTAACTGTCTGCAGGTGTGATCGTACCATGGTTTCTTTTCTTTGGTAGTTTTAGAGGTTTTCCGCGATGTTGCTAGGCATGATTTGGCCACCGAATTGATAATTTGGTTAAATTGCGAGATTTCATCGTCTACTGATGCGTGGTGTTCTGAGTTGAAGGAATCAAATAATCTTTGAACATTAGGATTGGATAATGCACTGAGAAATTTGTCTTTTGAATCTGCCTTCCAAAGAAACTTTTTAAAGTTCTTTTGAGTAGGTGCCGCTTTGCATAGTGGTTGTCTAGGTGCATTGTCTTTTACCATGTGAGAGCGGGAGGGAGTTAATTTTAGACTGATAGGACAATGATCTGAGTAGGTTGTCAAGGCTTGAACTTGAAATCCTAATATCGTCTTTATAAGGTCTTCACTTGCTAGTGCGTAATCGACTGTGCTTGCCCCATTAGTTTGATAGCAAGTGTATTTTCCATCGAGATCACCTGTTAACCTGCCATTCAAAATTCGCAATCTATTTCCTATGCATAATCGTAATATTTCTCTTCCTACTTTGTTGATTGTGTAGTCCGCGTTGTTTCGCTTTGGGCAATCCGTGTCTCGATTGTAGGTATTATGAATTGTTAAAAAGTCATCCGCATCGTTTTCAATGAAATCGTTTAATGTCCCCGTTCTCGCATTGAAGTCACCAAGTAAAAGAACTTGGCCTTGGGTAGAGTACTTATGAATTTCTTTTTCTAAGATACTGATAACGTCTTCTCCTGCCTTTCGTTGTGATTGTAGTGGGGGTAGATAAACTGCAGCCAGGAAAATGTCTGCCTGGAGTCCAAGCAATTGCTTATGTAATCGGCACCAAATTATGTTGGGGGAATCACTGTGTATACGAGAAACAAAATTTTGATGATAGTCTCGAATTAATACCGATACCCCTGCTTGGCCTCGTCTGCTTACGGTGTTTTTAACGGTTGAGTACACTGTGTACCCTTGAAAAGTTAATGTCTCGTCTTTTGCCCATGTTTCTTGGAGACAGATAATATCAAATTTGGATAGCTTAGATTTAATTGATTTAATGTTCAATTTGGTATTCGAGATGGTTTGTTTCGTCTGTTTAAGCCTAGTTTTTAGGCCGGGAATGAGTGAGTGAGTGAGTGAGTGTTTATTGCCATCATGGCCTTATATTGAGTTACAGATTGGGTCATACAATACAGAATATAAATATATAGTTAAGCAATGGATTAGTTACTTAAAGACAAGGAAGAGTGAAAAACTTTTTGAAGCGTTCGGATCGATCCGCCACATCCTTGCGATTGCTTAACACTGAGCGAAAGCAATACCCATGGGAATTACTTCCAGTTATAACAACCAAATGTTTAAAAGGATCAATATCAGGGATACTGTTACCTAGTTTAATAAACGTGCTGGTGCGACGGTCAGATAAGCGTTGAAGGCCAGAGGCAGTTAAGGCATCTTTAAAGATATTGCAGCCAGGGCAAAATTATGAGCGGCGCTTTCGCCTGAACAGATTCAATTGCATCAGATACGTAATACGATAGTACCAAGTGAATGAAGCTATGATCCTCGCAGTTATAAACGCAATTTTTTGCAATTACGTAGAGAAGCCTGAAAAATTGAGGACTTTAACGGGCTTTGCAATTTTTGCAATTGCGTAGAGAGCCTGAAAATTTCAGGACCTCTACGCTGCGGTCAATCAGGGTTTCCAGCCACTACGCGTGGTCTAACAAAGAATTTGAAGAATTTGAAGAGTGTGTCCGACCCTTTGGAATATTGACATCTGGCACCGGAATTTTGATCAGCAAATGTCATGTTTCTTACTTGACGTTTCATGCCCCATTCTAAACCTGATAGTTCTCCGTCCTTCTGACCTCGCACTAAAGGTAAAAGATAACGGATTATTCGTTGGGCTTATTTTGCTTTTTCAAAAATCAAAATAAACAACGGAATAAAGAATTGAATAATTATCTTCATCAAGTCGTGTTCCAGTAACTATTCATAAAACTTCGATTAAACATTTTTCTTAGTCAAAGAGTCTTTATGTCCCTATCTTTTAGAAGATGTCAGGGTGTAGCGGAAAGATGCTGTTTTAGCTTCATTCTAGTGAATGAAGGTTTAACACAAATACTTTTTTGTTCAGTCCTCACACACAATATCACTTTGTTAAGTTGGAAAAAATGGAAATGTATTACCATAGATTTGTCATTACGATTTTGTCGTAACAATATTACATCAAATATGTAAAGACAATTT
>NC_090885.1:32786408-32793908 GCF_036669925.1 Montipora capricornis
GAAATAGATTGCGAATTTTGAATGGCAGGTTAACAGGTGATCTCGATGGAAATACACTTGCTATCAACTAATGGGGCAAGCACAGTCGATTACGCACTAGCAAGTGAAGACCTTATAAAGACGATATTAGGATTTCAAGTTCAAGCCTTGACAACCTACTCAGATCATTGTCCTATCATTCGTCGTGAGTAGTAACAGTAAACAGTAAACAGTAAATCTTTATTGCGCCTTACTCTCCAAAGGGAGGTATCGGTCTCGTTACAATAAAGGTGATGATATCTACTTGAATAACTAATTAACTAAAAAGATCATACAATTACTTGTCATATACAATGGTATAAAATTATTATTTTAATTATTTTGCATTTAGGAACTTTTCTCTTCTGAAAACTTAAATATGTGTATTTACCTATTATCTTTGAAGTGCTTTCGTTTTCTAGGGTAAGTAAATACCTAATTTTATCCTCATCATTAAGGCTTTTGAAAACAACATCGTGTGTTGAAAGGAGAGAATGGAGTGAGTGTAAATACAGTGAGTGAGTGCGAGTGAGGTGAGTGAGTGAGGGAGTGAGTGAGTGATGAGTAAACAGTAAACAGTAAACAGTAAGTCTTTATTGCGCCTTACTCTCCAAAGGGAGGTATCGGTCTCGTTACAATAAGGTGATGATATCTACTTGAATAACTAATTAACTAAAAAGATCATACAATTACTTGTAATACAATGGTATAAAATTATTATTTTAATTATTTTGCATTTAGGAAGTCTTTTCTCTTCTGAAACATTAAATATGTGTATTTACCTATTATCTTTGAAGTGCTTTCGTTTTCTAGGGTAAGTAAATACCTAATTTTATCCTCATCATTAAGGCTTTTGAAAACAACATCGTGTGTTGAAAGGAGAGAATGGAGCTCATTTCTAATGTTATCGTACCCTGGGCAATACATCAAGAAGTGCCGCTCATCTTCTATATAGCCTCTATTGCAGACTAAACACGTTCTTCCATCTACTGGGATTGGTGCACCTCTATTTTCGTATTTCCCAGTCTGTATTCGCAAGCTATGAACCCCCAGACGCAATTTTGTCATACTTATTCGATGTGCTGGGTTTCTGATAGTTTTGAGATAGTCTTCCAATTGGTAGTCGAATTTGACTTCTTTGTGTGTAAATTTCTCTCTAGAGCCTTCGGAAGTGTTGTTGCGAGCCTTCAGCCAATTTCGAATGTAGTCCTTTTTAAGCTGATTCTTTATGGAGGAACGAGCATTCTTAATGTGTAGTTGGCTTGATGTATTGCCTATAGAGTGCATTCGTATAGTTTCGTCATTATTTAATACATCAAAAAATTGGCTGTGACTTTTTGCGTGATGAAAGGCTTCCTTTAATAGAGGATTGACTGTTTTATGCTGTAATCTAAGCGAGTAACTAAATATTGAAGCTTTTATGTCTATACTTAAAGGGTACCGTCCAAGTTCTGCCCTACAGGCAATGTTCTCTGTGTACCATGGGATTTAGTGTTTGTTTACAGAACTTGATATGGACTTGTTCGATAGTGCTTTTGTCAAAATGGGTCTTATATGATAATAGCTCCGGTCCCCATATTTCGCATCCATATAGTAGTATAGGTTTGACAAGGGCATCAAAAAGCTTATTCTTATTGTAATTGTGGTCGTATCCGAATTGGAGAACAATCGTTTCACTGTCGCAAGAACTTTATAAGCTTTTTGCTAAGGATGTCTCTTGCGTAGGTATAGCGACCAGATGAGGTCATTTCTATTCCCAATATGTTTGTTTGTCGACGATAGGTAATGCTTCTGAACCATATTGGAAAATTTCCTTGTTTTTGGTTTGACCGTTCCCACTAAAGATGATGATATTTGATTTGTTGGTATTCACCTTCAGCTTCCATTCCTCTGCGTGCTTTTTAATGACGTTAATCGATTTCTGTAGTCCTTCTGGAGAGGGACTTAAAACTAACAAATCATCAGCATACATGAGGCAATTTAGAGAATGGCTTCCAATCATTACTCCTGGACAATGGTTGTCCCTAAAGTATTGCGGTAAGTCATTCATAAATAATGAAAATAAAACTGGACTTAAGCCATCACCTTGCCTTATTCCTTTGTTGCATGAGAACATTTCTGTGATAGAGCTTTCATCAGTTTTGACGCAACTTTTAATCGACGAATACATGGATTTAATGACTTTAAAGAATTTGCCTTTAACTCCATATTGGTAGATTTTATAGATCAGCCCGGACTGCCACACGCTATCAAACGCTTTTTCATAATCGATGAAGCCAACATAAGTTTCTTACGTTGTTTTGTATGCTTATTAATGAGTTGCTGTAGGATGAATAAACTATCTGTTGTTCGGGAATTTGGGCGAAATCCAAACTGTTCTGGATTGATGATGTTATGTTGTTCGATAAACTTGTTCAGCCTGGATTGTAGGATTGATGTAAATAGTTTTTCCTAAACAGCTCGTCAATGTGATTCCTCTATAATTGCTGGAGACCGCTTATCACCCTTTCTTTTATATATCGGTTTTATAACACCTATGTTCCAATGGGTTGGGAATGTTCCACTGTCTAGTATATCATTGAACAGTTTTCTAATGAAGGCATTAGATAATAGCGTCCGTGTTTAATCATTTCGTTAAGGATAGAATCCATACCCGAAGCTTTCTTCAACTTGAGTTTTGATATTTGTTCATGGATTTCGTTGGTCGTAATAGGCTGCCCTAAAATGTCGTTATTCGGTGAATTTTCGTTTTCCCAGTCCATATCTTCATTTGAAAAGTCCAAAGTGGTGTGCGGTTCCTGGCTATCATATAATAATTTCTGATAATGACATATCCAATCTTCTGACGAAACAGAGGTTTCCTCTTCGACAGCATCGCTTTTTCTAAGTTGATTAATATACCTCCAGAAATCTTGACTGTGTTTTGGGTGTAAAGCATTAATTTCATTTACTATTTGGTTTTTGTATCTTTTATGCATCATTTTGACATGCTTTTTGTATTTCTTTTTAAGAACAAAATAATCTTGTCGTAGTGATTGGTGAGAACTGGGGTTAATTTTCTTTACTAATTGTTGCAGTTGTTTCTTTAACTGTCTGCAGGTGTGATCGTACCATGGTTTCTTTTCTTTGGTAGTTTTAGAGGTTTTCCGCGATGTTGCTAGCATGATTTGGCCACCGAATTGATAATTTGGTTAAATTGCGAGATTTCATCGTCTACTGATGCGTGGTGTTCTGAGTTGAAGGAATCAAATAATCTTTGAACATTAGGATTGGATAATGCACTGAGAAATTTGTCTTTTGAATCTGCCTTCCAAAGAAACTTTTTAAAGTTCTTTTGAGTAGGTGCCGCTTTGCATAGTGGTTGTCTAGGTGCATTGTCTTTTAACCATGTGAGAGCGGGAGGGAGTTAATTTTAGACTGATAGGACAATGATCTGAGTAGGTTGTCAAGGCTTGAACTTGAAATCCTAATATCGTCTTTATAAGGTCTTCACTTGCTAGTGCGTAATCGACTGTGCTTGCCCCATTAGTTTGATAGCAAGTGTATTTTCCATCGAGATCACCTGTTAACCTGCCATTCAAAATTCGCAATCTATTTCCTATGCATAATCGTAATATTTCTCTTCCTACTTTGTTGATTGTGTAGTCCGCGTTGTTTCGCTTTGGGCAATCCGTGTCTCGATTGTAGGTATTATGAATTGTTAAAAAGTCATCCGCATCGTTTTCAATGAAATCGTTTAATGTCCCCGTTCTCGCATTGAAGTCACCAAGTAAAAGAACTTGGCCTTGGTAGAGTACTTATGAATTTCTTTTTCTAAGATACTGATAACGTCTTCTCCTGCCTTTCGTTGTGATTGTAGTGGGGGTAGATAAACTGCAGCCAGGAAAATGTCTGCCTGGAGTCCAAGCAATTGCTTATGTAATCGGCACCAAATTATGTTGGGGGAATCACTGTGTATACGAGAAACAAAATTTTGATGATAGTCCTCGAATTAATACCGATACCCCTGCTTGGCCTCGTCTGCTTACGGTGTTTTTAACGGTTGAGTACACTGTGTACCCTTGAAAAGTTAATGTCTCGTCTTTTGCCCATGTTTCTTGGAGACAGATAATATCAAATTTGGATAGCTTAGATTTAATTGATTTAATGTTCAATTTGGTATTCGAGACGGTTTGTTTCGTCGGTTTAAGCCTAGTTTTTAGGCCGGGAATGAGTGAGTGAGTGAGTGAGTGTTTTTTGCCATCATGGCCTTATATTGAGTTACAGATTGGGTCATACAATACAGAATATAAATATATAGTTAAGCAATGGATTAGTTACTTAAAGACAAGGAAGAGTGAAAAACTTTTTGAAGCGTTCGGATCGATCCGCCACATCCTTGCGATTGCTTAACACTGAGCGAAAGCAATACCCATGGGAATTACTTCCAGTTATAACAACCAAATGTTTAAAAGGATCAATATCAGGGATACTGATACCTAGTTAATAAACGTGCTGGTGCGACGGTCAGATAAGCGTTGAAGGCCAGAGGCAGTTAAGGCATCTTTAAAGATATTGCAGCCAGGGCAAAATTATGAGCGGCGCTTTCGCCTGAACAGATTCAATTGCATCAGATACGTAATACGATAGTACCAAGTGAATGAAGCTATGATCCTCGCAGTTATAAACGCAATTTTTTGCAATTACGTAGAGAAGCCTGAAAAATTGAGGACTTTAACGGGCTTTGCAATTTTTGCAATTGCGTAGAGAGCCTGAAAATTTCAGGACCTCTACGCTGCGGTCAATCAGGGTTTCCAGCCACTACGCGTGGTCTAACAAAGAATTTGAAGAATTTGAAGAGTGTGTCCGACCCTTTGGAATATTGACATCTGGCACCGGAATTTTGATCAGCAAATGTTATGTTCTTACTTGACGAATCATGCCCCATTCTAAACCTTATAGTTCTCCGTCCTTCTGACCTCGCACTAAAGGTAAAAGATAACGGATTATTCGTTGGGCTTATTTTGCTTTTTCAAAAATCAAAATAATCAACAGAATAAAGAATTGAATAATTATCTTCATCAATTCGTGTTCCAGTAACTATTCATAAACTTCGATTAAACATTTTTCCTAGTCAAAGAGTCTTTATGTCCCTATCTTTTAGAAGATGTCAGGGTGTAGCGGAAAGATGCTGTTTTAGCTTCATTCTAGTGAATGAAGGTTTAACACGGATAATTTTTTGTTCAGTCCTCACACACAATATCACTTTGTTAAGTTGGAAAAAATGGAAATGTATTACCATAGATTTGTCATTACGATTTTGTCGTAACAATATTACATCAATATGTAAAGACAATTTACGCAACCCGGGTATAGCATTGCCTAATCTTGGTGGGTATTAGTGATAGATCTAGATAAACATTAAACATCAGAAGCTAAAATATTGCAATATTGCTACGATATTACTACATTGTTAGATTAGGATATGCTGTTGTAAGGAAAATTACATAGCAAAATACATAGCTATAAGGTACAATAGTGATTGGTATTAAACAACAATATAAAGAATGGACCTCAATCCAAAGTACAGTTAGAAGTAATTTCTGAAGTTTTCTTTTCAATGCTCTTTTTGTTAGCTTGCGTCAGTCGGGGTGTACACAGTTCCACAATCTCTCTCCAAACGCAGAGAAAGATTTAAGTTTCACACGCAATCTAGATATCTGAATATAAAACTTCTTTGCGGTATAGAAACGCGTATTATATGCATGAACATTAGATGAATAAAGAGGAAAAACTGACGAATATATTCTAGGTGTAGAAACATCATGCACTATGGCGTAAACTCTTTCAAAGTAAAGCGTATTTATAGGTAAAATGTTCGAAGCAATAAAGAGAGGCATGGCATGAAATCTATTATTGGAAAAGAAAAGTGCACGTTTTTGCAAATCACGCTGAGCGCCGTTCCCCCTTTTAGATACACTGTATACCGTAAAGCGTGTAGTAGTCAGGAGGCAGATAGTAGAAAAGTGATTTTCACTAAACATTTTGAGTAGAAGCAGGAAACATGGCTTAAAATCTTCGTCTTGTCACCCTGAATAAGAATATCACTGTTTCCAGCTTGAAATCCTGGGAGTTTAGCATTTAAGGGGTGTTCATTCTAGGCACCTGCTCCTGCAGCATGGAAACGAGGCTTCACCAGAAAAAAAGTACTTAAGCAAAACAAATAGTGCCAAATGGTTGGAAATTAGTCATATGATATAAAAAAGTGTTTTATACTTAGTTGACGTTAACGCCGTGGCATTAGAATGATCACGTGACCATATCTAGTCCTGGAGCATGAAAACAAGGCTAATCCAAGATATATAATCAAGGTATGACTAAAGCTAGCAAACCAATAGAAATATCGCAAAATCACTGTAGAAAGGTTTTCGCCCTGGCTTACATTGATAATCATGCATGCTAAAAGCATGGGCATGCGAATACTTCACGCTAGTCGCTTGTCATTTGGGGGCAAGGTTTGCAAACAGTTCAGACTCTTTTACAGTTTGTTACGAGTTCGAATGTTTTGAGGACAGGTAGCTTGCAAACTAAACTGAACGCAGGGTTGTCGGAACAACAACAAGAAGATTTATTCCAAAAATGAACGTACTTTCCAGGAAGTAAAACTCTGAACAACACGTACGCGATAAACTTACACGGCTTCCGCCAACTTGAATAAACACTTCTTCTGTCACACTTGACTAAACACGGCTGACGCCAACTCTCTTCGCTTGTGAAAAACTAGTTAAAAACTCCGCTTGGACGCGTCTACTTATATACTCTCACAATAAGCTTCTAGAAGTTTCTAAAATAGTAATCAATCTAATTATAGAAAGATTACTAAACACACTTATTTAGAAACGCTTACGCACGAACCTAAAAATAAACAAACTACGAACCTCGCGAAGCTTCTAGGAAGTCAGGCTAGTCACGCAATGCTATTTTTCGTAACACAGTTAAATGCATTAAAAAGCACAGTTTTCTAGTCCGATATTTTTTTTATTTCTTCATAATTTATTTGTTAACAAGGTCCTTTTCACCAAAACAAGGCTAAATGATTATCATGCTTCAGGCGAAAAGGGAAAGGCTAGTATGAGAGTCACTGCTCAAACACGTTTACTCCTTGCATGCCAAGGAATTCATTTCATGTAGGCAATGTATAATTACTCCAGGTTTCTCACTTGTGTCCATAATTTGATCATGAAATAGAAAGAGTAACAGAAATCTGCCGTTGCTACAAAGTAGGCTGCACGCAGCACGTTACACCTCTTCTTCGTCCATTGAAATGTTCCTTGTGTTTCTCCACACTTGCAACCCTTGGAGCCCCAAGAGACATCTGAACACAGGTACATCGGCGGTTGATACAGCTATTGCCGCTCGAACATCCACAGAACGCTAATCGGAAGCACGATGCTGATACTTCCTCTTGATTCATTAGCTTTGGCTTAAGAACTCCTTCCTGGT
>NC_090885.1:32801408-32821408 GCF_036669925.1 Montipora capricornis
CAATTTCGGACATTGCATTTCTGGCATTCTGATTCGCTGACTCATTTTTCCTTATCAGCTCGTATAGCGCATGACATATATGGAAACTGATTCCTCTGGCCTTTTGGAAAATTGACACAATTTCCGATTTTTTTTTTTTTTTTTTGTAAAATGAAGATTGTTCACAATTTAATAACCGTCTCATATGCAACGCGTTTCCATGGAAAAATTATTAATTATCTACATTTGTGAAGGATTGTTAAGAGGGAAATGCATCACACGTATAAAACCCTATCTGTGGTGAACCAAAGAGTCTTTAATGATTTGTTCCTACCAGTACATTTTCCCAAACCATAGGAAATACAGCCAGTCACTGAGAACACAAAGGTGCTCGGCGCATGTTGCACGGTATTACATTCAACCTTTCCATCGTGGACTGCGATCTTATCCCTACAGAAATATAGTACGTGGTGACATTTCAAGTCTATTTCAGGTGTTTGAGCCATGCCAAAGCGTCCGAGTTACCTTTGAGGTCGAAAGCTCAGCAAAAATTAAGATTTAAAGCACCATAACAGCGCTGACTCATCGAGACGCTGATAGTTTCGTTCAAGAGCAACGAAACAATTTTCGATGTCAGCAAGTTGTCAAGTTTAGTCAAAAACTACCTCGTTCAGAGAAAAAAAGGTCTGACCAAAATTGCTCCCGTCATTCTGGAGTTGCGACAGGTACCTGGACATTCTCATGAACCTGACTCTCTCGCAGGATTCAGAAATTCACTTGAGTGGTCTATGAGACACTGAAAAAAAGTATGAATACTTAAGGTGACAGTAAGAAACATGGTCCGGTGAAACTGTTCACACGTGGCTTTTTCGGAAACCGTAACTCTCAGAAGTCGCCAGGAACGTTGTGATATGAACGGCAAATAAAACGCTCGACATTAAAGTGTAGTAGATATTGAAGGAAATGAAATCGAAAGATTGAACATCATCCGTCATCAATTACATGTACAGCGAGATTTCAAGCCGAAAAGGTTTGCTTCGGGCAAGGAAAGCTGACCCACTGCAACCTACCAAATTTACAGGCGGAGTATGCTCGACAAAAGTGGGCTGTTTTACCTTCAGCACATTTTTGAATCCCATAGGAGAAACTTCGTACAAAAGGTTTTAAAAGAAACGGGATTATCACAAAATTGCTAGCAATAAACACCAGTGGGAAATGCCCCGAATTTTAATTGGAATACTAGCTGCATTTATGGGCCATGGACAGGAATAACATGAAACATCTATCTCTCTCTCAACTGCATTTCTCCACCAACAAACTTTCGTCGCACATGTAAAAGTCGTCAGTGGACCTTTCACCCAAAACTTCTTAAAGGAAAGAACAGTCAATTGGCATACAACGAAAATTGAAAAGACTTCGTTACATATTGCTATAGTCATCGACACTAGTAGCAGCCAGGTACCGTTGCAGCCGGTTTGACTGTGTTTTTTGTGTGAAAAAGAATCACCTCGTGTTAACGTTATACATTATATTTCTCTGTTTTTGCACTTCAAACTCAGTCCAAGTTGTGCAATTCTTTATAACTAAAAAGAACTTTTCCAAGGAGGAATTTTAAATTTTCTTCACAATAACTCAGTTTCAAACTCAGTACAAATTTTGCAAGCGGCTTTGACTGGGATAATTGAATTTCACGTGTTTTTTTCTTTTTGTGTGTGGGGGGGAGGGGGGGGGGGAAGGGGGGCGTTGTGACAGGATCTTTAGTTGAAAAACATTTTACATGTATTGTAAAAAATAAATAAGTGTATTAGGGTTTAAAAAACGTTGTCACAATCGTGAACTCTACATGTCATCGAATATTCTTATGCAACGCTTTCTAATGGAATACCAAGAAATATTCCACTTGTCACTTGTTTTTTCTTGGTATGCAGACTCACTTAAGGGCCCTATGTATACCTCGAAAATGCAAGTGACTCGTAGGGTATTCCATATTATTAACTCTTAGACCGCGGCTATTGCGTTTCTCGCTTCCTTATCGGGTCACCCAATCGGGGTTATCAGCTCATATACAGTATGGTAACTGATTGTGTCAAGTGTTGCCTAGCTGAAAGTTCCCAAATTTTCAGTTTCCAAGTGTCCGAACGTTCAGAATTCAATTAAAATTTATGAAAAGAATTACTCTATTCGCGCTTTTTGGATATGAGACTGGTTATAGCTAACTCTGCGATACGCGCCTCGTTGGCCGTATAGCATCTCATATCCAACGCAAGCTCATGGAATAACTGTTAAGTATACCAAGAGAAAGTGTTGCATATCAGTTGCGTATTTAATATACAGTATTCAACAATCACGATTATATTTATATCTGTTTTTGCGATTGGTATTGTGATTCTGAGCCGCTCTTGTAATTCAGCAAAATACGCGGCCCTGCTGTAAATGACTATTACCGTCACTGTGGTAGCTCTATTCGTCCTTGCATCCATGTGCATGAGTTCACGTTTACCCAAAGACCTCTTCTTTCTGCATTATCTGCAGCTCTGTTGTTTTTCATTTTGCCTTTTTGTTAACGGAATGAAAGCCAAGTCGTCGGCAAGGTTGAGGTCCTTGAGGTTTGATGTAAACTTCAGCCTCAGCATGGTTCCATCATCTTTCACAGTATGCCTTGCTATCTACTTTGACGCCGGACGAGCCGTAAAAGAAAACCCAAGATGTCAGTGCACCCTTCTGTTGCTTTTCATTTTGCCTTTTAGTTGACGGAATCAAAGCCAAGTCGTCGGCGAGGTTGAGGTCCTTGAGTTTTGATGTAAAGTTCAGCCTCAGCATGGTTCCATCATCTTTCACAGTATGCTTTGGTATCTACATTGACGCTGGACGAGCCGTAAAAGAAAACCCAAGATGTCAGTGCACCCTTGAATGACACCCGTCGTAATTTTAAAGATCATTTACTTCTTGTTTCACCATCGAATTCATAATGTAGTGCTTTCTTGCACAGGTTAGAGATCTTTGGTGGAATACCATGCCATCTCTTTATCACCAGTATTGTTGTTTCTATGCCCTGAAAAGCCGTCTTGAAATCTCCAAAATAGCAAATAAAGTTGCTTGCCCATCATTCACCTTCCCCAGGATGACGATTATACATAACGAGGCTTTCTTCCTTTTTCTCCTCCCTTATCTAACGCTAGCTTGGTACTTATAGGCAGCCTGCAATCAATCTCCCCGCGAGAAGGATCAATCTCTTTTGCTTACGTCTGTTAGGAGGTGACCCTCCTTTATTTCCTTTTTTTCGGAATACCCTCCGCTGTTTCCATCTGCCTTCCCAGCTGGATCATTATCCAGCTAGGAGGATAGGTGGATTAGTTTGCTTTTACTGAATTACCTTTTGTGCTCATTTGGCAGAACGTCGTTCATTTTTTTCCTCAGATATAATAAGGGATCTCAAATTTGGGCACTGCCCAACAACAACAACAACAACAACAACATTTTGTTAATTCTTGGATACATGACAGTAATATTCCTGGGCAACCCGCAGGTAGCAGGGCTTATTGAGGCTCGTTGCTCTCTTCAATCATTCGTCATTTTCGCTGAGTTTCTTAAATACCGTTAATAACTAAAAGGTGTAAATAAGGGAGTGAAAAATACCTATAAAGCAAAAAGAATATATGGATTTAGTTATTGTGCACGAAACAAAAGCAATAGAGCAAAAGAGAGTCAAGAAAGCAGTGAGCAGCTACCATAAAATAACTACTATCACGTATTACAACGAGTTACAGGTAATTTAGTTTCACACCCAGGGTAATTACTGGTTTGTCATGTCGGCATCCACCCTGGTTTTTAGTGAAAGTGAGAACCAATTATGATGAAAAAATGGAAAAAATTCGAATTGTTTTAAATAGCTGGAAACCTAGACGATTAACACTCATAGGAAAAATTGTTGTTCTTAAGAGTTTAGCTGCTTTCCATGTACCCTATATATTAGCGCAAGTGCAAACTGACGAATTCGAGAGATTTCTCAAATAGATAAATCAAATATTTTATGATTTTGTATGGAATAACAGAGGAGATAAGATTAAACGTAATGAACAGTTATGATAAAGGGGGGCTCAAAATGATCGACATCTGTTCGTACAATAAATCCCTTAAATTAGCTTGGGTAAAAAAGAATCCTCTTTTTTTGGGATGATTTAATACTGTGGATGAAATAGAAAGCCATCATCCAAGATATTTACCAAAAGAGTAAGGTAAAGATAAAGTCTGCTTACGAGCCTAGAAGGCCCATCAGGCCGGCGCTTATCTCCGGTTTCTAAAGCATGAATCGACTAGGAATATTTCTACTCCCCCCTGGATGGGATGCCAGTCCATCGCAGGGTTACCCCCAGCATTACGGTACCCATTTATACACCTGGGTGGAGAGATCCCAGAACACAACACAATGTCCCCGGCCAGGCCCCGAGCCCGGACCACTCGATTTGGAGTCGAGCGCACTAAATATCCAAGATATTTACCAAAAGAGTATGACTGTCTTATTAGGATTGAAACCAGAAAGCTCTTCACATCATAATGTCTTAATCAATTTTTGTTTCCTAATTGCCAAGCTCTTCATATGGTGCTGTAAAATGAGGGAAACCCCTTCAAACATTAACGGTGTTCTTCCCCTACTGTCTTCTCAATATAAGTTTGAATCGTACACTTACACCAAGGGGAATAAGAAATGGGATCCTTTGACAGAACTTTTAAAGTAAAGTAAGACAGAAATCTTAGTCTTGCAGTATCCCTTTTCCCCCTTTCACATTGAGTGACAATCAAACAAGTAGACATATGTACAAATAAATATACTTGTAACAGTTCTGCCTTACCGTAATATAAGATATCAATGCACTTTTCAGACATGTTGTATTTAGCTATCATATACCTGTAATTTACTGTACTCTCTATTTCTGTTCACTAGTTTGTTTCTTTTTTTTCCCTTTAAAATAATAATAATAATAATAATAATAATAATAATAATAATAGTAGTAGTAGTAGTAAAAAACAAAACAAAACAAAGCAAAACAAAGACAAAAACCAAAAAAACAAAAAAGAAACCCAAAAAAGAATAAACAGACCATTTTTCGGATGAGAAGTGAGTGCGGGGGAGGGACAAGCCTACAAAATAGCTGCATACTTGAATTAAGTTCCTGGAGGAGGAGGGTGGGTGCCTTAACTTAAGTGGGAGGGGGGGGGGGGTTTCACGGGCACACCAGATATTTTTCAATCTTTAAGACAAGGGTGTGTGCTTTAAAGGGAACCTCCACTTTTTTAACAAATGTTACCTAAAATGTTCCAATTGTACTTGTCAGAAGATCTGTTACAAAAAAAATGCATTACCTGGTGAAATATTTTTTTTATCGCCTTCCAAAGATCGGCCTCGACGCTTTCGGGTGCCGCCATCTTAGTTTTCGCGCAATGCAAGGTGAGTACTGATGACGTTTCGTGGTTGCTTTGCTGTCCGGTTATCGGGAACTTTGAGTCAAAATCTGTTCCGTTATAGAGGAAAGCAAGCGAAAACCAGAAAAGATAGTAGCATGAGTTTCCATGCTTTTCAGAAAGTTGATAGACGTGCGTCGATTCAAGGTATCTGAAGGACGATTCCACCCCAGTCGGCATAACAGGGCATCGATCACAAAGGCCGAAAGGCGATCGTGAATGCCTAAATTTGTAAGCAAAGAATTGCTTTCTTCTTCTTCTTCTTCTTCGCTTTGATTTTCTCTTCTTTTGCTTGATGAGTATTCTGGTTCCAACTGATCGCCTGAAGGAAAAATCTGTATCTTCTCCTTTAAACTGAATTTCGTCACCTAAACTATAACACAACATAAACAAGGCAAGGGGACTTGAAGCGAAGCAACCACGAAACGTCATCAGTACCCAGCGGGAAGCGATGAGACCGATCTCTGGAAGACGATAACAAATTATTTCACCGGGTAATGCACTTTTATGTCACAGATCTTCTAATAAACATACATAGAACATTTTAGGGGATTTTTGTTAAAACATTGGAGGTGCCCTTTAACACAAGTGTCCTCGGCATGAAAAATAGCAAAAATCATCTTTCGTGGTTTCTTCTTAATTTTTTTTTTGGCTTTTGGCTGACTTGGGGTGGCAGAAAATTACAAACTTTGGTCCCGAAACATGTAACATGGTGAAGTCAGGAATATTGAGTATAAAAATTACCAGAAGAAGAAGACCTAGTTTTATAGGATCAAACTTGACTATTTAAATAATCTACAACTTTTTTGAGAGCAGATTTGTTAAAGATGTCATAAATTAAAGTGGACAAGTCTCAAAACAGAGCATATTTTTCGGTAAGATTTTAGAAGATATAAGTAGAGAAACAGCATTAGTTGTAGGCTTAGAAAAGTTCCTAAAGCGCAGAAAGCATTTTTGAAGTAGTAACAGTTTATTCAAGTGTGATTGAGCAGCTAGACCCCGGGGATTGGGAATCAAACCATTTGCTAAATAGGGAAACAACAAGGGCTGACAAATTTTGAGTAAAGTGTATAGTGCTCAAGTGGGCGTAACTTATGTACATTTTTTTGAATGTATGTACTGTATAAGTCATTATTTTATAATTATAATTTAAGGATTTGTATGTATATGTATGTATGTATGTAGGTATGAATTGTATGTAGGTATAATTGCGGATTATAATTGTAAAGTCTATTTATTGTAGGTAAATCGTTTGTATCTAAATGTAGCCCTTCACTGTACGTTCTGTTTTGAAAATTAATAAAGTGTATTTAAAAAAATATAAAAAAGTAAAAACAAAAAACAAAAAAAAGTGGGCGATTATTCCAACAATCTTACTAAGTTTAGAAGCAACATACCATGAAATTGGAAAAGCCCAAGCCAACAGATGGAGAATTCTCTCATCCAGTTTTATTCAACTGTTTGAGTTAACGCAAATTCTGGTGTGTTAGCAGTTTGCCTTCCAACTATCACCGTTGCTTTTCCAGTTTTGTTCTCTCATGTTAATAACAATGTTTCGCAAAGCAATACGTGCTTTTCTCTTAATGATATGTTAATCCATTGCAAACTGTCAATGTAAGATTTTACTTTATCTTCAGTGATTGAATTTCATTAACTTAGCTTGGACAAAAAATTGTGATGATTGGCTGTTATATGAAGTAAGACACGGCTGCAGTTGCGTCTTGTTGCTTAAAACGTTCAAGACTGGTATCAGTTAGGAGCTAGAACGTAGAACCCTATAAAGGAACAATCCTCAACAGGGTAGTCGGAACCTAGCTAGTCCAGTTCTCGGGAGCACAAGACTGGCTTCTACACATATTGCTCTCTACCGCCTGTGTATCATACCTTATCCTTCGAGGTAAAGGGTTTACTTTTAAGCCTCAGCTGGGTACAAACCAAGTAGCAGCCGCTCGCAAAGTCAGCTGACCTCAGGACCCTTAGGTCCAGTGGGGATGGTCTACCACTAAGCGCATATCTTCGCAATTCACACCATCTGGTTCCACTAATACCGATTGTATCTCTCATTGCCTTAGCCGTGAGGGCTCCTTTTGCTTTACAGTGGTCGCAGCTGCAAGCTTTCTTCTAAATGTCAACCTATTTTATCTCACTCATGTAACGTAGGAAAAAAAATAGAGTGAGCATATCCAAAAACAGTCCCCCAGTCTGCATGCTTTTCTTTGGATAAGAAAGAATAGTACATTTCATTCCTCCGCACCTGAGACATTAATGCTAAGAATCGGATTGCAGGTTTTTCTAGCTGCCCAGGAGTTTGTTCAAATGGGCTCTTATTTGAGCTTTATTCAGAATAGCGTGTATTCTTTAATACAAACTATGCATTAATTATATTTCTATTATCAACTAGGTTACAAATTGAGATTGCGTGGTTCTTCAGTGTCTCATGCTGGCAGAGTGGAGATTCGAATACAAGGGGTTTGGGGATCAATTTCCCTGTCCCGTTTATTCACGCTTCACCGATTTGGCTCGTCTAAAACACTGTCGGTAATATGTAGGCAGCTTGGTTTTAACGACAGTATTCTTTGGACAGGATTGTCGAGTAATGGACTGGATATTATTCCTCAATGGTTTTCTTCTCATGACATTTTTTGCTTGGGTAATGAAAGAAATGTAATGGATTGCGTTTCACGTTTTTCACAACCTCTACTTCGTCGGGACGACCGTGATCAAGATCTAAGTGTGGTGTGTAAGCCAAACGTTTCTCAAATAAAAGGTGAGTCATAAACTAGAGATAGCAAAGAGTCATTCAGTTAGTGCAAGCGAAACATTTGAAATGCAACACTTTTGTAAAGGTCTTTGACATTAATTTTGTTTTAATTTGTTTCCGTTCTTAAATGAATACTTTCCTTCTTCCAAGTGTGTCAATCATAGACATCACGTTTCTGCTGCCCTACCTGGCTACCTGTCGAGGCAATTTGGTTAAATATACAAAAAAGAAAATCAAAAGGTGTTAAGAAAAAAGTAACCTGGATGATTTTATGTCAGCATTATCAAGTGTTAAGAAATTAACATGAGTGGCAAGTACCTGTGTTTTTTCGAAATGCCTTAAAGTGTCCCTAACCTCCAAATGTTTATTCCGTAAAAGTCGAATTTTAGCACCAAAAACATGTATTTCGCTTTGAAAGGCTTGTGATTCGTTTGTCCCGTGGCCGAGGTGGTGAGAGCCATGGGTCTATTCCTGAGATTATGTCACAAGCTGTTTTGCATTCCAGTTTTTTTTAAGTAATGTAAAGCAATAACGACGTCTCAGGATGAGCCTCATACCTCGCTCTCGCTAGGCCGCGGGTTATTCGACTTGGTTTGTGTGAAGTTTTACGGCGCAGTAAAATTGGAATCCTGAAGTGAAAACGGCAGAATCTTTCCACCATGGGTAAATATATCTATTTAAGCTAAAATATCTATATACTTATATACAGCTGATCTTATGAAAACCGGATGGTCACCAGACAAAGTACATCTGTCTTCAAATTGCACATGAAAAAATTGACGAAGGTTTCATTGGGTGATGAGAAAATTGACTCTATCCTCTTGCCTGAATGCATGTTATGCCTTGAACAGCCAATCTCTTTGTTATGTGACAAGTTGAAACTAAGACCTGGAAACCAGAAAAAATTATACATCAGGCAATGGGTAATTCCATCAGTGTTAAGGCAGCATGCCATCACTATGTCCGGTTTAGCTGATCTTTGGAATATAAGTGAAGTGACCTCAGAAGATCTAAAGTTTAATTAGGCACATTACCCTTCTTTCTAGCCCAAATTGATAACCTTATTTGCCTTCCCCTCCTTTGAATGAAGTCGAAGGAACTTTTATGCCTATGGACTGTTACTTTGTTTGGAAAAGTTAAGGCAGCTCTGAATTGGTTTCCAAGAATTGTTATAAAATTTGCTGATAGTTTTATCTGAAATTGCTAATTACTATTTACAATAAAAAATGGGGGTCGCCAAGTTCATTTTTGAGATATAAACAAGTAAAAATCATGTTGCCGTGGTAATCTATTACGCCACAATAGTGAGACCATTTTGTTAAGCAATAATTGGTGTTTCATATGGTACCATAACATTGCTGTTACGGGATACAGTATAGTAGCCCATCGAATAAGAAGGTCTCTAAAAGTGGTGAAACTGGTTACAGCCACCTTAAGTAGGTCCCTTGAGCCAACAGCGTATCACTTCCAAGGTGGATCGCAAATGGATTCACAGTCCAAGTTGAGGAGAAGTTTATAAAGAGACTTAATGGAAACCCAACACTAGACAACCTCTGGAGAAATCGAAAAACTTGTTGGCTCAAGGGACCTACTTAGCTGACGGTTTACATCAATTACCCCTGTCCGCCTGTGAATCACATGAGAATCGCATGTTGATCCAGCGTTATCACATAGAAAAACTGGCCCTTAGGGAGTACCACGGAAAATGCCACACATTAAGTGATTAATCAGCCATGTTGCCGGCATGGCTGTCCTGATAGTGTGGTGGTCATCACACCTGACTGGTGATCAGGGGGACGTGGGCTTAAATCCTGCTTAGGGCAGTTACAGTTTTTCGATTTCTCCAGACGTTATCCAGTGTTGTATTTTGCACTGGGACATTTAAAATAAAACATCTTAATTTAAACTTCCCTTGTTTTAGATGTCCCAGTGGACTCTTTGCGTTCCAATATGGCGCTTTTTGTTCCATGTGACAATCTCGTACCCAGAGTCCTCGGGCTTTTTGGCCAGCGGGTGAGCGCCCGGAGAGACTCTGGGATAATCGACTCCATTTTCCCAGAAAACGTTGGTCCCGGTCTTATTACGTATGCTTGAGTTTAAAAGGAAACAGAAAAGAGAAAACCGTAAACAGTAGAAATGGCGGGTTGAATTTGTTCGAGAAACAAGAATTTTAGCCTTACACAAAAAAAAATGGAGAAATGATCATTGACTTGCTGTAAGAGCAAGTGAAGATGAAACCTCTGATGCTTTCGATTAGAGTATTTTTAGTGTTTCAGCGTACATTCCATCGTTCAGAAGCAACACGATCGACAATTTTTTTGTCGAAACGACACAAATGTCCTCTTCTACTACAATTTGATGTTTCCATAATTCTGAATGACTTCGACAAGACCTTATTCCACGGATTGTAATGTAATGTTTTCCCATGGTACTTTTGCAATAGCAACAGTAATCACCTTTTAGCAGTGTGGGAAAATTCCCGTGCGGTATAAGACATAATTCAAACCTCGTCGTTTTATTATTTTTGTAATTTATATATTTCTGAGGTAGAAAAAATCAAACAGCACTGAAAATAGTTTTAGATTTTGAATCTCCCTCCAAATTATGGGGCTTCTGAATTACTTACCCACTTCCTGTCGGACTGCCATTGTTTAGCAAGCGGCCAATCAAAGATATAGTTCAAGTCAATTATCCCAGAGTCTCTCCGGGCGCTCATCCACTGGCCAAGAAGCCCAAGAACTCTGGGAACGAGATTGACCATGTCATCACTAAGAAGCAAAACGCCTATTGTTTTGGGGTAGAAAAAGATCGATGCGGTGAGAGGCTTTTGCGGTCGCTTTGTCCTACAGCAATCACCAACCGTGTTATCTGCTTCAATCGCTTGGTTTGACTAACAGCTTGAATGGCCTTTTTTTTAGATTTTCAAGTACGCTTTACAGGATCCAATCTTCCATTCGCCGGCACAATCGAGATGTCTTACTATGGTGTCTGGGGTGGCATAGTTGGTTATCGTATGGGCATTCGTGTGGGTCACGTGATATGCCACCAGCTGGGATATTCTAGGGCACAACAAGTTTTTGAAAAACCTGTCTTTGGTAAAGGGAAGGGCCCTCTTCTGATGTCAAGAATGACCTGTAATGGAACGGAATCAGAACTTTCGCAGTGCACATCTGAGACAATGGATAGGCGTTGGTATTACTACTATAGGAGAACTTATGCAGGTGCTGTTTTTTGTGCCGACGCTAATGTTGGTATCTCTAAAGGTTGGTATTCAACAGATGTTGATGACGAGGGTAATGAATTTTGACTATCTGTTAGCAATATAACTAATTCCACCTTTTAATGCTCTTTCAATAAATTGATACATATCAATATCAGTCATTAGCTCTAATTTAATATCAGTAATTTTTAACATAGCATCCCAAGATAAACCTGGACTGCTAAAGTAATGACAAGGATCTAATTTGTATTATTTTCAACAAGTTTTTCTAAAATTTTCAAAAACATCAGACAATAAAAGAATATCTGATTTAATACATAAGTCGTGATATTGACCAATATTTTTCAAATGAAAAGTATTCCATACATTTTGAGCATAATTGTATTAATCATCTGATATATTTTCATCATTTAAAATGCTGCAAAATTCTTCTTTTGATGGTAATTGAGTTTTATTAAATTTATCAAAGCTATCCATAAAATCATATGGGTACATGTATATACCTTTTTGTTTCATAAGTTGAAAAATTATTTTTGAATTCTTCTTTTGTGTATTTAAAAGCTTCATCAGGAAGATTATTAACTAGTTTATCAAGACTTCAACTCATAAATCGAAAGCTATCAATAAATGTTAAATGATTTCCAAGCATGAATGCCATATATTTTTCCATATTATTTGGTATTGCATTAATATTGATTTGACATTCTTCTCCTTTTTTTTGTTTTTGTAAGTGTGTTGTTTAGCTATTTCACAAATATTTTGCATTATGAATGAACTGTCATAACCACGTAAATTGTGAAATACAACTGATATTTTATTTGTTAATTGAAAATTAAGATTACAAGATTGATGTGAACTAGCTCTGAATTTTCCACAGATATGGCAATGATCTCTTACCCAAATGTCAGCTTGTTAAAATTTTACTTCATCTTCTTTGGTCACTTTCAATGGCTTGTTAAATTTGTTTTTAATATTTAACTTCATCAAGCGTTTTTTCCATAAATTTGTAAGCAGCATTTCCACCTCTATAAATCTGAACTGGTTTAGTATATTTATCATCGTAACAACATACGACCTTCTAACCATATGAACAGTCAGTATGCTTTTGATAAGCTTCAGTATATAATTTATTATCATTTGGTTTACAACCTTGAACTTTTTCAGTCGAACCTTCAAAATCGCTATATATAACGAATGGTACTGCTAATTGTTTACGAAAATACATAAATTTTATTCTTGAACCTTTATTAGGTATTTTAATAGATTGTTTACCATTAATTGAAACCATTAATTTTCTTTATGATTAGTTAAAATTTGTTCAGAGCTAAAGCATTGTAAACAATACATACAAAAGTGTTTTCTTTCCTTGTGTTTTGTTTGATGAAACAAATTTATTAAAATCTTTCATTAATACATAATGTGATTTGGTTTCTTCAGTAATTAATGATAAATTCATACAAACATCATATTTTTCTTTTGAAATATATGATGGAAATGGTTTTTTATCTTCATAACCAAAATCATTCACTGAAATACTGTTTTGTTTTTCAATTTTATTTACTTGATTTAGTTTTACTGGAAAATTTGTTTTATCACAATTTTATTTCGATACAAATTCTCGGTCATTTAATGTTATTTTATGCGAATTATTTTGTTGTGCATTCAAATGATGTATGTGACACCAAAGAAAGCATTTATCATCTTTATTTCGTAAACTAATCAATTTTTTTTTTTGGATTTTGTAATTCCTTAGGT
This sequence comes from Montipora capricornis, assembly GCF_036669925.1. NCBI lineage: Eukaryota > Metazoa > Cnidaria > Anthozoa > Scleractinia > Acroporidae > Montipora > Montipora capricornis. The sequence continues at coordinate 32,814,584 of NC_090885.1, forward strand.
AATTTAATTCTTGATATCAGCAGGCAAGTCATAAATTTAAAGAAAACGACTAAACTTTTGAAATTACAAGACATGCTTGGACAGAAACTTCTGTCATCTTCAGTTGATAATGTACAAAGCGTTAAGTTGAATTTATAGGTTGGAAAAAGTGCTAATTATGCCAGTAACAACAGAATTACGTAAATTTAAAACTGTTCTTTTAATTCTCACATTGTCACGTTTTATGTACCTTCCATCGTTACTGGCATAATTAGCATAACATTAAGGTAATGATTATCAACTGATTTTATTTGCCAAGCTGAACCTTCAGAAATCCATTGAGCTACTTTATTTAATGTTTGTTGTTTTGATAATTTTAAAGGTTGTTCAATTTGAGTATTGTTTATTATTGTATGTGCAATACTGTTCAAATGAGCTGTTTTGATTGTTTTTTCTTTACGACCTGTTTGCTTTTCAAATGTTACCTTCAATGTTTCAACAAATTTTAGTCCTTTCATTTCATTTAAAATTTTATTAATATGTGTTTCAATATCCTTTCTTGTGTTTTGTAGTTGAATTAAAGGAACTTTATTGTTTTTAACGTTTATTTCACATGACTTTGTGTAGGCTTTTAAACCTTTGTTTAAACCTTTGTTTAACAACATTTTTTTAGTTCTTGGAGTAGGAATTGGTTTATAATCATCTCTAAATTGTAAAGGAGGTTCAATTATATTTTCTTCATAATTTTGAACCGAGACGAGGTGTAAGTATTAGTTTTTTTATATTTTTTTTTTATTTTGTCGTAAAATTAAACTTATTAGTTGTGATTTTGAAAGTTTTTCAAATTCTACTTTGTTCATTTTCAAAAATTTTCGTTTTCGTAATTTTATAATAGTAGTAATCTATATATCTTTAAGCCAAGACAAATAATAAAAAATTCAAATAAACCGATTAAAATTTATTGCAACCTTTAATTTAACAAAAATATTATCCTATATTGTTTTGCTTTGAAGATGTTTTGATTTACTTTTAAGCAAGTATGTTTTATTACAAATATCACAAGTAAATTTTGTTTTAGATTCTTTTTTATAATCTTCATTAAAAAAACTTTTTAACAATGTTTTTTAATATAAATATTGTCTTTGTCTATGCCTGTTTCTAATGAAAGTAATTGAATTAATTTTTGATTCATTTCATTTTCAAATTTTGTCATATATTATATGTATACATTATTCTATATCTTTTCCTTTATTTTTAGGAATTTTGGTTTGTAAATGACTCAATTTATTTTTAAGAAGAAAAGTTTTATTACATGTTAAACAAGCCCATGTCTTTTATTTCATATATCTATTTTTTTATTCTTTCATAGCTTTTCGTCCGATCTTCATCATTAAAATATTTTGTATTACCATGTATCTTTTTCTCTTTTCCATTTGCAATTTCAAAAGCAGTTACATTTTTTATATCAGGATCATTTTCTAATCCAAAAGTTAATTCTTTTTCTAAATCTTCCATTTTATAATTTGTTATAATACTATATGTTTAAATGATAATTTATTTATTTTTCATTCTTTTGAATTAAACTAATATTAATATGCTTTTGATCCAAAATAATTTTATAATTGACATTATAATTGTATCTAAAATTTGATTTAATGACTTTTTATTAGCAAGATAAAGAGATTTGTTTTCAAAGTTAAAATATGGTTCGTCATAAATATCAAATTTAATTCATTTTCTTTTTTAAATTCATCAAATTTCTTTTCTAAAATATAACTAAAAATAGGATTGAAAATAGGCAGAAGTTGAAAATCATCTTTAAAATTATCTTTAAATTTATCATTTGTACTTTTTTCATTTATATTATATACTGAGAAAATATTTTTATAACTTTTTTTTTAATTTGGTATTATTTCAACTTTTTTAAAAACTTAATTTTTCCTTTTTTTCTTTTTCTTTATCCTTTTTTAATTTCGTGCATATGTTAAGCAACATGGATGTAGCAATGAAATGATTTGTCTTATATTTTTCATTTATATAATTAAACTATATAAATATTTTTATATCATAATTTTCATAAGTAAATCTTTGGAATAAAAACAAAATGAATTCTTTTTGCCTATTAATATAATCATTGTTTGATTCATTGTTAGATTTAGGCATTTTATTAACTAAAGACATTAAATTAAACACAAATTCATTATTAAATGTATTATTCATCATATATATTAATAAAAGAAAATATTTTTATATCTTATTCAGTATCAATATCAGATTCAGATTCTGTTTCTGTTTCTGTTTGATAAGTACAATTACTTTCGTTTGCATTGAATTCGCAATCACTATCATCAATAAAATCATCTTCTAAATCGTATTTATCTAATTTTTCATCGGGTAAATAATCTTTCCAAAATTCAGTATTATATAAATCCATTTGCTATATTATAAATACAGAAAGTAATTTTATATTTTTTTCATCCTTCTGTCAAATTCTTCAATGGAATCCCAGAATTAAAATCATCAGTATATCCTTCCCATTTTACCAAAGCTAGTTTCTTTTTAAAATCTCTTTTTATAACTTTATTAATTGTAAATACATCTTGTTTTGCTTTTAATAATTCAGGCTCATAAAAACTGCCTTGTATCTCTTCGTTATTAAGATCCTTTATTTTGTAAGTTATTGGATTATTTTATTGGATTTTATCAACTGTGCATATCCCGTCAGTCAGTTTTGGTGTATAACCTTTATCAAATGTTTTTCTTTTATATTTGCTGATTCTAACCTTATCACCTAGTCTGAGTTTTGGTTTGTATGATGATTGCTCCATATCACCATATAGATTAAAGTAAACAACTCCTTGATTCTTTTATTAGATGCTTCTGTTGGTGTCATTGTTGTTACACTGTGTTTAGTGTTATTATACATACCGCCGCCATGGCGTATGGACATGCTCTCGTCTGCTCCCGGCTTTTTGTCCTTTTTGTAATTTTAAGTCATGCTACAGATTTTTTTATCAATTCTACAAGCGATGTGGGGGCACAGACAAAAACTTGGCATAGTTTTTACCTAGGTCAGATGGTGATATGTGGTGGATACACGACTTTGCCGTGTTGTCCTTTCAGAAGCGACATCGTCATTGTGTCATTTAGACGACGCTTCTTTGGTCGAAGGCTACTTTACTCACCAAATGGAACTTCCAGCTTTAATCCTTCAACTTCACAACTCATTCTTAGTGGGGATATTCATCCACATACTGGTCCAGGTAGTAGAGAGCGCAAGGAAAGCAAATCAAGCATGATGATTAACCAATATGCTAATCAATCGAACATCAAAATGGCTCATTTCAATATTCGATCCTTGAAATCCAGAGAGCATTTTATTCTATTACAGCACACTATTGAAGAACACAAGTTTGACATATTCACGTTATCAGAAACCTGGTTGGATTCCACAGTTGATAGTCGCGTAATGCAAATACCTGGCTTTCAATTCTTTCATCAGGATCGTGGTGATCACAAATCTGGTGGCGGCCTTGGCATTTTTATTAGACACTTTTGAAGTTAGCTGTTTTGAGGAACTGTCCACTGTTAGTAACGATAACTTCCAACAGCTTTGAATAAAAGTTCAGGTTCAAAACTGTAAGTCACTTATTCTATGTACTGTCTATCGACCACCAAATACTAGTATGACTTGCATTGAGGCGTTAACTTGCAATTTTGTTGAATTATTGCATCTAGGTTACGACACCATTATTCTCGGAGACCTAAACTGTGATCTCCTTAATGATACAACTCCATCACGAATCATATCAGATTTCTGCGATACTTTGAACCTGGTACAACTGGTTAACGAGCCTACAAGAATAACTGAATTTACTCAAACACTCATCGACCTTGTCATGACGACGAGCACTAACCTTATAGATTCCTGTTCTGTCCTGACATCTTCAATAAGTGATCACAGCCTAATTGAGGTTGTCATGAAGCTTAGGATGCCAAGAATTAAACCAACATACATAACGACCAGAAGTTATTCCAGTTATGATAAGAAAAGCTTTCTCCAAAATTTGGAATATGCCCCTTGGCATATGGTTAATTTTTTTTGACAACGTTGATGACCAAGTGGGTGTCTTCAATTCGCTCTTCTTAGAAACCCTAAACAACCATGCTCCTGTGAAGAAGATAAAAATTAAGTCCAGGCCGAATCCATTTGTAACGCGAGAAATAAAACAGCTTATGAAGACTAGAGACCATTGGCGTAAAAAAGCAATAAGAACAAATGATAAACTCTGTTGGAATGGCTGCCGATTCTTTAGGCAAGAAGTTAAAAAAGAACTAAGAAACGCTGAGAAAATATATGTGAGAGAACAAAGCCTTAACAACCAAGGAAACACTAATGCTATTTGGAAAGCTATAAATCGTTGCATGTCTCGAAATAACACTGCCAAGGCACTGAGCAATACAGAAGATCGCGTTGCTATTGTCAACAAATTCAATAGATATTTTACGTCTGTTGGAAGATTGACTGCTCTCAAGGCCAACCATTTGATACAGGAGCAACAACTAAACGTTACTGAAGTAGTCACCCAACAAGAACTTACGACTTCATAAGTCTTTTACTGAAAGAGAAGTGAAACCTGTAATTATGAGCCTATCCTGCAATAAAGCACCTGGATATGATAAGATATCTGCAAGAATCTTAAAGGACAGCCAACCAGCCACTTCCACCATAATTACCAGATTGATTAACAGTTCATTTGAGCTTTGTCTTCCCAAAAGCATGGAAAAATGCAAAAGTTATCCCGATTCCCAAAGACAGAAATTCGGACGAGCCTTCTTGCAATCGACCAATTTCCTTGCTTCCTACTTTATCCAAGGTGTGCGAGAGACTTGCTCATAAACAGTTTGTTGACTTTCTCTCCGTAAACAATAAACTCTCCACTCACCAAAATGGCAATAGGAAACTACATTCCACAGAGACTGCCCTTATCTACGTTGCTGATGAACTTTTAAAAGCTATGGACGAGAAATCAATTTCTATACTGGTTCTTTTAGACATGTCTAAAGCGTTCGATAGTTTAAATCATAATATTCTCCAAAGTACGTTACGTAGATTAGGCCTTGCCTCACACTGTCTCTCATGGTTTTCTAGTTATCTTTCTGATAGGACTCAAAGGGTGCGATATGGAGACGCCATTTCTCAAATGTCAACTTTAACACACGGCGTTCCTCAGGGTTCTATTCTAGGCCCTGTACTTTTCACTACCTATATTGATGGGTTGATTAACTTAGTTACTGACAGTCAAGTCTCGTGTTATGTAGACGATAGCCAGTTGTTTTTAAAATTTCAAGTTTCGAATGTACACAATGCTATAGCTACAGTAAATGCTGACCTTCATGAAATTTGCAAATGGTGCGCGAGAAATTCATTGCTTTTAAATCCGGACAAAACCAAATTAATGGTTGTTGGCCTACGGCAACTTACTAAGCAGTTACCACCAATATCTGTTTCTATTTTCGATAAAACTATATCACCGGTTCCCTTTGCTAGGGACCTTGGAGTATACTTAGATAAGCGTCTTTCATACGATACTTATATTACTAAAACAGTTTCTAGTTGCTTTAATCAGTTAGTACATATAAACAGAATTAAGCATGTTTTGGAAAGACCAACACTTTTATTACTCATTAAACGTTTTGTGTTCACTAAGCTCTTTTATTGCTCGTCGGTGTGGGCAAACACTTCTAAGGCTAATATACATAAACTCCAACTGGTCCAAAACTTTGCTGCGAGAATTATTCTAGAACTTAAAAAATTCGATCATATTAGCGAAGGTCTTAAGTCGCTAGGAATTCTCAAGGTAAAAGATAGACTAGATATCAATGATGCAGTGATGGTATTTAAATGCCTAAACAATCTCGCGCCCAAATATTTATTTGACCAACTACAAGTGAGATCCTCTGTATGTACCAGGGTAACGCGATCTGCAAACAACCTAAATATTCCTCGTTGTCGCCTAGCAACCGGACAGCGTCGCTTTGCATGTAGAGGTGTAAAAATCTGGAGTGGATTAAGTAACGACTTGAGGAACTTAACTAGTTTAAATGCATTCAAAAGGAATTTAGTGAGACAATATTTAAATAAATTATGTTAATATACTTGTTCTTAATTACTACATTTATCTTATTTATACTCTTAGAGCATATCAAAGTTAGTATGTTGATATATTTGTTCTGAATTATTGTTCTTTTTGTAGTATTGTACTGAAAAACCCTTTTAGGGAGTTGCAATAAAACGTATGTTTTAATAGTTTAGGCAAAAAGTCTAAATATTGCATGTATTACCTTGAACTGTAAACTGTTTCCACATTTAATTTTTAATTGTACGATTCCATCTTTCAACTACACTAGATTTTTCTTCATTTTCTGTTGAATAGAGTGTTATTTTATCCTTTTCTAATCTGATCTGATTTTCTGATCTTTCACATGTTTGTTATAAAGCTCACTTTCTTTATCAGTCCATAAATAGTCAGGCTTTCTACCTTCTTTAAAGATGCTTTGAAACGCTTCTTTAACGGTTTCTCCTTGTTTATTTTTCAATGGTACAATCTATCCATATTTACTGAAAACATCTATTACCATAAGAAGATATTTGTAGCCTGTATTTCATTTGCTAAATTGTTACATTTCAACTAAGTCTGCAGCCCATATTTCATCTATATGATGAACAATAATTCTTCTAGTTTTGATTTTTGTATTTATTGGTTTGTGTAGTTCATTTGCTAATTGTTGAGCCCAATCATAATTACTCAACAGCGCTTTACGTTTTTTGATTTAACACCAAAA
>NC_090885.1:32828908-32871408 GCF_036669925.1 Montipora capricornis
TTTAACCACTTGACCAATTTTTGGATAAGTATAAAACAGTGGTGGAGGTGTATATGTAGCCGGTAAAATCCGTTTTCAGGTTGAATTGGTGATCCTCGTTTTACCTAGGTTGAATACGCACTCAGATGGATTGAAGAACTTTTCTGGAGCCTAAATTAAGTTTAGAGAAAAATTAGGGTCTGGTTAGGATTAGTTTTGGTTATTATACCTATCATAGAAAAGTAAATAATTGAAAAAAAAAACTGTGTTAGGTTGAGCGTGTTTGTCGTTGTAGTGTAGTGGCGAAGACACAGTAGTACAGATCTGGAGGGTGTGTGCATAGTACAGTTCTTTGTTCGCTTACTATGTTGTAATGTTGAGACTGAATTAATAAGTGCACAATACAGAAATTGATGATTAAGAAGATGTGTTGAGATGCGTAAGACAGAGCAGAGCTTGAAGAGGGAAGGTATAAGTATGCTTTTTCCATCTGCAAGGCATGAAGCAGGTACTTTTTTTGTTTCATATTTAGCAAATCCTTATATAGGATCAAGTAATGCATTCTGTTTTGTGGAACAATAAAACCATTTCCAATTTTATCAATAGCATTTTGTTCTTCACATAAAACAACAGCATAAACACTAAAATTTTTATTGCATTTGCTGACAATCTATATCTAATTATATAATAACCCAAGTTATTTACGGATTTTGATTGGTTCTAGCCTATGATCTATTAGAGGACAGACGCACGATTGACGTCACCATCAGCTTTTATGCAAATAAAGTTTAATTCTTTATTATATAAAACAAATAGATTCCATGTTGCCGTGGGTCTGTTCAGTAATAGATCACAGAAGACGTCAAAATGTGGTAAGAACATCAGTTACACACTCGGCTATCGCCTCGTGTGCCACTTTTTTGTTCTTACCACATTTTGACGTCACCTGTGATCTATTACTGAATAGACGCACGGCAACATGGAATCTATTTCTTAATTAAATATTAATTGTTTTGGATCACGTATTACTTTTTCTGTTTGAATATAAGAGGAAACAAACTTTCATAATTGGCAAGATTTAACTGACTTCCAGAATTGTAATCATTTTTTCTCAATGAATATGACATTAAATCATTGAATATTCTTACTAGGCTATCACTTTCATACTCTAATTCAGGGTGTTGTTTCTTCAAACATACTTTACATTGTCAATTTAGGGTGAAATTTGAAAGTAACCACTTGTTCTTGTTGAAGCTGATACTGCATATAATTCTCGAAATACTTCCATTTTGATTCTTTCATAAATGTGCTTACAATATTGGAATAGACTATCTTTTGGAATCATTTTTGGTAACCATAGTTCAAATTTATCAAGAACAATTCTTCCAGCATCAACACCATTTGCCATATGAATTAATTCGTTGTTTTCATTTAAAGTAATGTTAAATTGAAGCTGCATTGGCACCAACATTTTACTTTCTAATTCTTCAAAAAAGCTGTAACGATTCAGAGGGATGATTACATTAATATTCTTTGCTCCTCCTGTTCCATCTAAATTATTAACAGCTTGAGTTAAAACCCTATGTGATTCATAACCTGTGTTGTTTGCAGCTGTTGTATTATTTACATCAAGATACCATAAACTATTTTTACCTACATTTCGTGAGTAATCATCAGAATATTCTAAAAGATTTTTCACATAAGTTACCTTATGAAGATTATCAGTATCAAATACTATTTTACCCGCTGATTTTATCATAAGATGTTTTATAAGGCCATGAGCACCATTGATAATTGTTGCTCTATCTACTGCTGAATAACCTGCTCCATCTGCTATTTTTTGTAACTGAAAACGAACTTCAACGTATCCATTATACTAATCGAAAACACTACTACCATTGTTTATTGTAAATTTCTATCCTTTTTTTTCTTCATGTTGATTATTGCCAGGGGCTCAAATATTCACTCGTTCTAAAAGCCATTTATATTATTACATTACATAATTATATCAAAGAATTTTAACGTCTTTCTTTTCATACCACTGCCAGAAATTAAACGATTCAAGATCATATTAGTGTCTTCTTGATGTGTCATAAGTTGAATTGGCATTATTTTTTGTTGTTTTGTTGACCCTTGTCTCATTTTAGAAAGCTGCTTCATAATTAAATCACCAGATTTTTCAGCAACCTTTTTTCCAATTTTATCACCAGCGTGTGATATACCTGATTCTAATGCTTTTTTTTGCCATAGGGTTTGCTACTTTTGCTAACATTTGAAGCAATACTCTTTAATGGTTTAAAAATGTTATTAATAATTATACCAGATCCTTTATGTTTACAAACAAATCGACCAACTCGTGGATGGTAAAATCTTTTGAATTCGTATGTTTTCATTATATTGTTATCTTACATTATTCTACTCTTTTAAAATCAATGAACATGATTCATCAGCCCTATTTAAGTCAAGTAATCTTCTTTTTCCATCTGTTACCCACACCCACATTCTAATTGATGTGATAGGGGTTTTATTGATAGGATGAAATGTAATTCTTTGTGGTTCTAATGTAAACGAATAAGATGGTTGCAGTACTAAAACTGTAAATAATATCTGTATCTTGACCATCAACTAAACTATCATTAATAAGGTCACAATGAATATTAAGAACATTAGTATCCTGACTCAAATTTGGCACTCTAGTACCAATATGAGTTCCACTTGTTAATATCTTTTGGTCAAAACTAATAAGATCATTAAAATCTGATTTTGTTAAATCAAGTCTAATTCTAACTGGTAATTTTATTGTAACTCTAAAAGTGGTAGCATTAAATGTCAAAGATATGGTATCATTTCCAATTATTTGTTTGATATAGCTGTCAAAATCAGTATAATTCCAAACACCTGCTGGAAAAACAAGATTTTGAAAGTTTGCTCCATTATCAACGCTATATGCTATAGTTTTATTTTTGTATTATTGATTGACATTAAACCAAGTAAAACTCGTGTTAATGATCCTATTTAAAACAAGGTGATATTCATTATTACTTGGTGAAATTATTGGTCTTGTGAATTTTGTAACGAAATTCGCAGGTTTCTTCAAAGGTATTTCTTTAACAGAATAGCTTGATAATACGATTTCTCAATCCATATATATACAATATGGTTACATTAAAGTTGAAATACTTTTTGTAGAGTTTGTTATGTTGTGATTTATTAATTGTTGACGTTTTTAGCAATGTGTCTAATTTAGAAACACCCATATTGCGCATATCAATGCTTGTATTAACAGCTAAAATTTCACCCACAATCAATTCCAATTTTTTGATAAGCTGATTTGGATTGCTAAAAAATACATTTCCACCTCTGCTTTTTCGAATTCCAGAACCTGTCATTGTTTTGACTTTATTTTCGTAATGTGCAATATATGCATTCAATGTAACTCTTGCATTATCTATTCTTTTATTTTCCATTTGTCTTGCAGCTTCCGAAATGAAACCACTTTTAAATTGTTTTGTGATAGTGACGTATGCATCATTAATAATCTTATTAAGATATTTTGTTTTTGTTGTTGTGTCATTTTTTGTTGATTCAATATCTTGTCAACAGAATCATAATTTTGAATACCAAGATCATTCAATATCTGATTATCCATATCTTCATCGTCTAATACATAATCAACTTCATCTTCTTCTTCATATTCAGGACGAAGATCTTGTGTTTCAGGAAAATATTGAGGATCCACATAAATCTCTCTATTACCTGACAATATATCTTGTAATGATTCTTCATATGTTGGAGGTTTTGGTACAATTTGTTTTTCTTGCTGTGGTAAAACAGTTTCATCAAATAAATCATCAAGATTCATGTCTTGAACTTCATCCTCAATATCAATGCCATAATTAGGAACTTCACCTTTTTTCAATGGTCGTCTTTTTGTTGGAGGCATTTTTAAATTACTGGTGATAAAACCATCAAGTTTTGTTGTTATTGATTGAAACACCGTGGTAAAAGATGCTAGACTTGTTTTTCGACTAAGATCATTTTGTATGATTGCGTTTCGTACAGTATTAATTTTATCTCCTAATTCAGATTTACTTTTTGCAAGCTCTTTCCATTTAAGTAAACTCATTTGTTATATTATTTGGTTACATAAAAATGGAAAATCGTATATTAAAGATAGCGTTTTACACAGTGTTCAACAGAATGTTGAGCATGGTGTTGAACATCATGTTATGAAATAATATACCCATATAATATAAATGAGAATTATAAATTATGATAGTCATGATGATAATGCTAAAAATTATAGGCAGTTATACCAAAATTAATTATCTTTGACGTCTATTGATTAAATACTGGTAGCCAAAATGATACTGAAATTCGTAACTATTTCACAAATTCAAGAAACAAAACTTGTAGTTGTTTATATCTTAGTCAACGTTTTTATAATACGGATAAAACAATCAGACTGAACAGCACCCATTATTGTATTTTTGAATTCTCTTCTAAAAATGAACAAAATATGATTTGTAGAGAGCTTGGAATTAATAAAAATGATTATAAAAAAGCAACTGAGGAGCCATACAGCCTTATTTAAATTGATAAACCCCGAAAATTAACGTTTAAAAACTTCAACGAAAAAATATAATCAATATATATAAATGAGTTATTCGAACGGTTTATTAGAAACACCAAGTACTGAAATAATTGAAGGCATACCAGGAGTTGGTTTTAAACTAACTCCAGATAGTAATCATGATATGAATGATAAAAAATTAACTAATTTAAAACCAGGCACAAATGATAGTGATGCTTTAACCAAAAAGCAGATATACGATCATGTTAAGGTGAATGGTGGTTCATCTAGCCAACCAGTTGATTTAACTGATTAATTCAAAAAAGACGGATCAAATGGTGGCATGAACGGACCTCTCAAGATGAATTTCAATCATATCGAGGATATAGCAAATCCACGAAATGGTAAATTTGACGATAATTTAAAAATCGATGTAAAAAATCGAATTTATATGGGAAATAAAATAAATAACTGGCTTAGCCGAGCCTCTTCATCATAAAGATGCTAGTACGAAATTTTACATTGATAATTCGATGGCTTTAAAAGCTGATAACACAGAGCTGAATAATTATATTTTAAAAAGCGGCTTGATAAGTAGTCTTGATATGAAAAACCATAACTTAATAATGTGAAAGAAGCAACATCAGGTCATCAAGCCATCAATTTCACTTATTTAAACAATGAGCTGAGCAAGTATTTACATGAAATAGGCGGTACAATGAAAGGCGATATTGCTCTAAACAGAAACAGTATCTATGGTATTCAAAATACAGTAAATGAAATGTCTGCTAGCTGTTAATCGTGAATATATAAACAATAAACTCAAGGAAAAATTGGATAAAAACAAAGACATTAATATGGGTGGAAATAAAATTATTAGTAATAAAAATCCAAATGATTTAAATGAACCTGTAAATAAATCATATGTCGAAAAGTTTCACAGGCTTCTGGTAGTGTTGATTTGTCTGATTATTTCAAAAAAGACTCATCTGGAAATCTCAACATCAATAACCAGAAATAAACAATGTAAAAAAAGCGTCTCATAATTCTGATGGAGTCAATTTAGAACAATTAGACAATAGTGTTCCTGCTTTTTCACTTGAACTTGATCAAGTATATATTTAAAAAAATGGTAGCACATCTTTAAGAGGAAATCTAAATCTTAATAATTCCAAAATCATTAATTTACAAAAAGGAACACAAGAGACTGATTCAATAAATCTAAAACAATTAAATGAAAGTCATATAACATCACATACAAATCGTGAAAATGTGGTTGAATAAGTTATGAAATTGAGTAGCGAATTTAGTGTTGATTTTGGCATTAACAGTGTTAAACTCGTAAATAATTTTGAAGACATGCCTCATTTAAAAAAGACAGCATTTGTTTTTTCATTACAAAAGTCAAATCAAAATTCTGAATATAAAGGAAAATTTGATGTCAAACTTTTTAAATTAATAAAAGACAATTTTTCTTCAGATTTTACTCTTGCTGTTGAACTTTACTTTCAAAAACAGAGTTTTCCAATATATTCTAATGACTTTATTTCAATGACACTTAAATTTGCATCTTTAAACATGATAATATTAAAACAATCATCAAAAATAGTGTCAAAGGAATATCATTATATTCGATCTTTTCTACAAATGCAACCTAACAGTACTTCAAACAAAATTGAAAGAAGATTGTATGTAACTCTAACAGCTACATATGATAACAACAGTCCTAAAAGTCGTCCTTTATATTTCGCTTGCTATGGTATAAAAAATGCTCTTCAAAATAACGTAGATATGTCAATATACGATTTTGACAAGTCCTATGAAATAGTAAAACAATGAAAATGCATATACCATTTGACATGAATGGCTTTGATATTTTAAAAACATCACATTATTTACCAATTTATCCGACAAAACTTTTGTCATTATGGAGGTAAAAGAGTTTTACTTCCTAGTGGCTCAATAATCAAACAAATTAACAAACAAATCATATATAATTCTTTCAAATCAAATTATGAAAAACTAAACTTTCAAATTTATTACGGGTTTTGATTAGCATTAAACGATTTTTTTGTTTCAGATCAAAATACATATATACAAACGTTTAATATATAAAATGGCCATTTTAAAGTCAAACTAATTAACAATGATGTACCAAACGGAGAGCTCGACATATTGATTAAATAAATTCAGTAAAATAATATATACAATATTATAATGACAACTGATCAAAAAATATCTAATTTCAATCATATAAGCAAGAATCTATCACATGAAGAAATTAAAGATATAAAAGATTTGTATAAATATTATCACAAAAAATTTTGTTGTTACAAAAAATCATTTCAACATTACCAAAAAATGCATCTATCTACCAATCTTGGTTCAACTGGATTAGTAGTTATTGGTACAATTTCAGGAGCTATAACTCTTAATCCTATTATTTTAGGAGCTTTTTCAGGAGCCGGCGTTTCTATGCTACTGCAAAAAACTATGATCGTAAATTAGAAAATTGCAGGTTTGCATATACTAGTTATTTTGATATATTATCAGAACTCAGAAATAGTTTAAGAAGTGGTGTGTTTAAGGAATCAATCTTTTTACACAAATGTTCTATCATAGATAATATTATAATCAAAAATTGTCCAACTATTTCAGAAAAAATAATGAAAAAATATGATACAAAATTCATAGTTCAATCAACAAACAAAGCTGATTCCAATATTTATCATAATCATGCAAAGTCTTTTTTGATTTAGTAATTGGGACATTAAAATTAAAATTCCATTTTTCAAACGCTTGTGTATTACAAATTTGATTGATATTAGCCTTTTTCTATCTTTGTTAACTTGAGGTAAAACCATGTTTATTAGATCAAAATCTTGCAAACACGATTTATTATGGCTCTCGATATTGGTAATTTGTTTCTGAGTTCTATATCCGATAATACATTTTGAATATGATATTTTCTGATATAAACTGGTTTTTTTCTTATTTTTAGTACATATTTTCAAAAAAATGTATGTAATTCTTTTTATAAAATTCGTAATATATTTTACCACAAATAATACAAATCATTTGATAATCTATTTCAGATATTTCTTTTGCACAACACTGTGTTTTTTGATTATATTTATTGTTTATTTCTTGCATTTTTAAACCACAAAAAGGACATATTACATATTCTTTGAAAAATAATTTTTTGTTATATAATTTTTTGCAAATCATTATATAATATACACAGAAAAACATTTTTTAAAATATTATGGTATAAAGTTTAGTTATAAAGTTTACTTTAAAAGTTTACTCATAAAGTTTACTCATAAAGTTTATAAAAACTAAAAAATGATTAATAAAAAATCAACACATCAGAACAAAATGTTAAACGAAAATCAATCTTTACAACAAAGCAAAACACTTCTTTTAAAAACATTAAAACCAACATTAGAACTAATTGCAAATATTTTATTTTATTTTATGTTTAACCCCGTTGTTGAAAACAGTAAAAAAAATTATTAATATAAATTTTGTTTTTTAAGCTGTTTTCAATATTTATCATTTTAAAAAAACATTGTGATTTAATTACTATGGATGCTATCTAAACAAGCCCAGCTTGTTTTGTTAGCACACGTATTAATTAAAACACAATGTTTTTCAATTAATATGTTTGCTAAAGAAACAACCATAAGATCCATGACTAAAACATAGCAAAATTTATTAAAACACTATTTTTATTAGAACAGAAGAAGGAAATTGAAACAAAATTGTTCTGGTACCCCATCTACTATACTACTACCAATAAGAACACTCCGTCACTGGAGGGATATTGTTCCAAAATGCAATACGAAACCATTGCAGTCTCTCCGTTTACTCTCACCAAAACCCGTGGTATTTGCGACCCGCAGTTTCAGCCATTAAAAGTTCAACGTACGCGTTCGTTTCGACGATTCTAGAGCAAAAGAGAGACTGCTCGCAATCTAGTGTGTTTGCTGTCTTCATAACGACCGCTTTAAGTGATTAAACGTTTTGTTCACGTGTTCTTCGCAATTTTTTACCAGTGAATCAACAGGTTCAGAATGATATGATATAATATATAATAACACTCTTACGACTCTGATTGGACGAGAGTGGAACAAGTTCATCCCAAATTGTACTCTGTAGGGTTGCAATTAAAGGTAAAGGTAAAATATTGCATGTTACAGAGAGCAACAAAAGCAACAAAAATCAAAACAAAAATGTCTAGACTGCAACTCGTCACTTTCTTTTCCTAGCATGCAATGGGAATACAAGAATGCAGAAAGTGATGAAAGCTAGCGGTGTGTGGCAAAGCTAAGCCGCGGGCCTCGAGAAAGGCGGGCGCAAAAAATTGGACATTTTTCCTGTCTTGCCCCATTCCCTTCTCATTTCTTTCCTTAATTTGCATAATTTTAACTTTTTATGTCGCTTGAAGGAATAGACTATTCCTTACATGTACTAGTCTAAAAAGGGCCAACAGTAGTGTTGCACTGTTTGATACTTAAGACATGCAAAGTACAGTTACAAGAAGGCATTTTAATTTTGAAATTTATTAGGAAAAGTATAAAACTTAAAAGTGTCAGACGTCGTTTTGACGCTACATCCTGTCATTTTAAAGTTAAACGTTAATGTGAAAATATCTGTAAAATAGGTAAAAATCTTAGTGGTATAAAATCCGATGGAAAATAGTACTTGTAAATCGGTGTATACTATTTCTACGATTTGGCGATAATCGCATTCGCATTGCTGGAGCATCCTTCCGGTACATGATAGTTGCGGTTCCACTAGACCTTTTGCCCACGGGAAAGTGAGACTTCACCCATATGAAGTCTGTGTTTTGTGTGTAACCTCTATTCTCATAGTGAAACTGCCCATGGGGAATCACTATGGATACATAAAAAAGAATTGTGAGTTTGGGGATTCAAAGAATGAGCAAATACTGGATCAAGTCATCGATAAATGCAAGTCTACGGAGTTTCGGCGGAAACGTATGTCAAAAGGCCAGGATTTAACTCTGGCGGAAACACAAAGTATTGCTCGATCCCTGGAACTTTCACAGGCACAAGCGAGGCAAATCGAGGACGACAAAAATGGGAATGTCAGCGTTAACGCTATCAAAGGCAAGGAGTTTAAGGACTCTGCTGTGAAAGAGGATCAGAAGTGTTACCGATGCGGGCTCGGCGGCCATTTTGCACGTGACCAAAATTGTCCGGCAAGATCTGAGACTTTTGCGAAGTGTCATATGAAGCGACATTTTGCTTCAGTTTGCAAGATATCCAAGCGTAAAAAAGAACAGAAAAGCATGAAAAAGGAAAAGAGCGAACGTGGTGGAGTTAACAGTCTAAAAAGCGGGGCGGAATTTAAGGAGGATGAGTATGAGTATGAGTATCAGGCACAGAAAACGGTTCAGAGACTATCGATTTGCAAGTTGGTGGTGTGGTTATTAGAAGTGTACTCACTGACTCGGGATCTTCTTCTTGTAATATTGTGGATCAGAAGACATGGGAACAGCTGGAGAGTAGATATAAAATGCAAGTCAGAAAAGTCAATCCGGAAACTGTACCCTTATAGATCGTTGGAGCCATTAGACACTCTGGGAAAATTTGAAGCAGTGGTGAGTGTAGCTGGAAAGGAAATTACTGCTGAATTTATTGTCATTTGCAATGAAGGAAGGCGAACACTGGGCAGAAAGACAGCAACAGAGTTGCAGGTACTCAGATTGGGACTACACGTCAATGCTGTAAGTACCCGAGACATTGTCGACAAATATCAAGCATGTTTTGAAAGGGTTGGCAAGTTGAATGATTTTCAAGTTAAGATTCATGTGGACAGTTACATTAAGTCAGTATCACAGCATACTAGAAGCGCCATTCAGTCTGAGATAGAAAGTTGAGAAAAAATTACAAGAGCTACGGCAAAAAGGTGCAAGGTCCAACACCTTGAGTCAATCGATGTAGTCCTAAAACCATCTGGGGAGATTCGTTTGTGCGTAGATATGCGCAGAGCCAATGAGACGATCATTAGAGAAAGACGCCCTATCCCAACGGTGCATGAGCTTCTTCAAGATATGACCCAAAGCAGCGTGTTTTCAAAATTAGACCTTAAGTGGGGTTATCATCTGCTGGAACTGAGTGAAGAAGCTCGAGGGATAACAACCTTTACAACACACGCTGGTCTGTGCCCTTATAAGAGACTGATGTTTGGTATCACGTCTGCTCCTGAAAAAAACCAACATGCCATACAACAAGTGCTTCAAGGATGTGAAGGTTACATGAATTCCAAATGATACGCTCAAAGTAAACAATTAGCATCTAGCTGTTGTGCTGTGCTCCGACATCAACATGGACTGTATAGCGGTCCGCCCTTCATAATTCAGTCCTCAAGACTGCAAGTAAAGGGTGATTAGCACTGCCAATTGTTACATACTTTTGTCGGCCGTAACGCAGTCGGCGCATTTCTTGGTCGTGGAAAAGTTAATCAATTGCAACAAGCAAAACGTGACAGGTCACTAGCTTAAAGAACCTTCCAAGAACCTGGAGAGGATAGAACATTTCTACTGATTTGTTCAAGAAGCTACATAAATTTACCAGCCATATGTACAGTTCCACTCCAGCTACAGAAGATGTGAATACACTGCGGATGTATGCTTTTCTGAGCTTCGAAAGGTAAAATAGAGTCAAATCAGCTGCCCCCATGTGCAGATAGTCATAAAAAAGTGTGGAAACGGAGTCTGATTGGTTGCCCTAAAGTCCCGTCTCCTGACTGATTAGGCTGGTGCCTGGAAAGAGAAGATGGGTCAGAGCATCTTGCAACAGATTGGATGGAAGGAGACCCTACCCCTTTTCAAAGGCAGCATTACAACTCCTGTCTTGCAGATGTAACCGATCCTGTAAGCTGCCTGAATGTTCTTGTATGAAGAATGGTTTGAAACAAATGTTTTGAAATGCACTAATATGTCTCGACCGAAAGAGTGTCAGAATCGCCACGTCGAAGAAACTAACTCGCAGCAGTTCATTACAGGTAATAGGCTAGTTTTGATTTGTACAGTAACAAAAGATAAAAGTCCAGGTTCATGGGAATGATTTGCATTCTCCTTTGTTTTGTATAATAAAATGCACATTACTTCGCTCAAGCTCGACTCTTTCTTTTGTTCTTTAAAATTCAAAACTGGCCTATTGGCTGATTAATAAAGGTTCATACCGCTAATGTTACAAATGTCCATAAACATTACAAAATAACAAGTAGTTATACTGATCTACTTACATTGGCTGAAGTTTCAATTTTCCTTGAAATGCCTAGCTAGGTAATACTAAGTCGTGAATAATCAGGAGGCGGATCCCCGGCGAACTGCAACAGTTTTACTGTCCAGATACTTTCGCAAAAGGGATGGCCTTCTTATATAGCTCAACAAATGCCACGGGGGGTCTAACTGTTTATGTTTTGTTCTGAATTTGATACAAAGGGATGTAGAAACAATTGTTTTACTCTAAAAAAGGGTATCTACATCGATGCAAATGATGCAAAATTTAAAATTGCACTGCACAGAAATAGATTAGTTTCGCCAAATATCTGACATGCCATACTCCATAAAAAATATGTCTTACCGTGTAACTTGACAATGTGTTGGTAGGAAAGTTATAATTAAGAGTATATTTGAAACATTATGAAGTTTCTATACACCGTGAATTTAATTGAAGAGGCATCTATTAAGGAAGCAATGCTTGGAGCGTTCACTTTTAGCTGTAGGTAATATAAAGTCATGCTTGCGCTCACGGAGCACACGTCTCCTCTTTCGAGATAACAAATCATGAAGTATATGATTGATTACGTTCTTAAAGAGCTTAGAGTCCCTATCTTTAATTAAGTCAATTATAGTTGTTTTCTTTGTGGTAAAGCCAAATCTGTAGGCTCTCTTGAGAAACCTGTCGATTCTGTCTAGATATTTTCGCTGGTAAGCTGCACCCCAAGCTTCATGCCCATACAAGAATACGGACATGACGAGCAAGTTAAACAAAGTATTGAGTTGATCTTTAGGATATCCATAGGATTTGCATACCCTAAGAATGTGCCCATTCGACTGCTGGCTTTGGATAGCATATTGTCGATATGGATGTCTCAGTTCGTAGCATCTTCCTGAAATGTGACTGCTAATAGTTTTAACTTTGATTTCCTTTTATTCCTGGTAATCCTGGAGGGGAAAACTTAGTAATTTTGCCATGCATGCAAATTTCCCATGTTTTGGTAAAATTGAGAGACATCTCGTTTATAGCCGCCCCCTTCTTCATGTACTCAACCTCGGCGGCAGTATCTGCGCTTTGCTTAACAGGAACACATATCGCAATGTCGTCAGCGTACCTCAATAGGAGATTGTTCATTGGCAAAAACAGCTGCAATATTATTCATCATAAGAGAAAATAGAATGGGTCCTACTACGGTGCCTTGAGGAACCCCCTATTAATGACAATGAACGCAGTGACCACATCGTCGACAACTACTCTTTCTTTTCGATTGTCCAAAAAGGTTGTGATCCAGTTAATGTTAGCAGACTTCAGCTTGTCAGAGATAATCTTGTTGGATACCTGCTCGAAGGCCTTACTAAAGTCAAAGGAAAACACGCGCACATAGTCAGAGTCACGATCTAGTGCAGACAACCACAAATATTGACATTTTCAGAGGGCTAGAGTAGTGTTGCACCCCTCCTTAAATCTATATTGGTCACTGTTAATGATCGACTTAAACTCTGTTGACATTTCTTGTTTGAATACCAGCCTTTCTAGAAGTTTCTTTATGATGTTGGTTAGAGAAATTGGTCTGAGTTGTGTGAATGAAGTAATTTTCAGACTTCCAAAGTGTAGGAACAGACTCATGCATGATAGAGTAGTTAAAGATCTTAGGGATAATCGGTGCAAGCAGGTGAGCATAGTCTTTCCACAACCAATGGGGGAGTTGATCAGGGTCTGCAGCGGTTCGTTTCGGGTTAAGCAGGAACAATTTGACATCAAAATTAGGGATTCTAGTTCCAGTAGGTCTTTGAAATGGGATTAGTTTCTGGTTCGATGATGGATGAGATAATTTGCCAGTTATCTTGTTGACTGTGTTCCAACAACCCTTGGTTCCATTTCTATGTTTAGAGGCTTTTCTGTAGACTTCCCGAATTTGATTCTCTCTTATCAGATTGTTTATTCTTTCCTGAAGCATGGTGTCTTCGAAGAACCCATATCTCTTTACGCTTTCATTCCTTAAGTGGCGCAGATGTTTAATTAACGGCAACATAGAAGGAGGATCACGAAATGATATTTTCACTTTGATGAACGGGAAACATTCGTAATACATCTGGCCCTAGTTGTCCAAACGATCGAAAGCGCTATCCACCGGATAAACACTAGCAAAACCAATTGAGTTATCCAGTGGATAGTGATTTATCCGGCGGATAGCGCTATCTATATAGAACAACTGGGGCCTGAGTTAGAGTGTCAGTGAGCTCGTTAACCATGTCATTTACGTCATTATCCGCTAGGATTTGTGACTAATCACACTCTTTAAGCGTGCAATCCATTTGTATTTTCCTGTTTTCCCTTGTATCTCTTGCATAGATTCCTTATAGGTTTGGCTTTGACTTGAGGAGTCACCAAGACGGCCTGGTGGTCACATCGAAGAAGATCTTAAATACTGTTGGAGCGGGCTTCCACTGTTGCATCTCATTTGTAAGGATGACATCCAGCATTCTATCCTCTCTTGTTGGCTTTTTAATCATCCGCACTAGGTTATGTTGACTTAATAGATCTCGAATATTTAATTGATCAATATCACCAGCGTATATTGGCGTCAGGCGTGGATAAAAGGATTTTCTCACAGCTGTCAGATTAGAATCTCATCATGGTACACTGGATCAGGTGGATGGTTAACTACTCCAAAATGGAATTCAGAGTTTGTTGTTTTGATTAAGCACCAGAGACATTAGAGGGACTGTGTCACGATAAAGCGCATGTGTGAGCTTGATTGACAACCACACAATTTTCAACCAATAGAAATCTTCACGCGACACTCGCGAGATGAGATATTTATCCTTGGATGTATCTTGGAAATAAAATGGCGAAGCACACGCAGTGTTTCCGCAGAGCCCTTCGAGCCCTTAGGAGAAAAACGTAAGGAAACTCGATGAAATTGTTTCGGGCTAAAAAGGTGAACCATTTGTGAAATTTCCAGGCCTTTCTTTCAATGGAATTCTTCACTTGTCATACTGTTGCCTCGAGTGTTCTGCAGTTGAACGTCAGGGATGACCGGGGAAAACTGTAGGAAAAATATCTATCTTACAAAGAGACTTGCATATGTGGAACAGCGACGAAACCATGCAGAAACAAGGTGGGCGATAATATATGTTTATCACTCTTTTTTCACAGCGATTGAGGTTTCCGGCAGGCCGAACAGACAAGCTGAGTTGTTTATCAAGGCCCGTTAACCGGTTGTATTCGAGTTCACTGCGATTTTCTCAATTAGAAAGTGCTAGTAAAAAACAGCTGTCGCAAATGTGCCCCAGGAAAATCAAGAACATTTGATGAGCGAGGAAGAAAAAAATCAGAAGAAATCAAACATTCAGAATGTACAATCAGTGATGAATACAAGCGATATTAGAAAATCACCACGCATTCAAATATATTTTGGTTGCTTTACTTGCAGTAACTTGTTCTGCCAAATCACCTGTATAATGTCAATTTCACCGTTCAGCTGATGAGCATATCACGTTTCACGATTTCTCCAAAAAAAAAAAAACCTTCCTAGCCAGTTGTGACTAGTCAAAAATTTATGGAAGTCTTTGTGGGGACTTCTATGTATGTACATCATCACTTCATAAAATCAATAATCTTTGAGGACAGGACTTCTTTCACGGAATTGCAATGTACCACATTAATAAATAGTCTCTTTCCCTAGGAGTTGATAAATATGGCATGGAAACTGGGCATAAAGGCACTACAGAAGGGAGTGGGAAGCATGGATTATACTGATTGCCTTCTTATGGAACAAGATGAAATGCCTCTGACCATGAAGATGCCAGCACCCGACCTGCAGACGTACCATAGTCAAGTGGACAACCTACATTTGTATAGATCTATTTCATGCCTGCCAAATAAAATGTTCTTCTGTTTTAGCTAACAAGCCTTTCTAGTCTTGCTATGACAAGCAACTTTTAAAAGAATATTAAAAATGAAGGAAGTAGGTGTAATTAACGTAAATACAAAAAACTGTAAAGGTGGTCGCCATTTATGAAACTGGTCTATTGACCAAAAGCCAGTACCTGAATTGGGCAAATAAGGTAACTGCCGTACTACAGGTGTATGAGCCAGCACATCAAAAACAGAGGATGTGGGGATGCAACTGTATTTCACAAACAAGGCACTTTTGAAAACTCTGTTTGAAAACAATATTTATACATACTAGATACACAAGGTGACTGCCCTTGGAAGAAGGAAGAGGAAAGTTGTTCCCTCTGCTGTGTGCATGTACTTTGTACCAGAAGACACTACCCCCTAAGCAACAGGTGTTTAGATGGATTTCTGAACTGTCTA
This sequence comes from Montipora capricornis, assembly GCF_036669925.1. Lineage (NCBI taxonomy): Eukaryota > Metazoa > Cnidaria > Anthozoa > Scleractinia > Acroporidae > Montipora > Montipora capricornis. Next base: position 32,845,040 of record NC_090885.1, read on the forward strand.
AATGTTGGGAAGTAACAGCAGGCACAAAACCACAGTGAGAGTGTGTGGTTTTCATTAAAGGGAACCTCCACTCCCAAATAAAAATATCAGGAAATCTCAAGATCCCCTCTTTTAATAATTATTTTCAGCATACCATCACCCCCAATAACTGACTTGTTTTAGTTGCCTTGTTGTGAAACTTTGGTTTAGGATAAAAACTATTTTTAAAGGCAATTTAGATTACATTTATTTGTGACACCATTTCTTCTGGTTTAGACTGACTTAAACTTTTGCAAGAATGGAAATTGTCTTAGAATAATAATTAATGCTTTCACATCTCCAAATAATTTGATGCAGACATGTATATGAACAATAACTAAATTTGATTTTGCTTGTCTGTCATCTGTATTCACAATGTAACTCTCAACACCACTTTTTACAATAACTGTCAATTTCCCAATATCATAGCACTGTATTGGAATTTCCATTTTTTGTATTTACACTGTTTTTTTTTTTTTACTGTAGTTTAAATTATTTCAGTTTTCAAAAGATATGCACTAAAATACACATAATAAGAAATCACACCAGGAGACTAAATTCTAAAGTTATACAATATATTACCATGAGACAAAACTCCAACAACGATTTCAAAGCTACAATGTGTAATGTATGGTCAGCCCTTATCTTGGGTTAAAAACTGTCAAGTCATACACTGTATATCTCGTCCTGGTTTCAATGCTGGCTTAGTGCTACATGTCACAATGACCCCACAAAACTTGGAGAGAAAAACAGTTAATATAATTATTACTTCAAGTTACTACCCAAACTGAAGCAAAAAGGCAAGGCTTATTAGCTTGACTTGAGCCATTCCATTGACACCCGACTGTTAGTAATTTCATCACTGCAACACATTATTGTGAGGGCATTTATGTTTTTCCCAGTTTTACTGTAGCTGAAAGTTTTGCATTTAAATCTCTATGAGCTGCTTACTGTATTTGTGGAAATCTGTTTCTGCTACTTGCCAGGAGCTCATGAGCTGGAAGAGGTTCACTTTCAACAATTGCTGGGGAAATGATTCTGGGATCCTCAGGTTCCAGACAGACTTCACGAGTGATTAAATAGTCGTCGTCATCAATGCAGACTTTAAAATTTTGTCCATCAGCATCCAAATATATCCACAATCTTTGGAAACCTTTAATATCCTCACGTCCCAAGATTTTGTTCTCTGGTTGCATTTTCTTGCAATGATGGTGTCAGCATGATCGTCAATGGTGGAAAATGAAAAGCCATTATGATACCAGTAATTCCAATCAAGGATATTCAACTTTTTCCTTGCTCTGTAAACTTGTTCCCTAGAAAAAAGGTTATGGGCCAGTAAATATGAAAAGACAGGAAAATTATTAATAATTACTATCAACAGTAATCACTAGTTTAATGCAATATTCCATTAGTGTTACATTCAGCAGATGAACCTAGGCCAGGACAGTGATTGACTGCCCAGGGTCTGTGATTGTTCATTTGAGGTGACCCTCTATGCAATAATTCCTTTTGTAAGCCAAACAGTTCTGCCAGTTGGTACCAATAGCAAACATTGACTAAACAACAACCCATGAGTTACTGAACTACTAGTGCCAACCTGCAGTGTCCTTTAAAGTTTTCAACAATGAACATACCCATACTTCATGACAACATATCTCTTCATTTACAGTATAATAACTATCATCATACTGCTGTGCTCATCATTGTTGATAATGATGTATAAAACTTGCGTGAAGGGAATTCTCATTGACATGTGTACATCAGAGACATACTATTTTACGCAGTTTGCACATTCCAAAGGACCAGTACGCCAAAAGTGATCCGTGCTAACACAAATAGTTTTACCAGGTGGTTTCTGTTTGACTAAAATGAACACAACTTACTGTTTATTTATTATTATTTAATAATAATAATTATTATTATTATTATTATTATTATTATTATTATTATTTGTAAAATATATCAACTGCTTGATAGAGTATTAGTTGCATAGTGTATTTCAAAATACTTGATCAAAAATGTTACCTGTACTCTGTGTAGAAAGATAGCTCAATGAATGGCAAATGAATGTACCGGTAAATTGGCTTTCAAATGATGCGAAATAAACTGAGCAGATCGATCTATCATGCTTGACCCTATTCTAATCAGAAAAAAAATAGAACAAAAAAAAAGTTCAGCCCTTCTTTTTTACCAAACAAAAATTCTCATCTACCGTGGGCTTCAACAGCTAAATCGAGACGCTTCCTGCCACGTTTCAAAGCTGTAGCCACTAATTTGCTCCTTGTGCGTCCCTACACTGAAAGCCATAATTCCATGATATGGCAACTGAACTGACGGATAAAAAACTCGAATAGCAAAATAAAACGCACACTAAGCTGACGACAAAGGATCATAGTGCTAAAGGGAAACCAATAATCAGTGTAAATACTATAACCCCATTCTTCGTCTCACCTGTGAAGGCCGTGTCAGTGGAATCCACGCACATACACCTTATTTTCTTCGAGCTTTCATGGACATCTTTCGCTATATAAAGCTTTCGATGTGCCTTCTCCCATCTGCTATTACTTGTTTTCTTGTTTGTTTGGATGCAAGGCGACTACGAGGTGTAAGAACCTTTCGACCCGAGCCCCTTCGCCTGATCCGGCTTTCATGGACATGAATTATATCTACGGATCCCAAAAACTAACACAATATGGTATCAAAGTCCTTCGTATATTACCAGACTGAAGTTTAGAAAAGTTATTACAACTTGAGCACGTCTCACTGTGTCGAATAAACATGATTTCCGTCATTGATACTGGCTTTGAAAAAAGAACCGTCGGTTAAAAAAACAAACAGCCGCACATTCGCAATAGAGTTACACAGGCCCTTTAAGGTCGTTGCTATTGTTGATGTTGAAGTTGATAAGACGGATTTTCCAGTTGTTTCAGCGTAGGATAGCAACTCCACCTCCCATTCGATCATCTTTACGATCCTTTCTTACTATAACATATCCGTCAGGACATACTACGCTAGAGGAAACTTTCCTGTTCAGCCATGTCTCCGTGATGAGGCAAATGTCAATATTTTTGCTATGAAGGTCAGCATGTAAAGTAGGAGTAGCGTTGGTTTTAACAATCGATCGAGCATTGATTACCACAATTTTAGGTGTAGTTCACCAGGCTTTAAGGAGTTGATTGTAATCAAATTCCTATGAAGCGTATTGTCGATTCCTCTGGGAGATCTTGAAGGTCTTGAATTTGCATAATGGCGACAGTTCGATGCCAGGAAATCGATTTTCCTTGAAGAGTTTGTCAAGCGTTGTCGGACAGAATAACCAACCCTGTTGCCTCTTGTATTTTTTTAGTAAGCCCAGTTCTTTAATTCGATGAAATACTTGTGTTGTTAGGCAATTTCACATCAGGTTGTTACGGCATTGTCGGTCTAAGTTCAACAGCAGTGCTTGAGAAAGCATGTTAGAACTTCACGCGAAGAAAAAGCTTAATACTAAGATAGAGACTCCAAAACTAGTTATGACCTAATGCTAAAGCTATTTGGAAATATATACAATAGATAAAAAGCGATTTAAAAGTTTATAAAATATCAACATTTAAAAATTACGAGGAGAACCCAACAAAAGCTGCCAACCTTGGCGCTTACACTTACACACATGCTCTTGATTCATTTCCCTTGCAACAAAAAAGGACCAAACATGCACCCGAAGGCATTTTGTGAATTTAAATTGAGTACTTTATTGAGAGGATGTTCTGTAAAAAGATGAAATCAATTAAATATACTCGACCGTCAGGCTGTCAACAAAAGGCTGAGAAAAAGGCTAAATCTGTCAAATTGCGAGGGCTATCACAATTTTCTATAAACTAGAGACATCGGAGAGACTAAAATGGTACCAAAAGGCCATTTTTAGGGGTTGTCTCATGGACTATACCGATAATCGGTTAATAACCATAGATAGTCGTTTAAACCTGGGAAGGGATTTTTGTTTGTTTGTTGGAAACATTAGTGCTTGCTATAAATGAGTTTGAGGTCATGCAAGGTTGGGGCCAAAAGCTTCCTTTTTTGCGTCAAAGCTGTGAAAGGTGCCGGGAAGCAGCAGCTATGTGGCTGCAAATGAGTAAATACAGAAAGTAAATACAAAATGTAAATACTGCTGTATACAAGCATGCAGAGCTGTAGTGCTATTGAGCATGCTTATGAATTTAATAGGAAAACTAGTCGGTCGGCGTATTTTACTCTTTTCTTGTATTTTTTTACTCATTTCTGTTTTCAAAGACTTCAGTGTAAGACTGGCCGGATCACCAATCAGTAATGCTGGACGAGTGGAGGTATTCTACGCTGGAATCTGGGTCACAATTAATGGCTACGGTTGGAGTGTGATAGATGCTCATGTTGTCTGCCGTCAGCTTGGATATCCAGGGGCAATTTCTTCCGGACAAAGTGACCAGTTTGGTTTCGGCAAATCCGCAGTTGGGTTTCAATACGTGAGATGTTTAGGAAATGAATCCAGTTTCCAGGAATGTCCAAAATCCGTCGCTGGTTATCTTAGAAAGAGTTATTTGGCAACAGCATTATGCAAATTACCATACCAGCAAGGTTAATTATTGTTGTTTATTTTCAGCCTTTTTTCTTCTCTCGTAGCAAGAAGTATTGTTTTTGTACCGTATCTAGACAAAAGGGACAACGAACTATCACAAAAGGCTATATCTACCAATGAATTAGCATCCATAGTTTGAGAATATTCAGCTTCAGTGCGTTGAATTTCGTTGAAGTCGATCCATGATCTTAGGAATCCGTTATGCTTATACACAGGAGTTTTCATTTGCCATGCTAAACAATTTTAGAAAATCCTTATTTTTTTTAAATTCGTATGTGCGGCTCTGCTTCTTTATACTTTGACCACAAAGTTAAGTCAGTTTTCACGTCAAGTTTTCGATGGTGCCCAAAATCGGTCCCTGGGATTTAGAGGGAATCAATATGTAAGAACATTGTGTTTATTACTATACCATCCACTTTTTCGAAATGTGTTTGTGAATTTTCCCCTGGTAGATGATACACAATCTGAAGCAATTTAAAAAATTACATTTCACACGCAATTTAAGAGACTGCTCTAAACTGGTAAGTGACAAACGTTTTTTTTGACCAATCAGGTACCTCTCAAAATTGCTCTAACCTGAAGTGCACAAGCAATGGAAAATGCATAAACACTCCAGCTGGTGCTGTTTGCAACTGCACTGACGGTTTTTCAGGTCTCCAGTGCGAAATACGTGAGTTGAAAAACGCGATGCTCATTGCTGTGTAGAGGGACGTATCCTCCAGAAAATACATAAAGGAAGGCAGAAAGGGGAGGCCAAAAAAATCTCTCCCTCTTCCCCCCCCCCCCCTCCCCCACACCCCACTTCACCCAAAATGAACATTTGATCTGTTGAAATAGTGCCTACACCATTCTCGGAATACAGTGATGTGGCCAAAATCTAAGGCTTGGGAAGACGACCTTTGAGAGTTACAGAAACCTCTAATAATATAGGACAAAAAGCCTCCCTGTGGACTCCTTGGCTCATCCCTAAATCCTCCCCCGGTGTCTAGGAGAAAATGACATTAACAGACGAGGAAAGACTACGTGGTTTAGATCTTGGGGCTATGTAAATTGCGTTTCCCGAACCCTTCATGTAGGTATAAGGTAGGGTCGATCACAGGAAATTCAAAATGAAGTTTCCTTTAAATGTCCATGTCGGCATTTCCAGATTTTCACGCCTACGGAGGGGCTGCCTTACAACTTTGGGAAATTCCCAAGAATTCCTTGCCAGTTCTCATTCTGCGTCTCTAGTTCTCTAATTTCCCTCGATCGTGAATATCCAAGAGTTTAATTTAGGTCGAGACAAATGCCAGCTAGGTTAAATTAATTATTTTTCCCTGTGTGATGTCAGGAAAGGGAGCTGTCTCTATAGACGCGCTCAAACCAGGAGAAATAACTCACAATGTCAAACTTCACATCTGTCTGGTTAACTATCTCTCTGAAGGAACGTGAAGGATGCAATGTGTAATTTTGGCACAGGATTACGGCATGACAATGCCAAAATAATGAGCAATTGGGGTTTAAGAAAAAGGTTTTCAATCAGATCCTTTAAATTCTTAATTCATGTACTTCCATTTCAGCGTCGTTTAATCCATGCCAATCTTCTTGTCAAAATGGTGGCCAGAGTTTCAGAAATGAATCCTCCTTTCTCTGTGCTTGCCCAAAAGGATTAACTGGAAAGCTCTGTGAAGAAAAAGTCACAAATGGTGAGGCTCTTTTAACTTTAACTTGTTTGTTTGATATCACGGCTTGATCAAGCTTCCTGTATCATCAAAGATTGGCTCGGCTTTAGAGTACTCATCAGTTTAATCGCACGTTACTAATTACTGGATTGTGAAACTGACTGATTTACTTAATTTTACATGATCAATTTTGATCATTAACAAGAAATGTATATGATGACACTGACATGATCCAGTTCGCGTAAGAGTTTAGAATTGCTGACGGTGTTTTGGCATAATAAACCAACTTTAATGTTTCGCTTAACTCGTGGAGTGGAAGCAAGAGAAATCTACTTGCGCGAAATATGGTATAGCGAGAGGTGGGTCTTCTTTCGGAAGGGAAATTCGAATCCGCTAACGTATAGTCAGTTTTGGCCACTTTTCAATCGGTAGCAAGGAGAAACGTGATGATTGTATCTGTTCTCTATGTTCGAAACGGGTTATGCAGTGTAATCAATTCCCGACAAAAGACAACCCGCACGCTATACGAATGGTACAAACAAGCTTTGGTAAGGTTTGGTAGTTTTCTATTGACATACTAACGAAAGGGCGCTGTGGCGGGTCACTATCAACAACAACAACGAAAAGGGCTTGACTCTAAACAAAGCAATAGGAGCTGCTTCATTTCCTCATAGTATCCGGATTTTGAGAGCTGTGACACCGCTCCTTACGAACATTAACTGAACTCATAAAAGCACGAAACGACAACAAACGAATGTGATGCGTGTTATCCCAAAGTTGAACGCCTTCAAAAGACGATTTGAAAATGTGTTGATAGGTGGTATCAGATGATCCGCTTCTTTCAGTAAAGCTTTCCCTATAAGGCGGCCAATTGATTTTGTTTGATTTCTACTGGTTTTCAGTCGTTGATCCATGCCTAAGCCGCCCATGCACAAACAAGACTTCATGTTACCACAATGGAACTCATCACTTCTGTTTAACAATTAAAGACGGAAACCTCTCAGAAATTGGAGGTGAGATAGCTGTTATTATTTTTACAACTCTCGAATATGCCGCCCAACAAATAGCACACAAAAATTTGTCTTGTGAATTGCCTATTAATGTTTCCATATGCTGGCGTCACAGTTATGACTTTTCCACTGGAGATGGTATGTAAAGAACACAAATGACTATCGTGGCCTCCACATTCTTTCCCGTCAAAACAGACCGACAAGGCCAGTCAATACACAAAAAATATTAGAAAGGGCCCGGTAAGATCATGCTCAAGTACGACTGAGAGATTCGCTTTGACACATTGAGAAATTATTGCACCTTTTACAGCCTGTCCTTGAGTATGCTGCGCCTGTTTGGACATCTCTTCCCAATCATCCGGTTAACGCTATTGGATATGTGCAAATAATAGCCTTGAGTACAATTCATTTTGCTTAAGTATGGGATGCCGCGCTTAAGAATGCTGACTTGGGGTCTTTCCAAAAAAACGTTCAATTTGGTTTTTAATTTAACCAAAACCTGCGTTATGGATCGCTTAATTTTCGTCACAGACATAGCACGTTTAGATCATCCAGATGTTCCTTGAGATCTGGATAAGTTATATAAGAACTTTCTTGGCCGTACAAAAAGGTTAATTAAGCAGGTTTGCACAAGTTGATGTTCCCATTGAAGTCTTTATAGAATGTGACTCCTACGTTTGTATGTGAACTATTGGTATATATAACAACTATTCACCTCAATGTCGGTGGCCAGTGGAGGGTATTTACCTCGCCGCGAATTGTTTTAGTATATACTAAAAGAATGAGATAATATAGCGCAAAAAAAGATAATTTTAACTCAATTATTCCTGCAATATTTTCGGGCGCAAATCCCGCGCCAGTTGCTCGGAGGTGAGTAGCAAAGGATATTTGGAGTTTGAGTAGCCAATCAGAGCGCGTCTTCAACGATTTCCGTTATGTTAGTATTTACTAAATACTGGTCTGCATTGATGTTTGATGTGAACGCTGACATTTGCTGAAATTAACGTAGTTGCAACTAAGTTGCCTTAGCATTATTATTATTACTATTACCACCGTCGTAATCAGTACGTATTATTAATGCACACGATTTGCTGCTGGGCAAAGATAGTGTTATAGTGATTTTGAACTCACGTTCCCTGGCGCCTTTTCTATTCTTGGTGTATGCATGCTTCTTTGCTGGGCTCGTTAACGATAGTACTTTTCTCGGTGTTCTTAAAAATTTTTAGGTTTTTATGTACCTTAAAATATGCTGTGTCCTTTATAAGAACAAAAACTGAGCTATGTAAACTTCAGTTTTACGGATACAGTAGACTAAACAAAAGTAACGTTTACTTTTCCCAGGAAGCTCCATGCTTGTCAAGGGAAAGGCAGCCATCAATACTTACATTATCGCAATATCCGCATCGATTGTTGTGGTTCTTGTGGCTGTAGTTGTTTTCTTGGGCTTTAAAATCCGACGGCTAAACACGCAACTAACATCACGTCCTAGTGCCACAACGAAGATCTACAACAATAACACGTTCCAGGCGGATCCAGTTAACGATGTACCAGAAGGGTCGTCAACTAGCCTTACTCACAGAGACTTGGGTTTGGGCTACGCTAACGATGGCGGTGAAAATGATCATGAGTACGATATTGTTCTCGAGATGTCTTCTCGTCCTCTTCCAGCAATTCCTACAGAGTCACAGAGAAGTGATCCATTGCCGAGGATTGGAAAAAGTCCTGTACATGACAATTCAGAGGAACAAAAGTCTGAGTCAAGAGCAGTGCGTTATGCTGGCTTGCAAGGGAGAGGCATGAACAGTGCTGAAGTAACTGTGGCTGAACCTTCATCTTACATGTCTCTCTCTTCAAGGAAGCCCGAACATCATGATGGCGAGTACTCTGGCCTTACCTACAATGGTGAAGTGGCTATTGCGCCAAAACAGAAAACAAAAAAAGGAAAGAATAATGGTCGCTTGTATGCTAACACACAAAAGTAATAACGCTAAATAACAAAGCAAGTCGGGATTCGAAAGGAATACATTGTAGACAAGCGGGTCGATATGATATGATTTTCTCAGTGTCGGAGCCAAAGTGTTCCTCTTAGTCTATTGCTCTGGGCTCTTTCTGGGTGCATCATATATCGTGATTCCTTTTAAAACTCATGCCGTGTAACAAAAATTCATTGCTAAACTGGTGAATTCCAAAGCAAATTTCACTCGAAAAACCGATATGGCACTCATCGCTACGTGCGATATTGGTTTTTAGTGTAAAATTTACCGTAGAATTCACTAGATAGGAAATGAATTTCTCTATAGAAGAAAGCAAAGGAAATGATTTAATTAAGCAGCAACCGGAAACATCAAAACGCGGACAATTCGAAACCTTTTATTTTCACTCACCCTACAGGCAGTAAGAATAAATAACCAGGGAGCTCCGCTTTTAGGCTTGGCTAAATCTATATATTATATCTTTATTCCTTTAATAAGTCGTTTATCGAATTGCAACTATATCTCTAAATGCTTATTCGGTGCTTTAACTGATTATTCTCAATAACTCATGAGTGGGGCTCATACTATCATTAATTATTTTTCTTATTTATTTCGAATTTGATTTTGCAATGCTTGGCCTAATTTCACTTCAGTTCTCCTAATGTCAGCCACTCTCCTCAACTACTGGAAACAAGAACAGTTTTAGTTCATCTGCTTGCTACCGTACTGAAGTTTGAATGGTTTAACTCCGGCCGGATCGACACTCGGGATCTTTAAACGAAAGAATTGCCTTTGTAATGACATTAGTAAAACAAAATTGATTTTGGTCTCACAGAATACCCGTTAAAAGAGTACCAAACAGTATCCTTTGTTCTCGTTGTTCGGCTTGAAGCACAGTTTGTAAAGTGCATTTGGTTATATTCACAGAGCAAATGCTCCATATAGATGTTATCTCGTGACAAATCGTGACATACCATTATACAAATGTCATACATTTTCTTCTTTATAACCATAATATCTAGAAATCGCTAGTGATCCTTTCAATCTGATTGGTTCTCAGCAGTGCTATATATTTCCAAATCGCCCTTTTTTTTGCTCCAAATCACACCTTTTCCCCAGCTTATGAGAAAGTGACACTAAAACAAAACAACCAATCAGATCCAAGCTTTGTTTCAAGTAACCAATCCAACTGCAAGAAAATGAATTACAAAAAAAGCCATTGTGTGGCGAATGTTGCAGCTTTTGTTCCCAAAACTTTGCCTTAAAAAGTGGATGAATTTAATTACATTTACCGTTTTGTAAATTATGATAATAAGCTCCTTCAGGCTGAAGATCTACGTTTAGGGGAGTTTCTAACGATGAGAGTCCATTTTGTGTCCGGCAACTGGATCAATAAAATATTGGTACTGATTAAAATCTGTTATGTAATAAAGTGGTAATTGAACTTTGTGTCGTGCAATGTCGGTCTGAAATTATTCTTGTGATTTGAAATCAATGCATGATTTCACGTGTGATTTCAGATCAAACTGAACTGCACTCCGTTCAGTTCAGTTGCTATTATCACAGGTACCCCAAGCTCGATTTGTGAGCAGCTCTTTATATGATGACCTTTGCATTGTTACGTGACTCGAACGATTTGCATATTTATAAGGGTTTGCATGGGAAAATAACGATTGTTTCTGTGATCTATGAAAATGTAGCGATTTAAATAAAAATCGTCTTACCTTACTTTACTTGAGTGTTTTTTTTTCCTTCCTGTGTGGTCTTTGAGTCGATTTACGGCCATTCCTGTTCGTTTTTGAGGAACCGGTTTGCTACCTCTATATATACTAACCAAGGTTGGGAACTCTCACGAGGCAGTCGATCCGATCCGCCGAAGGAAAACGGCCGTAAATTCTCTCCAGCAGCTCCAGTCCCCTCGAAATTCCGTCTAGAGCACGGACGATAGTTAATTTTTCCTTCCGTGGTCTTTGCTTGGCGTCGAATCTTCACAGAGGCCGAATAAAACGTCGGCAATCTCTGAAAACTTTTCCGTTTTAGCCATCGAAAGAGGCTTTGTTCAAACTTCGCGTTACTCCAACGATCAAAAGTTACCTTAGCGACCCGGCTAGAGACTCGAATTACTTTCACTCCGGGTGGGAGACAGTCCTTTGCCCCCATCAAAACTCAACACCCTCCTACCCTGCAGTTCTCAATACTCGTTGTTGTTCATCTGTGAAACTAAAGAAAGACATTTGCTGTAGGATTTCGAGGAAGTGAATTCAAGGAAGTGATTTTTCATTAAAAAAAAAAACAATCCATAATGTTGTAGTTAGGGTTAGCCGAGCACCCCTCCGTCCGAGTTGGTCAAAAAATCCTGAGTTAGAAAAAATTATATATGCATAGCAATTACTTTATAATCAGCTGAATCGTGGTACATATGCGGAGCAATTGAATTAGTAGGGGGAAGGGGAAACTACTAGCAAAATAAGAGTAACGTAGCATTTGTAACTTTGCACAAATATTATCCATATATAATCAGTAAAGGTATTGATAAGAATCGAACTTCAACTCTTGGTAAGTGTCATTCAACTTTTGCATTCCATCTTGTCGCGTATTACTCTGGCAAAAATGTGACACGGGACCATGTGATTTAACATAAGATGACAGCAGTTATTCTCCCCTGATAAGTCTCGTTCTAGTCAAATACTCCTTAGGGTCACCATCCACTTGGACCTTGCTGGGTTGGACTGTTAAACACAGTTGACCCTGTGTCTATCATGGTATGAACAAGAAGAAGAAGTGCTTGACCCCTTTGGGAAGTGACTAATGCCAATAACTTGCGAGTTTCAGAGTTTAACTTTTGAGAGAAATCTCAATTGACAGGAGACAAGGTCTTCAAATATGTGACTTCTTTGCTTGCATCCCACACTGCTGTATAACGAGCCATGGGTTGACGAGATTTAAACACTCCCTTACGAAACCTTGAAACTAAGGATGTTTACAAACTGAAATTCCATCAATTGAGGGGAGTATTTTAGTAAGGCCTGACCTAGGTTCGTTGAGGCTACTGTAACTAAGGCCACCATTAAATAAAGTGAGTAAGAATCCAATAGCTTGGCATAAAGATGAACAAACTGCACTAATCTGTTCTCTATGACAGAATTCAAGCCATTTTTTGAAATAGGACTGATACTGTTTGCATGTGTGCATCAACGGTGAAATAATATATGAAACAAATCGTATATTGAGTCAACTGAAGCTATGATCCAGCTCCACAAAGGACCAGCTCCCAAAGTCAATGGCTTCAAACCTCTAAACGCAATTGCTAAAATTGTGTTCATAACTGTGAGGATCATAGCTTCACTTGAGGAATATTAAAAATAAATAAATAACTTTTCCTTTTGTAGACTGGAATTTTCTCTTGAATCCCCGCTTAAGAAAACGCGGACAATTTTGATCTGTCTTATGCCAAATTGATATCAAATGCTAATCACCATGTTATGATGGCCCCTGTTGTTTAGCGCCCAATCACTGGAAACGCTCGGAAAAATCGAGAGAGTGAACGGAATGGCAAGAAGTGTTCTCGATAAGTTGACAGGAATCAAAGATGACTTAGTTAGAGGACAAGTAGGATGGCAGGACTGGGATTTACCTGAAAATGGAGGAATATCAATCCCGTGACAGAAGCCAGCACTTTTCCCAACAAGGTTATGACTTCTAAACGTCCCGATAACAAATTTCTATTGTACCACGCAGACAACACGGGCCGCCGTCCATGTGTTTACTGTGAAGGAACCAATCACGTCTAACGAGATTGCACGCGCGTGTCTACGGTGGACGAAAGGAGGAAGACACTTGCGTCAAAGCGAATGTGCATTAATTGTGCTAGGCCCAAACACCCTGCGACTGAGTGCAAGAGCAAGATGCGTTGTCAGAAGTGGGGACAGAAGCATCCAAAATCGATTTTGCATGCAAGGAGACCAATTGTTGACGGTGGAGGGGGTGCTCTGCCGTGCCTTTCTCGACACTGGAGCAGGGAGTTCATACGCTTCGGACGTACTACTAGCCAAACTCTCCAAACGCTCTAGTTCCAAAAAAATTGATATGATGCTTGAGTCGTTAACACGTGAAGTTGAACTCTATACTGTTAAAGTGAATTTGATTGAAGACGGAGAAACATTAAGTGTGGAAGTTACCAGGGTGGAAAAACGTGACTTACTTAAGATCAGCAACCCTCACTACCAGAAGATTATCGATACCTACCCTCATCTAAATGGACTAGGGATGACAGACCACGACCCTAAGCTACACCTCCCAGTACATCTAATACTTGGCGCGAACGATTGTGCAGCAATAAAGACGTCGGAGAGACTGCGAGTTGAGCGTCCAGGTGAACCAATGGCTGAGAAGATCAAGCTGGGATGGACTATTATGCCACCGGTACCGACATAGATAACACAAGTATGGTGTTGACGCAGACGAGTTATGCTGACCACGAAGAGTTATGCCGACTTCATGTTGGGTCTTGCAGATATCCCAGATGAAGGGTAATTACCCGACTTTACCAAACCATAAAGCAACGAGTTTGCGAATACTTGGCAATCTTCAGAAAAAAACTTCAACGGCTTTGTGTGACTGGGAGCTATGCTGACGTCACTGAAAAACAGAAGTCCGAGGGGATAGTGGAGGCTGCCAATGATCCGCCCCAGGAAAAGAAATTCCACATTCCTCATAAAGCCGTGATTCGAGCAGGAGCTGATACCACAAAGCTAAGGATCGCGTATCACGCCTCGTTCAGCTCTGGCACTGAAGTACCAAGTTTGAATGATTGTTTATATGCCGGACCGCCACTTCAAAGCCACCTTTGGAGTGTCTTAGAACGCATGCGCTTCCATCCAGTTCTGATCACTGGCGATCTGCATTCCTTCAGGTGCGCATCGAAAAGAAAGAAAGGGAGGCACTAAGAATTCATTGGAAGGCCAGTCAATGTTATGAAGTGGAGGTGCCGACGTTTACTCGAGCGCGGTTTTCGCCTGGTGCCATCCCCCTTTCTGCTTGGGGGAGTGATAGAGTGCCATCACGAAACCTAGGACAAAAGTATGCCAGAACTGGTCGTTTAACTGCGCAAAAGTTTATACGTGGATGACCTGATCAGCGAGAAGCCAAGTGTGAGAAAAGAAGCAAGAAAGAATGGCGGGACCACTGACAACTACAGAGATCCAACGTCAACATCTATTTTGGACCAAGCGCGCTTAGAGTATTGTAGACGACAAGGTGACGGAAGATCAAGAAAGGCTAGGTGTAGAAGAAAATGACCAAGGAATTCTCGAGTGTTAAGGTCAATTACGGGGACACTCTCCAGTTTATCAGCCAGGCACACACCCATACGCAGTAAAACTAGTAAAAGACGCACATCTTCGCACCTTGCATGGGGGAGTGGGTTTCACAATGGCGCGTATGAGAAGGCACCATGGGTACCAAAGCAAAGACTTCTAGCAAAAGGAGTCGTTAAACAGTGTTATGGTTATCGCCGTTTCCGAGTTAAGGCCATTTACAGACCATATCCTGGAAACCTCCCGTAGTGGTCACTGTCGCCGGACCGATTAAGTACCGGGTGTCTGAAAAGAAAGAAGGAAAAGCATATATAATCCTCTATGCTTGCAGTCTCACAAGAGCTCTCTACTTGGAAATCAGCATTCAGCAACACTATGGAGACGAGTGAATTTTTGAGAAGTTTTTGACATACAACGCCAAGACATTCGCCGCCCCAGCAAGATGATTAAAGCAAGTCCAAAACGATATCACTACTTGTCCACTAAAAACATAAAATTGCAATTTAATCTGACCCGTGCCCCCGGGTGGGGCAGTTTGAGCGCTTGGTTGGCTTGGTGAAGCAAGCTCTAACCAAAACCATTGGACATGGTAAACTTACCTAAGACGAGCTCGAAAATGTTCTTCTAGATGTGGAAGTCACCCCAAACAACCGCACGTTAGATTATGTGGAACATGATGTCCAGCTACCTTTGATTGCACCAAATAGTATGCAATTCATTGGAACCAGCATCCTACCAGAAAGGGAACCACATCGCGATTCTTGGTATCTTCTTAAACGGATCAAGTACTTTAGAAAATGCAAAGACCACATGTGGAAACGGTGGATCAACGAATACTTAAGAGACTTTCATGAGCGACAAAATATGAAACATCATGGCAAAGAAGTCACCTTGGCTCTAGGTGACGTAGTCAGAATCTTTTCTGAAAATCAAGGCAAAGGGAATTGGCCGCTTAGAAAAATAGAAGCCCTCTACAATGGCCGAGACTCAGTGGTTAGAGGGGCAAGGCTAAGAGCCGAAAGTGGCCACATCGAAAGACTACTGAACCACCTGTATCCCTTGGAGCTATCTTGTGATCGCACAACTACGACGCCACAAGAGCAGCTCGACCCCTAGGATCCAGAGTTCAGACCCACCCGTGACGCAGCAGTAGCAGCGGGCTCGAGGGTTTGAATGCATGATATTGCAAGTCATGAACAGACGGACTGAACAATGAGCAATTGCTAAACTCTCTTATAACTTTACTTTTTGTTTTATGTAAAGAATATAACTTTGTTTTGTTCGCTTAGTTTAAGTTCGGTCTCCAGGAAGATAACATATATCTCCTTAACGTAGACATATGGGGAGAGGATGTCGGAAATTTGCAGTAATCATTTATTTATAAACGTGACTTTAGCTCCGTACTTATTGTAGACGATATGATTTAAGAAACGGTCGAGTGATATGTGACACAGGCAAATTAGACAGCCATGAACTTTGAAGTAAAATTTAAGCTAGTTGATAAGAAAACAATTGCACTTGCATTGGGGAGATCGAGCTTGTGTTCTCTTGCGATCAGTGCGGGAAATCATTATTAAAACTATTTAATCGAGATTTTGTGAGTGTGCTGCTTAACTAGCTAACTGTGGAAGCAATCCCAACAGTTGATGCTTTCCTTTCAATATCATGTTCGTTGATCGTAATCTGAAGTTGCCAGTTGCCTTGAAAACTCTTTACTTAACTTTAGGATGGATTTGTTTTGAGTCTTTTCGTGTTTAAGGACGGCCTTGAGCTACTTGTTTGAAGTTGTTTCCTTAATAATAATGTTAATAATAATAATAATAATAATAATAATAATAATAATAATAATAATATTATTATTATTATTATTATTAATCAACCTTATTAACAAATTCAAAGAAAAATCTTTAATTTACAATAATAATAATCATACAATAGTGAATCATTTAACATGCATTATAAAAAAATTCCATTACACATGTGTCTTTCTCTTTGGTCTTAACATACTAGTTAACAGAAATCTATAAAAACTAAAAGGTTTCGTACTATACTTGACCATTATTTTAAAAAAAATTCCGTTACATATGTGTCTTTCTCTTTGGTCTTAGCATACTAATTAATAGAAATCTATAAAAACTAAAAGGTTTCGTACTATACTAGACCAGCTAGTAAGCACAGTTCTATACAATATATTGATTAAGAAAGTCCGGCAAGTCCTCTTTCAATTTCAAAATCAGTCTCATGAATGTTCCTTGCTAGTTTTCTGTTACCCCTAGAGCCTCTCAGGCATAAACGTGCCCCCCTCAGTAGAGCAAACGAGACTTTTGCCCGGATCCATGACACCGTCGTACTGTAGGTCTCGCCCTTCTTTATGGCCGAAAGCTCCGCAAGTCTGGCGTGGTATCTACAATCTTAGACAAAAACCTTGAAACACTTTCAACATTCTCGCACCGTTTTCGTCCCTCTCTCTTTTTCAATGTTGGTGTAGCCAGTCAAAGAGGAAAATGTCGCCTTAACACTGTCAAGGGGAAAGGGGTGTTTCAAGGATTTTTTGCGAGGATTGTGTGAGTTGCAAAAAGCCATCTGGTTGTCATTTATTGTTAAGTAAATTTCTTGACGGCGCTAGCTGGGAAGATCTTGCTGTAACGTTTGTTTTACGCAAGCTAGGAAAGATATGAATTGTCTAGATTTCGGTAGAAATAAATAGGAAATGTTATTTTAGGTCTTTAAAAATAACATTTGAATACAGCCTGGCCACAATAGTCACGGGTAGGAATTTTTTTTTGTTACTCAGACATAAAGGTTAAGTGTGATTAGTCACACAGTTCAATGAAAAAAGCAAGTATGGTGTACAATAGGAAAACCTCGGCGGAAGAACGAGCACTCATCAGATTTCTGTACATGGAAAGGAGGTATTCTCTGCGAGAAATTGCAGCAAAAGTGGACCGATCTGCAGCAACAGTAAGGAGAGTGCTAAAAGAATTTAACACTCCTTCAACGTATTCGCAAACTCACGGAAAGGTCACCCACCAAAGAAGAGGAAGGCCAAGAAAGTTGTCATCCAGAGAAGAGAGACTCCTTATAAGGGCTCTTCTCAAACTGAGGCGTACAGAAGGTAACTTTACTGCCAAGCGACTCATGAATGAGGCAAACATTTCGGAAAGTGATGTGTCAGTTCGCACTCTGGGAAGATTCTTAAATAGCAAAGGGTACTTTTATCTCCAAGCCCGGAAAAAAGGGCTGCTTACTAACAATGACAAGAGCTTACGCGTTGCATTTGCCAAAAAGGTGAGAGAAGAGTATGACAAGGAGATAATTATGGACTCATAAAAATGCTTTCTACTTGGACGGAGTTGCTTTTGCGCACAAGTCCAACCCGCTTGATCATGCACGAGCTCCTACTAGAAGGATCTATCGCAAAAAATCCGAAGGTCTCAACCAATTTTGCACCGCGAAAGGGAGTAAAGTTGGATCTGGAGGGAAGGTAGTCAAGTTTTTAGTGGCGATTTCATACAATGTAGGAGTTATTTTATGCCACGAATATGAACATATGACGGGAAATTTTTTTGCGTCTTTTATTGAAAACACTTTTGAGCAAATGTTTGTGCAATCAAAGAAAGGAAATACAAGACTCTTCATTCAAGACAATGACCCAAGCCAGAATTCAGCAGTCGCAAAGACTGCTTTGCAACAAGTGAGGGCAAAATTGCTTAAGATACCGCCACGCAGTCCTGATCTAAATCCAATAGAGAACATGTTTAAATCAGTCAGTGACAACTTGCATGACAGCGCTATTGAGGAACAATTAGAGCGAGAGAGTTTCACGCAATTCAAGGAAAGAGTGAAAAATACAATTGTTCAGTTTCCAGTAGCCAAAATAAAAAATTTAATAGAATCCATGGACAGGCGTA
Organism: Montipora capricornis; assembly: GCF_036669925.1. Classification (NCBI taxonomy): domain Eukaryota; kingdom Metazoa; phylum Cnidaria; class Anthozoa; order Scleractinia; family Acroporidae; genus Montipora; species Montipora capricornis. Next base: position 32,863,519 of record NC_090885.1, read on the forward strand.
TACAACTAATACTAGAAACACAAGGACAGAGACTAAAATATTAAGTATGTATCTTTATGTTTTCAGATAAATATAATGCAATTGACATTTACAAAATTATCCTATTGAATATTATATAATAATCACTGATAATAGTTTGGAACTACCATGTAATATTTATTACTTTGTATTTGGCAACAGATGTAAAAAAGGAAATCTGCAGTGTCTATGTACTGTGCATGTGTTTCCTTAGTCGAATCACGTGCGGTAAAGGTCACAACGGTTTACCGTTGTCAAAATAGAAGTTGGTCTGTTGACAATCTTATTTTATTACATGTCATGGTTAACCGTTGTGAAAAGGCTGAATTTCACGATGGCATTGAGGCTGTTCTTGAAAATTCATTTCAATTATAACTAATGTCTTCTACAAGGTGATTTTCAACCGAGAAATACGACTCAGGAATGCGATAAAAGGCAAAACCTAATGGTAAACCGTACGGTTTACCAGCGTTTGTTTACACTTTACACTCCGTCACCATCACGCAATACTGTAAAGTTGCATAATACGTTTATTGGAATATGCTGAGATTCGCCGATCCTTTGGTGGGAACTCGTTCAACACTTATCCCGAACTGTTGTCGTTACTGTTTGGGGACAGAATTAATTTGGCGAAACATTTTGGACAAGGCGGAACGTTTCTTTGCTCGCCGGGTGGACTCTGCGAAAAGGAGTTGAAGATTTTCCACCTTACCCGCATCATTTCGGTCTCCCGTTCATCTATGCAACCTCCCTTAATGAACACTAACTCATGCTTGCCTGAGCAGAATATCGGAGTGTCAGTGTCAAAGACAATGTCTTTAGCGTAGTGGCACTTCGGTGCTGGCAAATGAACTGTCTGCCCCTCCAACAGAAGAAGCATATCGTGCCAAGGCAAGACCTGTGGACTCCAGCGAAAGTCATTAAGAAAAATAACCTCGGCAGATTCAGCGCCAACCCAAGCAAAATTGCTAGTAGCGGGATTACTAAATGTATTGTAGATGACAGTCAACGGGTTTAGTAAAAAGGTCTTGCCACAATTGGCACTACCATAGATTAGAATATTTCGGTACTTGCCGCGTCTTTTCTCAAGTAGCTCACGCACAGCACTCTGAAAACTTCCACCTCTTAAATTATTGGGTGCGAGAGTATCCTCTGCAACTTCCAACCACTCTCCATTGCAGTTAGCGATACATGGACCTTCTAGAGCTTTTTGTAGTATGTCCATCCTTGTCATTAGTTTCCTTTTTAATTTTTCCTCTGCTTCCTCAATTTCCCATCCTACTTGTATGGCCTCGTCAACAACTTTACTTCCTCTGTTAGCGATGAATTGCGCTAAATCTTCCTTTCCCTCTTTCATCTGTCGAGAGGCTAGAGCAAGAAGCTCTAGCCTGGACTTTATTCTTTTTGCTACGACTAGCTTTGATACATCGAAAATACTGAGTCGAGGTGCCTTCCGTTTTCTGGTTTTCTTTGCTTTTCTCCTCGTTCCACCGCCCTCCGTTGTTGTCAGACTGGCCTCTTGTGTTCGAGGTGGGGCGCTGTTGACCAAATCTGGATGATTCATAGACTGAACATACTCGGGATCTTCTTTTGTTGTGTATCTCCAGGCGCTATAATAATTGGAGTGAACAGACGAAAAATTCACTTGAATGGAATGGTTGTCATCGAGATAATTTCGCACACGCAACCATCGGCGTGGATGCGACAGCTTTAATGCCATGTGGTAATGCGTTCCCCCTGAAGAATGCTGCTCTTGACTACAAACCCACTGCACGATATCAGCTAACCCGCTCCTTGTCTCATTGAATGCTTCCACCACCGTTCTAGCAAAACAATCTCTCGTTTGAAATTTTTCAAGATTGGCTTGACTGTAAGTAATTAAATACACGCTACGCACCTCGCGATGCAAAAGCCTCTCTCGCGATCCCACATGGAGGTCTTCTGAACATCCATTATCGTGCAAGTGTTCACTTCCCTGGTCACTTTCCTCCTCTGACGTTTCTTCAATACTCTCCTCATAACAGTTAAAATCTTCTTCAGAAGTTGCCATTATCAAAACAAAAATTTACTAGCGTTATAATCCTCTTCGCATTTTTACACAACAACAGCAACAACACATAATACCCACGCGTTGCCCTAACAATAACTTTTTAAGTCTCACTTTCATCTTCTGCGCATGCTCAAAGAAATTCCCGCCACTTCAGACTGTAGCACACTCTTCTCCCATTCCTCCCGTTATGCTGAATACTAGGGGAGTGAATGTCCCTTGCTCGACTTTGAGGATCCTTGAAGCATATTTGCGTTTTTTCTCATTTTCCTGTTTCTTGTACAACTGCTTCAGAGTAAGGTCCTTGTAGGAATCTGCATGGGGGTGGAAAACCCTAATGTCAAAATAATAATAATAATAATAATAATAATAATAATAATAATAATATTATTATTATTATTATTATTATTATCATTGTAAGAATTTCAGAATCTATTCTTGACTCCATTGATTATTAATCGTTACTTATAATTAAGCTAACTTCTTTGTTGTTGATTCTTCTATTAATTATCACCGAGTAACTAGGCGCACGAAGTTGAAATAATTAAAGTGACTTTATAAATTGACTAGTTGACTCGGCTGAAATGTACTAAGGAAGACAATGAAAAGGAAAAAGTCACTCCCTAAACATGGCAATTTGCTACAACAGTGTTTGGATGCGTAAGGCCCAAAAAATGAGAGAGATCAAATCAACGGGAGAAGGTAGAAGGTGGTTATTTCAGAGCCACTTTGAGAACAGCTGGAAGCGCCAAAAAACAGCGAAACAGAGAAACGTCGTGCTTCAAAACAGAATTTGGGTAGCTCAGGAAGCAAAAAGCGTTCAAAATTTGATAATATTATATTGAATGACAAGTGGTTATACTCCTATTCCCTCGACAGAATACAGACCAGTATTCATTGACCTTTCCACAGATGACGCTTACAGATGTATACATATGCATACATATTTAATCACTGGGGTAAGATGACTTAATAAATTGGTTTACAAAGGGAAATATCTATGTGTTATGATTGACGCATTTATATTTTCTCGGAGAAGATATCAGTTTTCCCTTAGAAGAATGCTTTACTTGAATTGTAGCCTGCGTAGCTGGCGATATTGTTGGCGCGAGAGGCAAATTAACGAGCGGCGAATTGGGTACTGCGGTCGACAGTGCAAGGGAAATTTTCTCCTTCAATTTACTCTCTGGAGAACCTAAAACATTACAGGCACCTTTGAGGGACGATGTCCGTAATGGACACCAAATCTCAGCTTCGTGAACTAAATTGTTGTTTGAGTATGCTGCGATATCGTCTGGGGTCGACCTCTTCAATACAGAATCAGTTAGAGGCAAATTAATTGTCTCCGAGCTAGCTTCATACATTCTGCAAGACTAAGTTGGCAACAGTTTTCCAATTCTCTTGCCAACTTGAGATCATTGATTTAGTTTTCTCGTCGAACGGAGTGAACACATCAACACGGGAACTTTCGATCAGAATTGAGTAGTTTAATTAGATACCAAATCGACATTCCGCCAGAGAGTGCTTGGTTTGAGGTGTGATGATTCCCTCGTTTGCATCGTCGATCGGTGGCTCTTCATTTTCCCCTTGATTTAAACAAGCTTTCGGTCGATAAAAGGATGTTTTTAAAATAATCTCCCAATTGCAATTTCACTGACATTACATTCACGTAATATACAGCAATCGTTCGCGGATTTACTTGACACTCTTCCTCATTTTACTTGCTTCTTGGGTGTATCTACCCTTTCCATACTTTCCCAATCAACATCTGTGTTTACTATCTCCGTGCATGCTGCTATTCAGTTTGGCGCCCAAATATATTGACACTTGTAATATACAACTTGGTTTCGCATTACAGCTTTACTCTGATTGGTTGTTTGTAATTGGATTCAAAGTGGGTGGCACTCAAAAAACTTAAGTTTACGGGCAGGCGGTATTTCACAGCGCCCCTCTCCCAATACCGCCAGCTAGGCAGGCTACTTGGATTGTACTGGTGATCATTTTTGTTTCAGGTAATGCAACTTGGTTTTATTTTGGTGTAGTCAATCCACGTTGATTGAAATTCCTTTGCAAGGTCTCGCTTTTACTCTTTAAAAAGTAATTTTGATCCCAGAAATCAGACTTCAAATCAAGCGACAGATATAAATGCTAGTTGGGATGGGCAATGAAAAGAGAAGGATTTCAAAGTAGACAGAACTGCAAAAGCAAATTATTTGTCGAAAGGCTGCACTACACTGGGTTACAGTGTAATGCTGACTGATTTAATTGCCTTTGTTTTTCGAAAAATATATGTCACACGAACAATACCCGAAGTTTCGGAAATTCTTGAAACTGCTGTTGAGGTTGCTGTTGAGCTGTTTCCGCCTTCTAAAATGCCAATATTTTCGGTTCATACTCTATTTTAACTTATTAACATTCCAAGCACTAATTATGCACAATCTAACATCAGTATGTAGCAAGCGGGAAGATAAAAACTGATAAGTACAGCTCACTTCAGAAAGCAAGTTCGATGCCCAATGTGGACTTCTGACACAGATACGATGCAATTCATACCCTAATTCTTCTGTTATGCTTAAGGTGAATTCCGGTTTAGCTGTCCCTCTGTTGTAAATAATGTTGCTCTGATTCCACACGAATGAGTAATCTTCCATCTTCAGAGTTTGACTTCTCCAACATCCTAGGACTGACTAAGTCATTCATTACAATTAATACGATAATCGTTTGAGAAAGGGGCACTGTCCTGCTAAATTTGCTGTTCTGAGGTCGTCTGGGTAAAAATCTAAATTAGTACTTTAGCTCACTCGTACAACATTCCTGAGAACCCACTGACAAGATATTAAATATATTTTATAGTTACCAAGGTCATTTTCTTGCAGAACGTTTTCTGTATGTGTTTCACCGGCCAAGTGTTTTTGAAACCTTTTGGACAATGATAACCATCTCGAATTTGACGTTTGTGAGGCTTTTGATGTTATATTCTGGTAAGTAAGATTTCTGTTCTGATAAGCTTAATATTGCATTATTTTTTTTCCTGTTTATCAATGTTTTTCTTGAAACCAGGCAACCAAGTAGTTCGCCTTTCTGTGCATAGCTGAGGTTCAGTTACAGAAACTGAATGATTCATTCAATAATAATATAATTATATGAACTCTAGCCTATATCCTGAATCGAGCACAAAACGTTTTATAAGTTGAGGAGACTGGAAATCAGAATTAAGGGAGATCATTTGAAGAGTTGGAATTTTACAGCCTTGGCTTAAACATAATATTTCGCAGAATTTACTCAATTAACTACGACACAAATGTTCGTTGCTGTTGACCTTTTTCATGCATTCTTACTTAATGTTCAATCCATCCCAGCGAGAAATGCCCCGTATGTTTTCCCAGGAATTATCGTCACCTGACGGTAACCTGGAGCTGAACTAATAGGGCCTCGTGATCAAATGAAAAACTGGAGCACTGCAATATTCTTTGTGAGATATTTTGAACACTGCAGGAAACAAAGGAGATTGCCATTGAATAGTCAGTGTTAATAATTTAAAGAGAAGAAATTGATAAATAAAACTGAGCAAACAACTGGAATAAAAGAAAGAATTTAATTTTGACGATGAAGATACAAGGAACCAGTATATTTTATCTGTACTTTTTTTACCAGAACGTTTTTGTTTCAAAGAGTTTTGGACTGTAATTAGATTTCTTAAACATATTGCAAATTAATGGTTACTTTAAATGGATACTTTAAAGGAAATGTACTATACATGTAATATATAATAATTTATTTATTTATTTATTTATTGATTTCATTTGTGGTTTAATAATATTGAACCCTCAACTTGTTTTGTTCGGAGATATTAGCAATTTTTCCTTTCTTAAAATTCGAAGCAAAATGAAGTCATTGTATTGTATTATTGTATTATAATAAAGTTTCTATGTAACGCACGCTCTCATTGGTTTAAACAGCGTGCTTTATGAGAGTACAAAGCACGGAACAAACGAAAGCTCACGCCATCATCCGCAGAAATGGCAGATGAATTTCGGAATTTTTCCTTGGGTATTATTGAAGCTGTCAGTTAAAGGCTTGCTCAGAAATTCTGTCAAGTGCTTTGGATGGAAGACCTCAGCCGTCGCCTGGTCCAGCAGTTCTTTCAAGCTCAGAAAGTCCTCACGCTCGAGTTCTTCATTTACAAAATTCCCAACAGGTTTTCAGACTCCAGCCTCAAGCAATGAACAGTTTGTTTTCCAATTGTCATGTCGGAAACGTGCAGGTTTTCATGGGCAACAATTCGGCCGGTTTTCACTGCACTTAATTATTTAGATCCTCTTTTTGCTGTTTTCTACGGACTGAAACCGAACAATTGTTTTTCTATAAAATCCGAATTTTGTGTGATTTCTGTCAAGCCACTTTCCAGTTGATTGATGTTTTGACAGGCCTTTGTTTCATTAACCAATCAAATAATTTTAAACATTCTTACAAGCGGTCTGATTGGTCCAAATTAGCGTGCTTTATCAGAGTATAAAGCACTGTGCTGTCGACACCTCAGTTCGCCACAAGCAGTGCGCGCTTTGAAAATAAAGTAGAATTTTTGAAGAAAATTACTTGTTCTTTATCATAAAACAAATAAAGGAGCCTTGGAAGAAGTAGGGAGAAACACTCGCCTATCGGCTCGTGTTTTCCCCTACACTTCTTTCGTGCTCTCACCGCTTCCTGCGTGCTTTACAACAGAACAGAGCACAGTCATGGCTTCTTTATTTGTTAATTGAAATTGCTTTTTGTTCAGACGCTAATTTAAAATTTCATTTGTCTAGCTAGATGTGACAAATTTATTCAGTCGATAAAGATATCAAATTAATGAAAAAAGTATTTTAAAAACATAAGACGTCATAATTTTAATATTTTTTATTTACTAGACGTTTTTTAATTACCATAACTGATATAATGATTGACGAAATTAAAAGTTAAAAAATGTAAGTATACAAAGAAAATTTAATTTTAAAAAATATTATGATGATAGTTAATGATAGTTGTTTAAATATAATAGTATATGTGCAAAAAAATTAAGCCCGTTGATTGACTGAGAGAACGCCAATTGATTCCAAACAGAGTGCAGAAAATGGCAATTAGTGCAGATAGTGGAAATGGGTGCAATAAATGTAAAATCTTTGAATGTAAACCATTAATAAGTATATGCATTATTTTTATCGTGCGATGTGGGATAAACAAGCAATTGTAATTTTTCTCAAAGACTTCAAATTGCATTCAAAATCATACGATTACCCATACAAACTAAGAATATAGGCTAAATCTTTCACGTTACTACCCTTAAAGAATTGCCAAAATCTGTGATTATTCAGTTGTGGGATGGATAGTTTAAAGGAAATGTTGTAATAAACGAGCGTGGTAATTACTGGGTTGCCAAAAACAATCGGAATCTGCGTTTCGTTTCTCTGTTCTTTTATTTATTTATTTTTTTTCCGTGTCATGATAAGTCTTTCCTGTCCCTCCCCTGCTAAGCAGTGTCTATGTGTGTAGAGCCTTCTGCGCGAGGGTACTAGAAATGCGTAGATGTTATCGGGTGGACACAGTAGAATATTTACTTAACCTGCAATGGCGTCGAAAGTCATTGTAAAGCGATTGGCGTTTTAATGGATCTTAACATACCCTTATGGAGCTCAATAATGGAAAGTCAATCGGATAAACAAGACAGGCTTTGAAAAATAAATATCTGGAATCTTCAAAGCGACGAGTGATGCTCTTCGACAACAATTGCATCTTTCGCCGTCGGACCATCAGATATCATCAAGTGAGCTTTTTTTTCTAATGTTCTT
>NC_090885.1:32882407-32902407 GCF_036669925.1 Montipora capricornis
AAGCAAAGGTTAAATAAACCTTTCTTTTTAGGGAGACATAAGTGTATTCTAGAGTTTTTAATCAAATAGTCAATGTGTAAATTCCATGAAAGGTTGGAGTCAATGACAACTCCGAGCAGCTTTTCTCCTGCCGCTTCCTCTAGTTTGATGTTATCGATATAATTCCATTGTAGTCTCCCTGCTATGGTTTAGCTTTTGAACAGAACCAACCAGCAGGTGTTTGGTCTTCTTTGTGTTTGGTATCATCCTGTTCAATTTAAAACCAACTGTTGGCCTTATCTAGACTATCATTGAGAGTACTTTGAATATCTATACATTAGTTCCGTTAGACCAGATCGTTGTGTCATTGGCATATATGTCGCTTCGGTATCCTTTAACAAGAGGGGTAAATCATTTATATACTAGAAAACAGAAGTGGTAGCAATGTACACTGAAGAATGGTGCTGTTAGAAAACTTTTGAAGATTTTCAATTCCATGTAATTACAAAAATAATTGCAAAAGAAGGGCTAACACTTTTTTGTTCTCTATGTTACAGCACATGGGTTTATGATGCGATCTGTGAGGTAACTATGCTGGCTCATTTTAAGATTTGTACTTAACACATACAATACATGTACATCAGTACATATCCTTTACATCTTTGTTTTTGCTTTTCACTAGCTTGGGAACTGTGCATTAGTTTTTCAATAGTTACATGTATGTGTGGTGTGAATGGACTGAACAAGGCATCTTGCACATTCAGTTGAATTAATCTAGACTGACCACTTTTAAGCTTAGCGCTGCAATCACAATCTTCCAAACCTTGCATTGACACTGCTTTGCCAATGAAATTTATTAAAAAGGTAATTAAAAGGTACTGTACATTGTGGCAGCACCTTCCATGATTGGATCCTGTGGACTTGCTCTCCTTCACTTATGGTATATCATTCCACTTTACATGTACAGGCAGGCACCGTAGAGAGGGAGGGGTTGAGGCTGGGGGGGGGGGGGACACTACTCGTACAATGTACATATATATCAAGACCTAGCCCCCCACTTTCAAACACACTCTGCGGTCCCTGACAGGGTACATGTACGTATTTGTTATCAGTCCTACTGTATCTTGCATGTGTATGCACCGGTGTTAAAAGATCAATTTTTTTTTGTGTTTTACATGTAACGCATGAATGCATGTAATGAGGTGCAGGTTTATGGCATTAAAAATCAAAGCCTTGTTACGCATACAGTCATAAATTGCAGACCTGATTTAGCCTTGTTGTCCAATTACATGTAGGAGGAGGGGGACCTTGCGTGATGTCCCAAATTACTTGGCGAATGTATGATTTTATTTCTTCCTAGTTGATTTGTACATGTACACTGTATGACCATTGATTAATAATTAAAGTTTGCAATTGTAGGTTTTTGTTTTGACAAGCAGTGGCAAAAAGGTCACTGAATCGAACATTCACCTCTTCTTCCTACGTTGTAAAGCCCCTCTTCCTCCCTCCCCTCTGCCCTTTGCCCTTTTTCAATGTTGATATCCTTTAGTTTGAATGCCAGACGGAGATGGAAACAACTTTGCTTGGGGGGGAAGGGGGCTTGGGGATGTGCTGACTTGAATGACGCGAATTGTACAGTTATTAACAGTGAGTGTCTCAACTCTTTTTGCAAATGTGGCCAGTAATAATTAAATTTTGCAGTTGCAGTTCTTATTTTGATGTAATTTATATTATTTTGATGTTACTTACAGTGTTGATTCAGCATCTGGAGCTTTTGCATCTAATGAAGAACATACTGTTATGGATGCATCAGGTAAAATTGGCTGTGGAACACCTAAGAGCTTGCTCATCTCTATGACTAGATTAGAGCACATGTACTTTGTTTACCAGTGGCGTTTTGGATGCATCTACTTGTACATCTATGTACATGATTTTATGTCAATATGCATATGTGTATGGTCTTATACTCATTTTAGACACATTTTACTGCTATAGTTTGGTTCAGTGCTGTGTACTTGATCAATGTTGATCAATGACAAAGTAATCTCAAGTGATGTAGCTCTCAGTCATGGAGGTACAGTGTACACAATTGGCAGGTTGGCCCTTCTACAATGTATTTCAGTTGAGCTGCATTCTTTCGGTCAATCTTGTTTTGTCACGCAATCAAGACAAATGGCTGAATTTAAAGGCCCTCTTGATTGCGTGACAAATTAAAACACAATATACTCAACAAGTGTACAGCTCGATTAATATAAAAGGGACTGCTGGAGGCTTGTTTCTTTGTAAAAAAAGTGGTAGATGAATGAAATTTATACCAATTTTATCAAAGGGGAATAAACAAGAATTTTTATTGTGGAGGATTGTTCATTGGGAAGGTTACATGTATCTGAGTTCTTCTCTATTCAGTACTGCACACTGCCTCTGTTTATATAATTATTTTCTTTGTCTGACTTACTGGCAGCCCTTGAAATAAGCAACATGTTTTTTCTGTTTTGTCTTCTCTTCAGAATTGCCTGGTGGTCTTGTGACTGTAAGTAGCTGTGTGACTAGTGTTGTACCACCACATACACCTGCCACTCCTCTCACACCCATGATGACTACCTGTCCCCCAGCGATGTCACAAGCTGTTCGGCCTGAAAGTCAGACTATTACCGTAACATTGCCGATTACTCCCCTTGTATCAGCAGATGGAATGGCTGATCAGAGAAGACACTGGTGGCACATTGAGGAGGCAAGAAACCTTCTTTATAATGATTTTTCTACCTCATTATGTATTGAATACGGCAAATTGGCATCTAACCCTCATGCTCAACATAACATCACTTATTATTTGTTGTCAGAAAATTACAAGCGAAAATGTAATGCCATTGATAAACATTTAACAATAATTATCCTGCGAAATTGTGGGTAATATCACCTGATACTTAGCCAATGAGGCCGTAGGCCGAGTCAGCTAAAATCAAGCAATATTCTGCAAGATTGAGCAGGATAATGGTTTTATTATTCAACACATTGATGACAAAGCACAATTTTCTATGTTTATTGGAAAAACTACCATTTTCTCCGCGACGCACAAAATTACGTATATCACAGGATATCTGTTGAGTACACACGACTATTGTTATGCGCGCTATGACCATATTTGGGGATTGTCACAATGGGTTGAATAATAATTCAAAATTTCAACCAGGTATCCTCATTCGCAGTCGTCTGGTCGTCCCAGACGACTAAAAACCCGTCGTGATGAGTATAATTACTCCAAATGTCGTTGGATGAGTAAAGTTCTAAAAAAAGTCTTTTCAAGAATGCCATGAAATGTTATAATATGGAATGTACGTTCGTTCTGATCTCTTTTTGTTCAATGGAAACTTCCAGAAAATAAGGAATAAACGTGCAGCTTTCCTCAGCAATAAAATCTCCAGTTTGGGCGCCATCTTTGACCACGCATTATTTTCCATGAAACGATTGCAGGCTCAATTTTCATGTATCTAACCGCTGGCATGGGTGTTAGCAAGTCGAGCAAAGGTGACTCGTGGTCTCAGCTGATAATGTGGGGTTAGTGGCAAGGTGTTTCAGGTGTTTCGCCAGCTCCCGGCAAAAAGGAAAACAAGTGGAGCAGAACCTGCTGCTTACGAACCAAAATCTTGGTAGCATATAAAAGGAAGACACTAGACAGTAGCGTTGAAACTTTTGGTCTTTGAATAGTAACTTTGTAAGCTACATTCAAGTACGTTTTGCCTTGGCAGATATGGACCAGTAAACCGGGTTCCCACGGTGCAAATAACATCATACTCCGGAGTCAAAATTCGTAATTTCTGACGAGAGCATAAAGTAAAATGCGAATGCTCAAGTTACAAGTAATTTTATCAACCATTTTCTATACTTCCGCATTTTTGCCCGGGCAACCCAAAATTATTTATCCGGGAAAGTATATCATAAGATGGATGTACATACAGTGTATTTGCCCCGCTGATGAGTTTGAGAAAAAAAGAATATGGAATTGCTTGCTTCAAAACGTGCTGCACTCTTAATTTGATGCATGATTTGGACTAGAATGAAAGCTTTGTATTTTAAATCAAAGAGCTTGCATTTGGTGGTGGAGGTGACGTTTTTGAACTACTGCTCTTGTAGTCAACTGCAAAAAACTCCACCAAAATATTTTCAGTTTACAAAGGGCATGAAAGGATGGTTGTATTTATTATATCCATTTTCAACGTAGAATTCAGTCTTGTAATCTTATTGAATTTTTGTGGTCTCACTGAATGTACTTGCAGATGGTGAACTCGTTACTGAATACCGCTCAGCAGTTAAAGGGAATGATTGAACATGCTAAGATACAGGCTGAGGCAGCCAAAGATGCTGCTATAACACAAGTGAAACTACAGGCTGAAGCTGAAAAGAAAGAGGTCAGGCAGCATGCCCATTTTTTATTTCCCTTTTTAAAAATAGCCAGGTAAATATTGTGAAGAACAAAGAAATTTCAGAACTTAAAGAACCTACAGTGTATGACTAACTGGCTTTTCGGGTTGCATGTACACAAGATTGATGCAATTATGTGAAGATACCCAGAATATTCAGTCGTCTTCTACAGTTCATTTGTTTCCCAGCACTGTAACGACCTCTATTTCTAGGCCCCAGAGGCATACTGTACAGAAGCATTAAATGTTTTAGTGTGGAAAGAAGGTTACTACATGTTGTTTATCTGATAGAGAAAATTTTATCTAAACTTTTGCGTTTGGTGAAGGAGAACGCATGTTAATCATGCCCTTTGTCGAAAGACATGTTAGTCACCCAGGTATCAGTCGATTTCATTCGAGCCAGTTCACATTTTGGCAGCCAACTAGGGACATCTGTCTATTATACACCTCTTTCACGATGGTGACCGAATAAAATATTCGTCTGTCTTAATGCTAATAAGTCTTTCTAGCCTTGCTACAACCAGCAAATTTCAAAAGAATGTTTGTTTCAAAGGTGGGCAGTACATGTAGGTCTAACTAACACAAATACAAATGAGCACCTTTTGTGGGATAAAAATTCTCATATTGTGAAGCATCTTAGTTTTTCTAAAAATTGTCAGGATAACTGTGATGTTTCTTGCTTCAAAATTATTGATAATGCTACTTCTTTCTATCAACTCAAAATCAAGGAGAGCTTCCATATTAGCGGTTTGAAACCCGAACTCAACAAACAAGTTGATCATGTCAGTTTAGCATTACACTATTAAACTTTAAACCGTTATGTCATTTGTGTTCTCTAGAATATTGTCGGTTCATTTGAATTTTACCTACTTGTAACGAACATTTCATCTACAAAGAATCATTGTACCACGAAACAGGCTTGTAGGGATGAACTTGTTGTTTTACTTGTTTTTTTGTTCAATATATACTTCGCTCTACTTCCATGTATTGAGCACTGTTTTGTGACACATGTTCCTTAAAGTCAAAAGGGTGGTTGTATTTTAAAAATATTAGTAACACAATTAGTGCTATCCAGACCATTTAGAAATGCAAAAGAATGTAAAAAGGTGGTTGCCATGAATTTTATGAAAGTTGTCTATGTGCAGGGTGTATCTTGAGCGTTTCACCTGAATCTGAATGTGAATGCAAATGAGGACAAATTGCTCTAGAAATCAGTGCATGCGCAAAGTGGCTGTTTATGTTATCTCTTATGTAACTGAAGTGTGATAATGTAATAAGATTTCTATCGAACAAAAAGACAGGTGATCATTAATGCGCAGGTGATGATATATAAATTATTCATGAAACCTGCGGAATATAAATGCAAATTATTATTATTAATTATGAAAGAATTGTGAAATTGTGCAGTCTTCTATTTTACATGTAAGTTTAGGGCCAACTCTTCTTTGAATATACATATGTTACGTTGTTTCACCTTTTTACAGCAGTGCACCATGATTTTTTTCAGGGCGTCAAGTTCCGATTTTCTCCTATTGTTCTCTATTTTTGACCTCTGTCTTTCCTATTTTCCTTTTTCCTGAGTGTTATTTGTCACTTGACGTCCTCTTTTTTTAAGATGTGCATAATCCATCTCACGGCTTATCGCTTGAATTTTTCTCATAGGCATTAGCACAAGCTCGTATGAACTCGCTAATGCAGTTGTCTCGGGCGCTGAATGATGCTCGACTGGAGAAAGAAGCTGCTGTTGCACAGGCAGTAGCCAATGCCAAAGCAGAGAAAATGGAGGCTGCTGCTGATGAACGCCAGGAACAATTGATCAAGGTTTACATATACAATGAAGCAGTTCATGCTTCTTCCTTAATTGTTTTATTTGCAAGGACGGTTGCAGTAAATGGCTACATGGCAATCTCAAGTAGTTGGAAAAGAGCCGATAAAGCAAAAAAAAGTCCAGGCTTTGGTAAAACTTGAACCCGTGGCCAACGCAACAGATACAATGCAGGCCAGAGATAAACGTCCGCGTTTACGCGTTTTTAAAGCGTTTATAAAAGGGCAAGGCTTTTCTTTCTCTCACACACATACCTTGTAGACAAATTCTGTGATCGCTTTATCTAGTCATTGAAATTGCAAATAGCTCAATTTCGATATAGTAAAATTCACTCCCAAACAAAAGACACCATCTCGAGGCTCTGGGGAATAAACTCATACAAATCCTTATATTTATTCCCCAGAGCCTCGAGATGATGCCTTTTGTTTGGGACTGAATTTTAATATATCGAAATTGGTCTATTGGATCTTTTTAATTTGTAATCTTCAGACTTTTGTCCTCAAATTGTCGATGATGATTCTAATCTGTATTGCTTTGTATTTTTCTTAGTCACTTAATGGTGGTGAAGGTGAAATACCCATGGAGGAAGCACCCACTGTTGCAGAGGAAGTCGAGAAGAATGGAGTTGATTAGAAGCCTGCTCATCAGGTGCCATTGAACTGTACTGTGGATCTGCTTACTTCAGATACACATTAAACAATTAAGAGAGGTTACTCTCCCTCCCAGCTATACTGCCTCAGTTTCGCTGAATAGTGAGGTCTTGTACGTGAATGTAGTCGGCAGTGGACGTGTATTTGCTGTCTGGTCACTCTCTCTCTCTCTCTTTCTCTCTTGTATCGTATTCCCTACATTTTCAGTGTCCCTTTCTGTTTGGTTTGTCTTCGTTGTGGTTTTGTCAAACAGGTAAAAGTACAATGTACGGTCAAAGACGTTTCATATTATACTTTTGTCTCATCATCTGTTCATCATGGATGAAATTTTTACTCCAGACAGTAGATTTTGAAATTTCAAACCAGGCGCAAGAGACTGGTGTTCTTAATGGCCCCATCTTTCAAAAGTGACTAGGGCAAATGTTTTTGAACTCGCTGGAACTTTGTCATACGGAGATTGGTACATTGTCGTGAAATTGGCTCAATGCTAACTTTGTAAAATAAACATTCTTTTTGTTTTCACTTGACTTCGAGTGCTTTTTTTAAACCTTGCTTGCATTCTCGTTATAAATTACGCCTTGCTGATTAATCAGCTGGGTCAAACGTCAGACAGAGTACCGAGTAGGCCATTTGCACTCCGTAGCACTCCGCTAGTGTTACCGTTCCCTCTGGACTTTGAACACGTTGAATAAAGGAAGCGTTCAATCGTTCCCGGCAACTTCAGTACCAGGGTCCTCTTCGTGCTCGCGGTCTCGGCACATTTCCAACATCCGATGCCGAAAAGGGGACGGTCTTACTCCAAATGTCGATATCGTAGACATATTTATACAGCGGGGACATAAATACTTCAATATTTATGAAGTGGTTTCTCGTATGACATTACTGGCTTGCCATAGGCAACACAGTCAGAAGATGAGTTAAATTTATCCGTTCCCGTGTCAAGAAAATGGGTTGCGCAATAGGTCTTTCCTGTCACTCCCCTGCAAAGTAGTGTCTTTGTGCGTAGAGTCTTCTGCGCGTATTTTGGGAAGGTTTCAGGGAGTAGTAGAAATGCGTAGATTTTATCCGGTGGACACAGTAGAATATTTAATTAACCTGCAATGGGCGTCGAAGTCATTGTAACGCGAATGGCGTGTTGGTGGATCTTTAAACAAAATATACCCTCATGGAGCTCAAGAATGAAACGTCAATTGGATAAACAAGACAGGCGGTGAAAAATAGATATCTGGAATGTTATAAGCGGCGAGTAATGGACTTCGACAACAATTACATATTTCAAGTAAAGCTATGATCCTCGCAGTTGTTGACGCAATTTTAGCAATTGCGTAGAGAAGCCTGAAAAATTCAGGGCTTCAACGGGTTTTGAACCTGTGACCTCGCGATACCGGTGCGTCGCTCTAACCAACTGAGCTATAAAGTCACTGAATTTCCCGGTTACTGTAGATAGTTTTATGAGAGTCAAGTAGACTATTGCACTGCTGATAAAACAACACGAAAATGTTATTTTGTAACGATATTTTGGCTGGCCAATACTAGCCTTCATCAGGTTTATTTGGAGATCGTTGTCTAGAAGGCTGCTATTGGCCAGCCGGAATATCGTTAAAAATCACATTTGCGCGTTGTTTTATCAGTCGTGCAGTAGTCTACTTGACTTTCATAAATATTTTAAAATCAATTTTGACTGATCACGATCTTCTCTGACCCAACGCTGTGCAAGTCGTATTGTCCACGGTTTTTGCAAAAGCGTTACCACGAAAACCGCCGATCTGTGGAATGGGCCCGAATTATTGAGTCACTGCCCCGCCCACTTAAGTTAAAAATTTTGATGAAATTCCTTTCCCAGGGTGTGAGCAGTAGCCAGCTTTCGCCGTCAAGGTGTACCGGAACAACCGCAACAATGGAAAGATACGTTTTCAAAATCATGAATCCTGGGGAAAATGAATAAAATTATTCTTGTCCAGCGTTGAGGTTGCAAGTGTAACAATGAACTCGCTGTTACTTCGAATGCAAGGAAGGTTCCCTTGCCTGAAAAGTAGCGTCGAACACAACACCTCAAGAATTCGAACTATTAACAAGCGAGAGTAGGCGGGGCAGTGACTCAGTAATTAGGGCCCATTCCACAGATCGGTGGTTTTTGTAGTAAAACCTCAATTTTACTGTAGATGGCATTTGTATGAAGTACATTGTAGTTTATGGAGTCAGGGTGGTTTAAACCGCGCCACTTTTTTGACCCGGGTTCTTTCTCCGCGTACTCCGGATTTCCTCCCTCATCAAAATCGACACTCGGCCAAATACATCCGGCCGCGGGCGGATACCCTCGATAGGTACAACCTCTGGTATCCTTGCCTTTCAATGAATTAAAATGAACAAAGTTGCTATTATTAAAAAAAACCTGCGAATACGTGCATGGCACTCCATTCAGCAGTTAAGCTTTGAATTTTGCTGATGTATTCTGTGAAGAATTGATGCAACATTCTTCGTACGACGGTTGTTTGATATAACAACTCACCCCCTGTTTGGTAGAGAGGACTGATGCACTTTAATGCCAAATAATTGAGGGTACATTTCGTTTCTTCAGGCAGATTCCTCTCCGAAGGCGTTTGCAAAAAAATATGTCGTAGAAGAGCACGAAAAGTTACCAAAACACACGAATATCTGAGAGAAATTGTTTCTTTCGTGTTCAAAACAACTTTATTTGTTCTCTGTTATGGTCGGAAACATAATTTCTGAAAATCTATTTGATAGTATACAGTGGGTAAAATGGCCTACAAAGTATATGGTGCAATCAGTCAAGCGCTGGGAAGTCGTGAATTCTCGATGCCTGTGCAGTGGCACTGTGCAGCGGTCATGCGCAATGTGAGTTCTCCGGTTTACAGAGCCATATATTGTGCACTCCATCAAGCATGTTCTTTTTTTTCTCGTCAAGCAACATAACCTGCCAAAAGAAGTATACGTTAAAAATGTGAACGCTTACTCGCACTCTTTCTAAAACATTAGATAACAAGGTCTGGGAAAGCTAAACCTTGAAATTATGGGCTTTGTTTAAGGTTAAATTTTATTCAACAAAATTGGTCTATTTTAAGGGTGGTATTGGAGAAATTCATGGACCGTCGGAGCTCCCATATTAAATCACATCCTTATCTTAAGTGTGTCTTGTCTTGGTGGAGGTAGTGTTAAGTTTCGCATTTTTAGGGAACTATTTTTAGTGCTTTGACGAAATTCGCATCTTTCCTATCTAAGCCATTTTAAGACATAGACATGTAGTCTGTACGCGAAGAAGAATGCTGTTTACTATTTTGAAATATCTCTTTTTTTTTTCCAGAGATGTTCAAGTTTGTAAACTATGCAAATTAACGAAGTGATGACGTCATTAACTCAACCGAATTTTGATCGAATATGATAAAAAAGATATCTCAGCCAATTTGTATCAGAAATGCTTGATTCTTTGCCGTAAGATTCTAGTAGATGTGCTCCACAATGATTATACCAGTTTTATTTTATTAGAAAAGGTTTGCTGGCCACCTTTGGCGCCCTATTTTGATATTTGCCAATGGTGCCTCATTTGCATGAGCCTGCAAACAATAAATATGCTACAGTAGGTCGAGTTTGTGGCCTTGTTAAATGTTTTTTCTAGCTTAAAAGATCACAAAAAAATATTGAAATCAGGTTGGAGGGGACTGGAAAAGAGTGAGTTGCCATTTCTTAAATTCCTGGCTGTCAACAGTTGTGATAAGATCCCAAGTGGGATTAAATCTACCGTGGGCACCAGAGGTTTTTCTCGCGTGCGGCGGGAATTTTCGGTGTCGGCCAAAGGCCGACACAGCTTCGGCCGTAGGCCGAAGCCACGAGCGGCGAAGCCGCGAGAAAAACCTCTGGCACGGAGCGGTGCTTTTTACCGTCCCCGTTGACCTTTGAGCTTTTTTATCGGATTACATTTATGCCAATCACATGGACGTCTCACGTGGACCGGCACGTGAAGAAATGTCAGAAATTCGATTAGGGCATTCAACGGGCAAACAACAATCACAATTGCACTTTTCGGATAGTCGCAGTATCCCATTTGGTTAAGACGTAAACAAAGACCCGGAATAAGCTGAAACAACAACGATTTACCGGAACCGGTTGGCAAGACAGCAAGAACGTCCTTGCGTTGAATAAAATTAAATACCCCACTTGTTTGCACATCACTTAACTTCTCTACACCGTCAAAACTTTCTAGTACATTGCTTATACTTTCCTTCAGTGCCTTCCCCAAACTTTCACAAACCGCCATCACAACACTTCTGGCAGTGCACTTACGTGATGTCAACAATATTCTTTCACGTGCTGGTCTATTCTTGTCGACCAATTGTAGCGTCTGGCCCTCAGGTGGTCGTTCGGACCCCATCCGCCGTCCTGTCCAAAATCTGGACCAACTGATCTAACTGAGCTAACGATTGGTTCGACGCTATCAAAGGAATAGCGCTCTGGTCCAGAGGCTTTTCGCGCGGGTCACTATAAAGACTTGACTGAAAACCGGAAACCGCGCTAGAAAAGTCTCTGGCACCCAGGGTAGATTAAATCGCGTCGGATCTGGAAAATAACCACACAGGAAGGAAGTTATCCACGATGGCAATAAGGTTAGGCTTTTTAACTGAGATTTTTTTCGTATAATTATCTTCTTAAGCTTTTTATCGGGATTCTCATACAAATCCTTATACTTTTGTATGCTCACACTAAGCTTGGGGCGCCTATGCGTCAACTTACCATTTTTCTGAGCCATGCCCATCTGTAGACTTCCTTGTCCGTATCCCATTTTCTCGTTCATCCTTCGCACCCTATGGTGTCAAAAAAGGGAAAAGGTCATTTACCACCCGATGGAACTTGAAAACAGCCTAGCACATTCGCAATTCAAAGCAACGATAACACAAAATGGTCAATATCTGCCGATATAGAGCATTTTCATTGCTTGGTTAGTTTTATATTTGTACATTTGATTTCTTTATGTATGTAATTATTTATTAGTTATTATGTAGAATTAAGCACAGGGTTTTTTCGTGGTTAGAAATATCCAGTCAAGTCTCATCCCGGGAGCTCAGACTTCCAGCACTTTATTAATAATTGTTATTACTATAAGTATTAGTATTAGTATTATTTTAACTATAATAGTGTAAGTATTACAGAAAATCGAAACTTTTTGGGAAGAAGTTCCGTGTGCCTATCTGATTCGCCCTCGTTGAACAGCTTGCTTTATTTGCCAGTAATATTTAACTTTTCTTTCAACAATTCTCTGCACACGTGTAACTCTAATTCTTTGGTTCGCTAAACTTTCTCCTTCAAAGTCACTGTCTTAGAGGTTCTTGGAAAGTGGAAAAACTGATTGTAATGTGATTTACGACCGCGCAATACCGGGTTGACGTCTGCATTGCATTTTGATAGTTGTTTGAAAACAGCGATGGAAAGTAATTTGTGACGGCAACCCGGTATCCAACCATTGCCCTTCATTGCTCGGTCATGCATCAAACTATGACCACTTTCCCCTCTTTCA
Organism: Montipora capricornis; assembly: GCF_036669925.1. Lineage (NCBI taxonomy): Eukaryota > Metazoa > Cnidaria > Anthozoa > Scleractinia > Acroporidae > Montipora > Montipora capricornis. The sequence goes on from NC_090885.1 coordinate 32,894,807, forward strand.
GGGAGATTAAAATAGTGACTTTGCATTTAAAAAGATTCCAAATAAAGTGAAAACGTTTGTTGAGGTGATAGGTACTTTAAGAAGTCTTTTGTACAAAAATAGTTTTTCCTGCAGTTGCACAAGTCACTTACTCCTTCTTCAAACAGCAAAACAGAATCAACAACACGACGCAGAAGACGGCAAGAGCAAAAATGAAGATGCCGTACATCAGGAATGTTTCCTGATTGGTCAAGATCTCTGGCATAATCGTCTTGGGTTCGGACTCGGGTTCCCCGGTCGTTTCTGGCTCGGCGTGGTGGTCCAAAAGGTGTCGCATAGGAAACATGGCTACTAACAAGCAATGCAAAAGGTCAGTGAACGTCTCATTTCACAATTCGTGATTTACAATTCACTTAATTTTTTTAGAGATATTTAAATGAATGAGACCTAAAGGGCGATTTAGACGTACGATATTTGCTTTCGGCTTCCATTTGCGACTAGCCCAAGCCACGGCTTTACCACAAACTGTGTCATGTAGGACAGAGTCTGACCTTATAGAGCCGTCCTACGAACGATGTTCATGGGTCGTGCACTTGTAGAGGGTCGAAAGTCAGAGGGTCGAAAGTCATGATGTATACGTTCGTTGCATTGGAAATTCCTGAGCAAAAATCATAACATCTAAATCATACTTAAGGAAATTATTTCAGCTTTTAAAATTTAAGTACTCCTGCTTCTTTCGATCATTATACACTTTAATTTGCCGGCAACGTGTGACCCAATGGGACCTTGATGATCTTAACATAGATAAAACCCGTAATCAGCGTATGTGTTTCTCCTCCAATCAACTTTGTCCTAAGACTGACATGAACTGAGTTGTTTTGGGGAGATTAGCATCTTGTCTGCCTTGTGTTTTGAAGAAACGATTCAAAATTTAGGCAAAGTTAAAAACTCTCTTAGTCCAAAATAGTGATAACAACTTTAGCGAAAGACTTGTTTTTGTCAACGGTTACATTCATTGAACATGGTTAAGAAACTCCTTTGCGACAGCACTTATCTGTGTCGTCATGTCACCATTATCAAACAAAAGGAATGAAAATACTAAGGAAAATGTATACGGACTCTGATGAAATAATCGCAATCCTTTTAAAATAATTGGCCTTAAAAATTAATGGTGTCTGTCCGAACATATACTTATAGGGACAATATTTTTTCCCTTATGAATAACATTGCAAAAAAACCATCAAATCTGTTTTTACATTTTTCAGGAATAGTGTAAGTTGTGAACTGAGATCGTCAGGCACCAAACCGTGTTTAATTTTGTGAAGTTAGCCTCTCCTGGAGGACAGATTCTTGTGTTCTTGCCAACGCTCGTGGCGACATCTTGATCTCGTGCTGTAGCATTGCAGTGGACCAACGCCATATTTGACGCAAAATACATAGCTACTGAGAACTTTTTCCTCAAGGAAATTTAGTTTCTGTGTATGGTTTTCTCCTCTTTTAAAAATGAGTATAAGAGACATCTTGATGTTGCCCATAAATCCGTACGCGAGCGAAAGACATCAGACTTGAGACCCGCAACAACGAGACAACATGTTCAGTTGACATTTATTTTTGTATGAGTGGTCAAGTGATCAATTTCTTCCCTACCTTCGGAAATAAAAAGCAAACCTGTATTACTTGGGTATATTTAAAGTTCACCTAAACTCAAGAATTTTTTTGTTCCAAATATAAAACTCCCCATACAAAGAAGATGTATGTCATCATTGTTACCCAGAATTTGGCTTTTTTCTGTGCCGTGCAAACCACGTAAACTTGGTAGAACTGGCCGTAATTTGGACTGGCGGGACTGGGATGTGAGAGGGGCGTGGGTCCAAATTACTGCTATAGTAGTTTTGATGACTTTGCGTGTCTTGCCCGGCAGATAAAAGCCAAATTTTGAGGTAAGAAACGTCAAACATGTTTACTTTCAGTGGTGAGATCAATATTGTAGACTAAGCATATTTGGGTTTAGGTGCACTTTAAAGCCAGGTCCTTGACGAATATTGGTTGACCCCTGCTGGGAGTTGAAACGACGTACGTTTCACTTTACGGTTATAATTATCAGGAAAGAAATGATAACTCGTTATCAGTTTCATTACGGCATGAAAACACGATAAACTAAATCGACTGGTCTGCTTTTAATAATTCAGTTAATATTTCGTCACTAAGACTGTTCCTTATCATGCCAGGCATCGATAGTTAGTTGATATTTCCAATACCGTTATCGCTTAAGCCGGATATTGTCTCGTGGAATTCAGTCTTTTTTCTTGTTTCACTTTCATGTAACTTTTCTGCTGAATAAAGGTTTCCAGCGCACTTTTCGTTTCGTTGCGCTGGCTGATACTGTTTTGCCTTAAACGCAAAGGAAGTGCTTTTGACGTACTTAAAGGTCGCTTTGCGGTGAGATATCTCGAAAGCTTCTCGGGTCTATTTTGGCATAAAACTTTGCGACTATTCAATTTTCTTTTGCTTGTCTTAAAACACGCTAAAAGACCATATTTTTTTTAGAATAAAGGAGTTCGTAATTATAGAAATACGTTTTTGGGGACAAGATAAGATTTCGGGACAATCCAAGCCCCAACAATGAAACGAATCCTTGTTAAATAAAACACAACAGCTTGTGTTACTTTGGTCGCTCTAATGCCGTATCCGCGTTTGCTAAAACGTAACGGAAACGCCGTAGGCGTTCAAAATAGATATGTGTACTTAAACTCGCAATTTTGAGAAACCAACTGGTGCAGAAGAAAGCCGCAAACACATTTAGAGGGTGACATGAAAGTTAGGACATGAGAGTACTTCTCTGATGAGAAAGGCTAAATAAACCTTGGCACTATCCTCGAAAATCGTTGCAGTAAAAAGATTTATCAACTAGCGGTATTAGCTTTGTTTTGCACGCAATCCAATTGTTTGGCTATGCAAAATTGAGTTTTAATATCGATCTTCTCTTGGGAGCCATTAAAAATTCACTGTTATTTCGTTTGATTAAAATTGAAATGGGAAAAAACTCGCCCTGCCGCTCCATGGTGGATTGTTTATTTTGGAAAAAGCCACAAAATGTGTTCATTTTGAGTACGATTTCTACAAGACAAATCAGTTTCCTCTTGGACTCATAAACTTTAAATTCTTTGCCCCTCAGCAATCGTACCGTTCAGAGGAAGTTGAAGCAACTTGAAGCTGCCTTTGTAATTACATCTGCAAATGGTTAGACTTTCAAGTCTTCTCGGATAAGGACTGTAAACCGGAGGTCCCGTCTCATAACCCTTGTTGGAAATTAAATAGTATGGGACGAAGAAGAAGAACCCACTCACTGTTCGATAAGAGTAGGGGACGTAGTCCCCGGTGTTGTAGTTTAACCTAAGCTGGACGGGGGCATCTTTCACTTCCTAAAATAAAATTGTAAACTGTGCAATAAGCAGTCTGGCTAAAGTCCCCCGAAAAACATTGTAAATTAGTCCTGGAAAGCCCCGAGGGGAGAGACTAATAGCTTCACTCACTCACTCACTCACTCTTGAGTTTAGTCCTAGTTACTAATTCCTTTAAGTGAGTGATAATTGTAATATTAATCCAGAAGTAGAGTGGCACACGTATCCTAAATATTTTAAGCGTTTACTGAAACACTGGATGTTTCTGTGGAGAATGCAATATCGGTAATGATCATTTTTCCTTCACGCGTTCTCGTATCTTTCGAACAAGAAGGAAACTCAATTTGAGAAAAAAAATTATTCCGCTTAATTTCGTTGCCAGCGAATCATCACTTGCCAACGGAATGCAAGAATCACATAAAAAAAGGAATATGAAGTTTTTAGTGTCATTCTCAGTAAAAGTGATAGTATTTTTTTGCTACTGGCTAGAAAAATCCGGAGGGATGATGAAGGATTTTATACTTTTTACTTACTGTTTTCTTTGTTGTGGAAAACTGGATGGGATCCTGCTATCTCACGGTTGCTAGCTCTTAAAAAGTGGGTGTTCTATCAGTAAGCCTGTCCTTATGCCTAATGTTCTTGTTTACAGCTAGCAAATATTCATAGTAATATATATCAGACCCCCCACGTAACCAAAACAGTAACCCTGATCGGTAATCTTCTAGAGCAAACATACGTCTTTGTTGATACTTATAGTAGCTGACCGAGGACGCATGCCTCAGTGCATTTCGCTTTATTCGATGAACATTGAGTCAACAATAAAATTTCGGAAAGCTTTTTCCGTGAGCTTTTCTCATCGTGACCAAGTCACATCACAGAAAAGACAAATACCCGGCATGGGTTCGGTAAAGGTCTTTCAATAGCTTACGTTTTGCCAAGTCACTGTACGCTCTGCTTAGCAAGAACTTGATTTGACGAGGTTTCTTGACCTCCTGACAATTACATTTCCTTCTGCATTGTTTTAATCAACAACGACGGTGTTGCTAAGACAATTGGTCGCCAACTACTTGTTTTAAAAAGGTCTGCCAAAATTGCTTTTCTGACAACAGAGAGGAAAATTGCAGAGTCATTGATACAGTTGAGTTGTCAGACCGCAACTCTACTTCCGAATACCATTGTAGATAAAGATTTCGTATTCCTTTGAAAAACGTGAACATTCCACTGAAGGGCTCAAACGTTTTACAGTGGAAATTACTTTATTTCATTAGACGAGACTCCAGATTTGTACGTAGAAGATGAAAGTAGTTCAAATTTGGGAATAAAATAAGATTATTTTGGCGTCCAAACAGCAAAAAATGCAAAAGCAAAAAAAAAAAAAAAAAAAAAAATGCTGAAAAGAGAGGTTTCCTTAAGAGAGGTGTCCTTTAGGTTTTCTTTGTTGTTCACGATGTTTTGGTCTAAAATTAAATAACCCTGTGTTTTCTCTTTCGTTCCAGGCAAAATGGACGGAAATGGAAAAACGCGAAGTTTTCCCCGTGGTCTTTTTTACTGTTCTCGTTGTTTAAGGGAGAAATATTTTGCGCAGTCATGGCTTGCATGTGGACAGATATGCAAGGCGTCGACGTCGAATGTGGCTCAAGATCGCTAACTATGAGAATTTCTGTCAGAGCTTTTTGAGAAGGTCGTGATCTAACCTAACAGTTTTGAGTCGGTTTTTAAATGTAGCTACAGGGCAGAAGCCTGTTTTCTATTATTGCTGAAAGTTTTATTTGTGAATCTTGAGTGATTTGGGAGGTTGCTTTGGTGGCATGAAACCAAAATTGATAGATAGTTCTAAAATCGCAGTGGTTCGACTAACGGAATTGGTCGTCATTACCTCAGTATTAAATTATTTCCTAGATTTAAAGCAATTTTATTTCCCGTTTCAAGCATTTTCTTCGCGGCGGTTATATTGTCGGCAAACAAAAGTACAGTATCTGAGAGGGGATTTTGTAAACTGAAGTTACTGCATTCGGAGGGAAAAATTTCTCAGTGTCAAGGAAAGATACCTTCTCAATACAGTTGCCCGCATATGCAGTATGCAGTTCTCTTAGCGAAAAGTTTCTTGAAAAGATGAGGGAGTTCTTTATCGTGGAGGGAAGCCGTTGCCTCTTGGGTGCGGTTAATTTATCTTAGGCCGGACTTGTAACGAAGCTGATAACACTGATTAGCCTCGTTGTTTTTCAGTTTTAGGCTTCGCCGCCATACAGCGTTTTGTGACTTTAGTAATGCCTGTCAGTTTTCTGTAAATAAAGCGAATTTCACGTCGTAAATACTAATGAGATAAATGCAGTGCCATCCAGTTTCATCCATATTACAAACTTCATTATCCCCTAAAAAAATTACATCTGGCTATTGTGGTCTTGGAGGCGGAAGAGATGACTGGCCCCAGTCGTCATAACTAAAGGTGAAATTTTTCTCAGTTATTGTCTTCGGTTTTGTCAAATGGTGCAACCAAACACGATTCAGCTAGATAGGCTTTAACTCGACCATGGAGGACTGCTGCATTAACTTCCTTCGTTTATGGTATCGTTCGTAAGGACAGAGTATTTGTCCAAATAGTTAAAATTTTCTAAGATGCCAAACTAAACACAGCCCATCTTTCTGCAAGTGCAATTCAAAATACACAAAAATGAGTCCATGCTAGTCAAGAACTAATCTGGCCTGTGTGCATTCACCCAATTTCAGACGCTTGACTGAACCGTCGAGAACGTAGCTCACGGATTTAGCTGCCACCTAACTTCTTAATCAAACCCCTAGGAGCTCGTGGTATCAGTAGCCTCTCGGCCCTTAACTGTGACTGAACAAATGGCGTATTTTTTCAACTCGATAATTGGAAACAAACCCAGGGTGTGCTTCGCTTTAGTGTTCGTATAAGACGTGAAAACGGATGTTCCTATTCAATATGTTGTCCTTCAGGCATTCCAACCAAGAGAAATTTTACGAGTGGTCTAAAGCAGGAGAGGAATTATAAATGACGCTTGCGTTTACACCGGATCGTGTCAGCGGTAATTCTGAAAAAGATCTTATAGGACTAACTTTGCACGATTTACGTTACCCTCCCCCCCCCCCCCTTCCCCCTTCCCCCCTCCCCATCCGTTTAGCCACCCAATGTATTGTGCTTGGCAAACACGATATTGAAAGAAAATGGTCTATGGTTTATCGTGGCCGCTGTAGAATTTAAATGTAGAATTTTCTCTTGAACCACTCGCATTGGCCAAGTTCTGGAAATCAAAAAAGGGTTGAGGGGGAGGGGGTGGTGGGGGCAAATTCACTGGAAAACAAACATAAACAGAACTTTTATAGCAATTTATTTAAGGAAGACGCTGTTGAATATGTTATACAGTGTACTTGTCTACTTGTTGGCATCGACTCGACAGGGCTTTTTTTATGGACGTACACGTGGATAAAATGCAGTTTTATGATCCAATAGTTGCTATTATTTCCTTTAAACGATGACTACGTTGCTTCCTTTGTTTAATGGCTTGGCTTCTTCCATGACTGCTCTTCACACCCCTGTACAAAGATCGAGAAGGAAAAATTTTCTCTCAATAATTAGAATGTAAATGGACCGAATGATGAAGTTTTTAAAAGAAAATTAGCAGACATTCACTCATTTAAATCCTGTTGACAGGGTCTGGAAAGGGTTTCGCGTGATCCGTGAATTGATCCCAAAAAAGAGCGTGAATCGGGAAAACTAAAGAAATACAACCGTGATTCGTGAATATGTTAACCGTGACGCGTGATCCTTTAAAGTTGTAGTGCGTGAATCGAGAATTCTGCCTTTATAATGTCGTGAACATCAGTCAACTCTACACGAATACATGTAATTTGTCTGTCAAGATGGTTCGAGACAGGTCATCTGTCATTGTTATGTAACATAATCTGCCATTGCCATGTTTCGTACTTGACCTCTGATGACTCATTTGTCATTTGTAGTTCACATGAACTGAGATGAGAGGCATCTGTCCAGTTCATTGCCAATCAGAGGTTGGTTCGTTGGAAAATGAAAAGCTGTCTGTCAAATTTGTAACACGTGTTCACTTCCGGGTCGCCTGGACGTTTTCACATGTGAATTGTCGCAATGGCGAGCGTCAGAGTAAACGTACCGTCTAAACTATCTCGAACTTCATGACAGGTTTTTAAATGTGAAAGAGAAGAACTGTACAGCTACGATTTAAC
>NC_090885.1:32907407-32914907 GCF_036669925.1 Montipora capricornis
CACGAGTGAAAGTTTGGGAGAACGAGAAATGCTGTGGGAACACGAGCCGCCACAGCTTTTTCGAGTTCTCCCAAACCTTCATTTAGAAACACGAAGTACATGTTTTCTATTTCTTTTAGAAAACAACGCGACGAGAAAAAAGAAAACAGCTTGTTAACTCTAATTATCAAAATGTAAATTATCTTTGCTCGCGCCATCGCTACGTCAACAGCTCGTCCTAGTTCGGTGTCTCCAACGAGTTATAGAAACACGATTTTTAGCCAATCAGCGCGCGTATTTTCTTAGGACTGTTTTCTAACCAAGAAATAAGGAAAAAATAGCATCTTCCTTCATTTGTCGAATTATTTTTGAGAAATATTTTATAAAAGCAATGGAGGAATTTTTTCGTGTTTACATAGCCTCATCTAAAGTTGGAATAATTCGCTACTGCGTCTTGGGTTTACATAACTGTCTCGAATTTCGTCAACTCCCTCTCGTGTTTAGATGAGGCTATTTAAACACGGAAGAAGTCCTCTACTGATTAAATATATTCTATATCATTCACAAATTTTACGGTAGTTTGAATCCGCAATGTTCAATTTATGGAAAACTGGTCACCATTTTTTTCTAAATTTCAATACATCGTCCTTTCAATCCTTAGGTTCAGAAAACAATAAATACCTTTAGTGCAATAATGTGGTTCTTGGAAATGAAACTATAGCACTCTTTTGTCTCCCTTGATACAAAGACATTTCATAGTTTTTACAACGAAGCTGTGTTAGCGTGAAAAGCGTTGAAAATGTCAATTCAGGTGGGTCATGCACACGCCTCCCAAATGGAATTTCGCATGAATTTTACAAAAGCTCTCGTTATCAGTGACCCAATGCTTTTTCTTTTTAAATTAATGTTTAAAACAGTAATACCTCTCTGGAAAAAATCATTCCCAAAATTAAGGATTCAAGAAAAAACACTGAACAAGAAGAACTTGAGATTGAAACAATTTACTACGAAGGTGGTTTGACACTTGAATTCGTAAAATGTTTATGGAAGACGGGCGGCAACGAACAAATCCTCGAGACAAAATGTAACCTAGAAGACACTAGATACGGAGCTGTTTGACGTGACCTTTTTTCAGTGCCTGTTTGCGGATGCCTTGCTTACGTTCAAGCTGTCTGCACCAAAATTCGTGTCTTTAATAATTCTCGACAAGTAGGCTATAAGTTTACTTTTAATAAGGACAGCTGTTTATTGCAGCCATGGCAGATGACAGCAGAAGCGTACAACATTATTAAGTGAAATGAATTTAAAGGACAAATGTTTTGATATTGAAGGATATCGATATGAAATTAATCACAAAAAAAACTGGTTGCCCACATTCAGAAGAGACTGTGAGAACTAAGCATAACTTAGAGTTAAGCCTTTTATAGGAGAAACACGCCTACAGCCTTTCCTCTCGTGTCGGAAAGTCGGTATTTGTTTGTTACTTTCTAATAAAAGTTATTACATTCAGGCTTCCCTTTGTCGCTTTGCTCCCTGCAACCTCTTTTAGCTACGATACAATGAAAGAAAGTAAGATCTGTACATACCCTTTCACGATTACAAACTGAAGCTAAGATGCGCTCGGTTTGATTATGATGTTGTTTTCTGTACAATGGTCAAGTCCTTACTACTGACGCTCACTCTCTTGAATATTAAATATAGCAATCAGTATACACAATTATCATTATGAAAGCACCAATGGTTTCCTAGAGGTCGACGGTTCATTGCAAACTCGATGTATTTCATGCAGTCCAAAATCAATTCGCCGAGAACATGCGTACGATTCTCCATTTATTGCGAAATTAGGGATCCATACCGGCAAAAAGAAGATGCACTGTAAAAGTGTTTTTCTGGTTTTACATATATTTTGGCACCCAAAAAATAAGATTTATCTCGTGATATTTTTTAACACCTGCTCTTCACAGGATACTATAGTGCATTGAATCCACAGCAAACAAAGTGTAATTTACATAAAACGAAACCTGAAATATCAAAAAAATAAAACCGCGACATTAATTTAACCTGTAATGAATTAATGGCAGACTTATAGATAACTTATGGAAAACTTTCCATAGGCTAGTCGGACCTTCAAGTAATACCGATATTTATTTAAAAATTCCGTTGTTACTAATGTTTTAACATATCATATGTTGAAATTTAAATCTCATTACTTTTTGCTGCTGAATTTGACGTCACATCAAATCATATACGGTATGCTCTGTCGCCTACAGAGCATACGCACGTGATGTGCACGGGATTGTATGAAAGAAAGATGAAACATGAAGAAGAAAGAGTGAGAAAATCGTTGGGAAAGATTTGCCTTGGTTGGTAAGGAGACTTTGAAGGCAAACTGCTAAACAAATTATTGGATTTACGGCTGGTCAGGAAAGACTTCTGTAGAAACCGACAAACTGTCGCCGGATGAAAACTATAACTCGAAGCTTGACGTCCTACATTCTCTTAATTAATGTATTGTTTAATTTATCCTTTTCCCATAACCCCTTCGTGGAACCCCCTGGGAGAGGTTTTCAGGCTTTCATATCGGGAAAAGTTTTTAGTTTCTAAAGGGTGGAAGGGTGGTGGTTGGTATGATCTTATATCTCAATCGGTAGAGCAGCGGTGATCAAACCCGAAGGTCTTGGGTTCAATTCCCACCCTGGTCAGAGTTTTTCTCTGTCCTTGTGTTGGCCCATTTCCATTAGTAAGGCTAACGCTCACATGTTTCATATGGGGTACAAAAACTAGCACTTCACATTACAATCTAATCAGTTAAGTCTTTCGCATTGTATGCGCCTTTCACATTTCATCGTTGGTTTTAGCGATTCGACATTCGAGTTTCACAATTCTATAATCGAGTTTCGCTTTGCGACATTACTTTCGGAAGTAGATTTCCCGCTCGATAAGAATCCCGTATGATACAACCGGAACCATCGTGCCTCGAACTCGGGCCACGCGCCCCGGGAGCCAGTAAGTTCCCACTGAGCCATCGAAGCAACTCTGATCACGTGATGGTTTGCTACATTTACCTTGTTCCTAGTCACAAATGTGCCCCAGAGATGTTAAATTAAGCCCTGCTTCGTGATTACAATTTTATTCCTTTTTAGTATTTCCAAACTCCCGTACGGCGGTTACTGAGAAATCTCACTTTTCTCTCTTCTTCTCTGAGCGCGCGCTAGACCACTCTTTGCTCACAATGTAAGCTTTAGCAATTCTTTTCTGCCCGCGATGATTGAACCTCACATCTGAAAGTATTTGATCAAATAGACAGATGATTTTTCCTTGAGAACGGGAAGCTTTTATATATTAATTTACAGTCTTTCATCTCCCCGAGAGAGGGTAGGAGATGAAAGACTGTAAATCAATATATATGTAATCGGTTATGTAAACAAAATAAATCGTGAAAAGAAACATAGAAGTGGAAATCAGGCCCAGAGCGCTCACAAGACCCACTTAGCAACGGCACTGCGTGGGGATTCCATCGCCATTCCTCCAAGTACACGAATCAAAAAACGGGAAAAGAAGATTGGAAAAAGCCTTTAACAACCAAAAACAACAATGAAATCAAGCAAAGAAAAAGAATTCGAAGTTTAAAAGATACCAGATTAGAAGTCTTCTACGGGGGCAATACTCAGTGGTCTCTCTCATATCCAACGCGCTCTCGTGGAATAATTGTTAAGTAGGCACTTAGCATAACATCAAATTTAATGGTATGTGATGGGTCAAATCAATGACATTCGACAACAAAAGATAAATCAATTCCTCCTAGTACAGGAATCAAAAACGTGAAAAGAATATTGGTTAAAACGCCTTAAACAACCAAGCCTGGTGAGGTTTGAAACGAGTTAATTACCAGGCGAGGACGGATTCAGAGGTAATGGAATTCGCTCCCCACTTTGATACACAGCGTCGTGGAAGACCACAATTTGACACCAGGGAAAACAAATATTCCTGTACATCTACATGCTCTCGCACTGAGCAACGTCCTCTTTGACTTATGACTGGTTTTGCTTGCAAGGCCTCATACATCATAAGCCTTTTTGAAACATCGCTACCAACCCTGCTACATATTTGGAGGAGAATTAAGACCAGACCACAACACCGGGATCTCCATACCCTTCTCTTTTTCGAATAGTGTGTGGAAGATTATAAACAAGGGTTGTGATATGGGACCTACGGTATATAGATCTTCATAGTCCTTGTCCAAGAAGACTCGAAATCGTAGCCCTTTGTGGATGTAATTACAAAGGAAAGGCAGCGCCTTCTCTCCAGTTATTTAAAGACTCTGAGTGTTGGTCCGGCCGTAATTGAACTCACGACCTCCCGCACGACCCGATGCTCAACAGGGCCAAATGACGGTTAGCCAACCGGTCGGCGGTGCAACGTGTAATTGACATTTTTACAGATACGGCGGCCATTTTGATTTCTATTGTTTCAAATAGTTATTATGGGATGCCCAGGGGGAGAATACATATTAATTTGCCCCCTGAGCATCCCATAATGTCTTTCGAAACAATAGAAATCAAAATGGCCGCCGTATCAAGGCTGCAAAAAAGGTCTATTATGGGAATTTCGAATCCCTTGTCGAGAAGAAGAGATAACTACTCTTCCCTTAGTCAAATTGTAGTCTTTCACGGCACTGTTTATAAAATTGGGGAGCAAACTCCATGACTGTTGGTCCTCTTGATTGATCCTCCGCCTATTAACTGCTTGCAAACTTCACCAAGCTGGCGGATCATTTCATCTATTTGCCAATGATCGCTGTAACGGCCGCAGAAATTTTCCATTATTTGCTTTTTCTTAACCGCGTTTGATCAAACCCTTTCTCTATAAAAAAGTTGAATTTTTCCAGAAACATCCCAAAACTAATCCATCAACCTGCATTGGAACTGTCAAGTTTTTCCAGGGCAGTAAGTATCTGATTCTACCTGCGTTACGAATTTTCCGCTCCCGCGTATGTACAGCGGTTTTCCTTTCGCGAGGTAAAATAACTCATGCATATCTGATTGCATAAAATGATCAAACAAACATAAAATGGTAAGACTTGCATGTTGAACGATGAATGAGCAGTAGCGCTTCCGAGAGTAATGTACCAGTCACATTGAAGCTTCAACATACCCCCCAGCCCCCGGGCAACCCCTCGGGCATTTGAATATTTAGGAAATCTTTGTTCAAATGCCCCCCTCCCCGGACCTAAAAGCTGTTCAAATGCCTCATCATAGGTCCATTTCAGGTGATCAAATGCCCCCACCCCCGGGAAAATTACCAGATTACTGTTTTAACTTTTCAGTAGCTTCTATTATGCTTCTATTATGCTTCTATTATGTTTTAATGAACACCGCCGCACTTAAGATAACGCTAACACCAGATCCAAACCTATTACAGTCGCAGTACTTTTCCTCTCCTCTCCCCACACCATTTCTAAGGACATGCAATTAATTCCTATCGAAAAAATATTTTCCAACAGATGCCAAGAAACCAAAATATCCGCGAAGAAACGTGTTAGGTTTCAGTTTATTATTTACAGTCACTTCCGGTATTTTCCGTTACTCAGTATTTGAATTCAAATTTCTTGTAACTACCATATCTTATCACATTTTCCCCAGTATTACGTCAATATCCATTTACTATATATATGTACGTAGAAGCAATGCAATGTAAACTCTCATTGTACCTGAAGATCGAAGGCTGGTTTGGCCAGCCGAAACATAGTACACCACTAAAATCAAATCTACTTTGTATCGGCTCTTGCTCAAAATATTTAGCCTCTCAATTTGTAATTCCACCAATCCGATCAACCCACTGATCTAACGTACACCGACAGCCTCAAAAGTCTCTCTGTAGGCCTTTGCTCTTCAACCAATCAACCACGAATGCGGAATCTTTGAATGCATCTATGTTTGTCTCCGCCATGATTTATCAACCCACGTGGAAACGTAACATGAAATCGAGGCTAGCGATCAAATGAATGAGTTGTCAGTAGGACATTTGTATGATGACGCCATTTGACTATAAGTTCCAGAATCCTTCAGGTTTCGCTTGTCTCATGTTAATTAGAGCTATTGTTATTTTGACCCCACTGGGAATACAAAAATTTAAATATGAAAAGAAAAACAAACTGACTTGTGGTAGTTGTAGTCAAATGACGCCATCGTGAAAATTGCCCATTGGATCCATGCCTTATACGCAAAGGGTTCTGGGATCGCCTTGGGGCAAACATTGCAAGTTGTTGTGAGAAAAAACATTGCAAGTTGTTGTGATGTATGACGACAAGTTATTCGACGTCCAAAAAACGATTTTGGAGAGAGATCAACGCTTTTCTCGACACAGTTTTATCAGAAATCGATTTGGGCAATTTTGACACGTAGCAAGTGTAAGTTTTTGTTTGAATAACCGTGAAATGTGACACACAATTTGCTGATTAACTTCCTTGCTTGCGTAAAATTTGTTGTGAAACGGTCTCAAAGTATTGCAAAATTAGGAATAAATTTGGAGGAAATGACTTAATAAAGTCTTTTCAGTTGTATTTACGTGTGTATGGGCTGGCTTTTGGACTATTTCTAAACTCAGCAATTCAAGTAAGATTGGAAATATGCCTAGTGGCGATCATTGTGCTGTGCGGGGTTGTGACAATGATCGAAGGTACGCAGAGAACCAAAAGATTCTTCTCCAAGTTGGATTATTTAGATTTTACTCAACCAGGAATAACAATGATGTTTTGTCGTTGGCTAAAAGCTATTAATCGTGGCCTATTCAAGGTTTCTATGAGTACAAAGGTCTGTTGAAATAATTTTGTACGAGGTTACAGAACCTCTGAATGTCCCACACCAACTTTCTACATAGTAAACAAACCTTTTCTTCTGTCAAACTACCATCTACATGTAAAGTCACTGGATCTAAGCAAACTTGTCAAGCTCCACTATGACTTCGTCCAATAAAAGAGCGACATTTTCATATACTAGTTCTCTGTAGGTCTGATCATTGGAGCAGGTCTTTGAGGTTTTAGTACACCCACGATCATACTTACATGTAACAGCTGGGGCATATCAGAAATGAATTCCCAGTGTTATCTAAATCCATCGAAACTGAGACTGCTGTATTCTATGGAAGAGGAGCATTGAAACACCTGCCTCGAGGCAGAAGGAGATTGAAATGATTTACTTGAGCAGAATCATCTTACTACATTAAAGTGATTAGATTCTTACAGAGTCTGTAGAAAATTGTAGCGGCTCGAAAACTGTTGGATTTTTCTCAATCAAACAAGATCTTAACCTATGGATTTCCTCATGTTTCTCATCGCTCATTTCATCCCTCCAAAGAGCAATAGCTCTGTAAAAAGAATTTCCATTTCCTCTGACAACGACTTCTCTCCATTGAGGAGGTATATTTCCAGAAGCCATAATTCGGTTACGCAAGACGTAACTAATAAGAAAGCAGCCTAGACACACGTAAACACAACTAAAAGGGATTTAATGTGTTATTTCC
>NC_090885.1:32930897-32935897 GCF_036669925.1 Montipora capricornis
ACAATGAAATCAAGCAAAGAAACAAGAATTCGCAGTTTAAAAGATACCAGATTAGAAGTCTTCTACGGGGGCAAATACTCCGTGGTCCTCTCTCATATCCACCTCGCATCTCGTGGATAATTGTTACAGTATTCACTTAGCATACATCAAATTTAATGGTATTGATGGGGATCAAATTCAAGGACCAGGTTTCTCGACATACCGCAAGTGACCTTTAATCAATTCCTCCTAGTAAAGGAATCAAAACGTGAAAAGAAGCATTAGGAAAAGCCTTAAACAACCAAGCCTGGTGAGGTTTGCAACGAGTTTATTACCAGCGGGACGGATTCAGAGTAATGGAATTCGTTCCCCATTTTGATACACAGCGGTCGTGGAAGACCACAATTTGACACCATGAAAACAAATATTCTTGACATCTACATGCTCTCGCACTGAGCAAACGTCCTCTTTGACTTATGACTGGTTTTGCTTGCGAGGCCTCATACATCATAAGCCTTTTTGAAACATCGCTACCAACCCTGCCTACATATTTGGTGGAGAATTAAGACCAGACCACAAGACCGGGATCTCCATACCCTTCTCTTTTTCGAATAGTGGTTGGAAGATTATAAACAAGGGTTGTGATATGGGACCTACGGTATAGATCTTCATAAGTCCTTGTCCAAGAAGGCTCGAAATCGTAGCCATTTGTGGATGTAATTACAAAGGAAAGGCAGCGCCTTCTCTCCAGTTATTAAAGACTCTGAGTGTTGGTTCGGCCGTAAATGAACTCAGGACCTCCCGCACGACCCGATGCTCACCAGGCCAAATGACGGTTAGCCAAACGGTCGGGGGAGCAACGTGTAATTAATATTTTTGCAGATAGGGTGGCCATTTTGATTTCTATTGTTTCAAATAGTTATTATGGGATGCCGAGGGGGAAATACATATTAATTTGCCCCTGAGCGTCCCATAATGCCTTTCGAAACAATAGAAATCAAAGGGGCCGCTGTATCAAGGCTGCAAAAAAGGTCTATTATGGGAATTTCGAATCCCTGGTCGAGAAGAAGAGATAACTACTCTTCCCTTAGTCAAATTGTAGTCTTTCACGGCACTGTTTTATAAAATGGGGAGCAAACTCCATGACTATTGGTCCTCTTGATTGATCCTCCGCCTATTAACTCCTTGCAAACTTCACCAAGTTGGCGGTCATTTCATCTATTTGCCAATGATCGCTGTAACGGCCGCAGAAATTTTCCATTATTTGCTTTTTCTTAACCGCGTTTGATCAAACCCTTTCTCTATAAAAAAGTTGAATTTTTCCAGAAACATCCCAAAACTAATCCATCACCTGCATTGGAACTGTCAAGTTTTTTCCAGGGCAGTAAGTATCTGATTCTAACTGCGTTACGAATTTTCCGCTCCCGCGTATGTACAGCGGTTTTCCTTTCGAGAGTAAAATAACTCATGCATATCTGATTGCATAAAATGATCAAACAAACATAAAATGGTAAGACTTGCATGTTGAACGATGAATGAGCAGTAGCGCTTCCGAGAGTAATGTACCAGTCACATTGAAGCTTCAACATACCCCCCAGCCCCCGGGCAACCCCTCGGGCATTTGAATATTTAGGAAATCTTTGTTCAAATGCCCCCCTCCCCGGACCTAAAAGCTGTTCAAATGCCTCATCATAGGTCCATTTCAGGTGATCAAATGCCCCCACCCCCGGGAATATTACCAGATTACTGTTTTAACTTTTCAGTAGCTTCTATTATGCTTCTATTATGCTTCTATTATGTTTTAATGAACACCGCCGCACTTAAGATAACGCTAACACCAGATCCAAACCTATTACAGTCGCAGTACTTTTCCTCTCCTCTCCCCACACCATTTCTAAGGACATGCAATTAATTCCTATCTAAAAAATATTTTCCAACAGATGCCAAGAAACCAAAATATCCGCGAAGAAACGTGTTAGGTTTCAGTTTATTATTTACAGTCACTTCCGGTATTTTCCGTTACTCAGTATTTGAATTCAAATTTCTTGTAACTACCATATCTTATCACATTTTCCCCAGTATTACGTCAATATCCATTTACTATATATGTACGTAGAAGCAATGCAATGTAAACTCTCATTGTACCTGAAGATCGAAGGCTGGTTTGGCCAGCCGAAACATAGTACACCACTAAAATCAATCTACTTTGTATCGGCTCTTGCTCAAAATATTTAGCCTCTCAATTTGTAATTCCACCAATCCGATCAACCCACTGATCTAACGTACACCGACAGGAAGATTGTCCATAGTTGCTTGCCTCAAAACTCGCCTTTGCTCTTCAACCAATCAACCACGAATGCGGAATCTTTGAATGCATCTATGTTTGTCTCCGCCATGATTTATCAACCCACGTGGAAACGTAACATGAAATCGAGGCTAGCGATCAAATGAATGAGTTGTCAGTAGGACATTTGTATGATGACGCCATTTGACTATAAGTTCCAGAATCCTTCAGGTTTCGCTTGTCTCATGTTAATTAGAGCTATTGTTATTTTTAGCCCACTGGGAATACAAAAATTTAAATATGAAAAGAAAAACAAACTGAATTGTGGTAGTTGTAGTCAAATGACGCCATCGTGAAAATTGTCCATTGGATCCATGCCTTATACGCAAAGGGTTCTGGGATCGCCTTGGGGCAAACATTGCAAGTTGTTGTGAGAAAAAACATTGCAAGTTGTTGTGATGTATGACGACAAGTTATTCGACGTCCAAAAAACGATTTTGGAGAGAGATCAACGCTTTTCTCGACACAGTTTTATCAGAAATCGATTTGGGCAATTTTGACACATAGCAAGTGTAAGTTTTTGTTTGAATAACCGTGAAATGTGACACACAATTTGCTGATTAACTTCCTTGCTTGCGTAAAATTTGTTGTGAAACGGTCTCAAAGTATTGCAAAATTAGGAATAAATTTGGAGGAAATGACTTAATAAAGTCTTTTCAGTTGTATTTACGTGTGTATGGGCTGGCTTTTGGACTATTTCTAAACTCAGCAATTCAAGTAAGATTGGAAATATGCCTAGTGGCGATCATTGTGCTGTGCGGGGTTGTGACAATGATCGAAGGTACGCAGAGAACCAAAAGATTCTTCTCCACGTTGGATTATTTAGATTTTACTCAACCAGGAATAACAATATTGTTTTGTCGTTGGCTAAAAGCTATTAATCGTGACCTATTCAAGGTTTCTATGAGTACAAAGGTCTGTTGAAATAATTTTGTACGAGATTACAGAACCTCTGAATGTCCCACACCAACTTTCTACATAGTAAACAAACCTTTTCTTCTGTCAAACTACCATCTACATGTAAAGTCACTGGATCTAAGCAAACTTGTCAAGCTCCACTATGACTTCGTCCAATAAAAGAGCGACATTTTCATATAGTAGTTCTCTGTAGCATTATCATTGGAGCAGGTCTTTGAGGTTTTAGTACACCCACGATCATACTTACATGTAACAGCTGGGGCATATCAGAAATGAATTCCCAGTGTTATCTAAATCCATCGAAACTGAGACTGCTGTATTCTATGGAAGAGGATCATTAAAACACCTGCCTCGAGGCAGAAGGAGATTGAAATGATTTACTTGAGCAGAATCATCTTACTACATTAAAGTGATTGGATTCTTACAGAGTTTGTAGAAAATTGTATCGGCTCGAAAACTGTTGGATTTTTCTCAATCAAACAAGATCTTAACCTATGGATTTCCTCATGTTTCTCATCGCTCATTTCATCCCTCCAAAGAGCAATAGCTCTGTAAAAAGAATTTCCATTTCCTCTGACAACGACTTCTCTCCATTGAGGAGGTATATTTCCAGAAGCCATAATTCGTTTACGCAAGACGTAACTAATAAGAAAACAGCCTAGACACACGTAAACACAACTAAAAGGGATTTAATGTGTTATTTCCTTCAGATTTGTACCTAATTTTGTAATATTTCGAGACCATGACGAGATGTTAATTTCACAATAAACAGCAATAAACCTTACGGATACTCACGCGAGCAAGGTTAACCCGAGTAAATTTTATCTCATATTTTACGGTTATTCAAACAAAAACTTACATTTGCCATGTATCAACATTGCCCAAATCGATTTCGGATTATTATATAAAATCTGTGTCGAAAAAAGCGTTGATCTCTCTCTAAAATCATTTTTTGGACGTCGACATAAGTTTCCGCCATACATTTTCTTATAGCGACTTCCAATGTTTGCCCCCTGGCGATCCCAGAACCCTCTGCGTATAAACGGGGATCCGATAACTGGCAACTCATTCATTCCCCACCCACTATGAGTGGTCATCAAATGCCCCGGCCCCGGGAAGACTAAGATGATCAAATTCCCTCCGCGGCCCGGCAGGAAAAGGAGTCAAATGCCCGGGGTATGCTTGGTACATATTGTCGCAAAGCGAAACTCGAATGCAGAATCTCGAATGTCGAATCGCTAAGACCAACTATGAAAGGTGAAACAAACTTAAAATGCGAAAGTTGAATTTTTGCGGGGCCATAGGGAAAAGCTACCTCACTTTTAAAATAATAATAGCACTACCTTGAATTAATGCTCCGACGTAAGTCTTAAAAAAATGAAACTGAATTCAACATATATATGTTTCTACGTTGTATAAGCTATCGGAATATAAAACGACAAGTCTACTTGACAACATTATCTTGTGGAATGAATTACCCTTAACATTATTTCCCATCTTACACGTGACCTTGGGATAATGTTTCTAATATATCAAGGAATGTGATAGGACTGTGAAGCAGCCAGATTTCTATGAAGGAGTCGATAAAGCGGACTGCAGCTGTATCAAAAACACAAATTACTTCCAGAAATTTAGCGAGGAATTTAGGAATATGCAGCACTTCAGTACGGGGATGTTTGTTTGGATAGGTTTAAAGTTTTTACTCAAAGACAAACCGATTGATAACAACTAGAGAAAGCGATCTTTCAACTTTCCTGAT
>NC_090885.1:32945897-32950897 GCF_036669925.1 Montipora capricornis
GCGATCATCATTTTGATGACGACTCGACGTTTTTTGGTTTTCTTGACGTAAGCCCGCTCGTTGACGTTTCCTGGTGGTTTGTGGCTCCACAGGAAATATGCAATCATCGAATACAAAACTGCCATGATGGCAAGTGGAATAGCATAGGTGACGACAACACGAACAATCATTTCTGCCTTGTAAAAGAGGGTAGAGGTATCCAAATCCTCGTTCCATTCATGGTAACAGATTGTTTGTCCATCTTCGATTTCTTCCGTGTTGAATTTGTACAGTTGGCCGCTGAATAACAGCCCTGCGGACAGCCAAACGATGATGATACAGCGCACTTTTGACTTCGATGACAAGGGTTTTCTGCCGATGCACACAATGGCCAGATATCGGTCAACTGCGATGATTGTTAAGGTCCAAACTGAGACGCAAATAGCCACGACCAACAAGAATGGGATGAGCTTACAGAAGATTTTTCCTACCACTCCTGATATCCAGCAGTCTTCACACACAAAGTACGGAAGTATGAAGGCACAAGCTGTTATCACGTCTACGAGATCGGCAGCGGCCGTGTTGACCAGGAGCCAGTTGAACGAGTTCTTCCGAATGTCATCTCGCGTCCGGATTATGTGAATGACAAGTGAATTGCCCACCAAGGCGAACAGGAGGATCGTAACATACAGAATGATCATAACCGTGTTTGCCGCTTCATCGACGTCGTCGGTTAAGAGCTCATCCTCTCCGGACCCTTCAAAGTAAAAATCAGTTGCGTTATCTGGTTCATCATCCATTGTTGGTAACATCACACCTGAGAGAAAATAAATCAACAAACTCAATATGTCAAATTTCATTTTTCGCAAGACTTAAATCATCCAATCATCAACCGGATTTGTTTACAGACAAAATAGTTTTTTTTCAAAAACTAGACCACTCTCTGGTACAAAACTTTGTCCGAGTTTTTTATTTTCTTTGTTTATAAATTTCAAATAGTAAAAAGAAAAGAAATAACAAGCCTTCATTCCTGGAAACTACTTAGTTTTTAAGATTTTATGAAAGTTGTGTTACGCGTAAGCCTTCGGTGGCCCTGGCAAACACAGAACGGGGCCCAAGGAGTAGTTTCATATCGTCGCTGTTAATTGGAGTAGATGAAGTCATTTCCCTCGCATAAATAAAGAGCCCATTCCATGGCTAGAACGAACAACTAGCGAGGACGTGATAAATCTTTACCCTTTTACATTTGGTTTCTGATCACTGCTCTACAATCTCTGCTTTTTACGTTGAACAAATGAAGAAGGTAACGTGCTTATACTGGAGAGAAGTTGGAGAGAAGTAATGTGGTCATGCCGGAGAAAACTTGAGAGGTTAATTCAATCTGAAATTATCAGTGACTTCAATAAATAACTCTGCCACTGGTTTGCTTGAGGAAAAGCCGAAGTAGAAGCAAACGAATTTTAAGTTCTACTTTGCTTGGGCGGATAAAGCCAAAGATGACAAAGGGGAGCCGGGAGAGAGCATGTATCTCATTTCCACATTTTAAACAAAATAATGGCGAGCCGAGATCATACAATTGTTTTTACACCAAATAACAATCCGTTTTGTTAGCGAAACAGACGCCCTCGATCAAAATTTATCTCGCGAGCAGCGAACCTTTTCTAAAAAAACGAGCTTTTAGGCGAATGTTTGAACTCTCCACTTGTAGAAACAGTGGCTATAGTGATCTTTTTTTTTTTGTTTTTTTAGTGTAAACCAAGTAAGAAGGCTAACATTTCTCGATACTCGACATATAATAGTCACCGTCGTTCTGATTTCAATCAATTTTCGGCGCAATTAAGCAATTATTTTTACCAGGATCCGAGCATGCAATGTTTTCGGCACATTAGAAAACGACTTCTCGTTGAAATGTCGGTGTTGCGAGCTAATCGAGTAAAAGCTTCGAGCTCTGCGCTTAAAATTTTAAGGGTTTATTTACCCGAAGAACATCGCGTAACCAACAAATGGACGGCTGTGGTGCAAGTTGTCATCTAAAAGTTTGTAGTTTGCATGTTTAACCTTGAAGATGACCACGAAGGAGGAGTTGCTCATTTAGTTGTGCATATCAGTTGAGGGCTTTTAGTTGCTGAATGCCTTGATATGCATACAATCATCAACAAGAATAACTTACCAAACATAATCGGCACTTGAGTGAGCAAAAACGGAAGGAGAATTGAGTTAGTTCTGTCTTCCACTTGTTCAAGGATTATTTTTTGTTATATTAAAGGCTTGTCCTTTATTTGAACAAGAGAATCGAATTTCGTCTCTTTTTACCCGGCTTGTAGACAAGTTGTCTCGTTTGAACTTCATCTTACTAAGGCCGTTTCCAATACTCCCAGGTGGACATGGAGGTTACCGTATACCTTCAGGGGTGTCTCGCGTCCGAGCGATGTAACGCGTCCGGTTTAAACTGTAGATACCTATAAACCTCTATATCAAATTAGAGCTTATAGAGCTGGCTATCAAACTATATCAAGAATTTTGAAATTAAATGAATTGTTGAATTTTTCACCTCTAAATGCGAGCGTCCGAATCACCTTTTCAAAGCTACAAGTCAAAGCAAATTTTGCTGTTCGCTATTTTGTTTTGTTCCTCCGTTTCCCGATCCAAAACACTAATACTCAGTTGCAGTGAAAAGTTACAGAACGTTTTCGAAATAGTATGAAAAAAATGTGAAGTGTTCGTACAAAAATCGCTCGCAGAGAAAAAATTATTTTGAAATAAAAAACTCGCAGACACTTTTTTGTTGTTTATATGTTAATCTAGCCACTATCAAAATTTGGAGGCAATCGAACAAATTCCCTTTGAGTTTTAGCTATTTAAAGTGTCCGCTTCAAAAGAAATGATTCAAGAAAACAGCGCTAAGACTGTCAATCAGACGGGTAATTTTTACTTTCGGCCAAAACGTAAACCGTCACTTCTCCGCCAATATTTAATATTTTTGAATGATTTCTTTTTTACATTAGAATTACTTTAACCGAAAATTGCCGATCTGAAGTATACGGCAACCTTGATAAAATTGTTAATTGTTTACATAGCTCAAAAACTCCTTTTCCTGTCTTGCTTTTGATTTGATGCTGCGGCTCATGTCTTGGCCGCAAAAGACTTGAAACATGTCCTTTTCTTCTATTCAAAGATCTCCAAGTAAGTGAAATTACTATAGTATATTGTTTTTGCTCCATCATGTATTTGCCAGGCAAGTTTTCGATTAGTTTTGAAATCAGCATTCATTTGGCGTTCGTGCCTGACCACGTTTTCGTCTTTTACGATCTCGTAATTTTTTTTTTACTCTCTGTTTATTTTTCGTGAGACATTTTGCCTTTGTTGTTGGCATTGTATGCTTTTGTCTTCGCCGAAATTTAGTATGACACCCATTTTGGGAAACTTCCACTTAACTTATTGAATTTAAGTTGACAAAACGTCAATAACTTGAAATGATCGCACGGTGCCAACTGATCCAGCCGGGCTGTTTCTCAAAAAAGAATAAATGGTTTACAGGCTTCAACGCATCCCTCCTCGTCCGTAATTATCTAAGACTGGCTTTTAAAGGTAAATTATCTTAAAAGCTAAGTTTCCTAAGGCAAGCCGAACTAGTTTTCGTCAGTAAGAGCCAATAATTAAAAAGAAGAGCACCTGGTTACTTGAAAGGAACTTCAGCAAGACTGTCTTTTTTAACTGAACTGTCAAATGGACACCAAGCTTCCATGGACAGCGTATTCTTTAATGCATTAAACCCTAACTTACCAAGCAAATACTGATGTCTTTCTCAATCAATATATTTTTAAAATTTAACGAACTCTGCAGTTAACTTGCGGTCATTCGAGTTAAAAATAATATAAAGAAAGATAGCTCAGCCTCTTTTGAAAAGTTAACGTTATACTGAAGTGCTGAGCGTATTTTTTCTGGCTACTAAAGTTTTAACTTTTGAAAAACATTGAGTTTTTGCACCTTACTCGAGGCCGGTTGAGCATAGAATAAAAAACTGAGCACTTTCCTTACTAAAAATTGACGCAAAACTTACCTAAGAATTGAACTGGACGGGAGTTCCAATATATTTTCATGCAAGCATTTCGGACTAACTTCTGTTGTGGTCATATGACCGAAACATATGGGATACATGGAACCCGCCTTTACAACATCCCATTAAAAGCGAATACTGGACGTTGCTGCTATTCTTGTAAAGTGATAAAAACGAATTTTACTTTACCATTTTGTCCAATCAGCGTGTGTAAGTTTGTTTGACTGTGTTGGCCACCGTGAGTCTAAAGTTGACCTCTTGAACGGGCAAGTACTTTGACGATTCTTTGAAGTACCGCGTCTTTTTTTTTTTTCTTTTCAAATATAGGTGTGTGAAACACAAGTAATTGAAAAATGTCCGATGGTAAACACCTTCCAGATCCCACCTTTTGAGATGATAACAGTTTAGGATGCCGTGATGGCTACCACATGAAAACAAGGCAAGTCGTAGCCACGTGTGTGCAATCTGGTTCCTTCCGTGCTAAGTTATTTACATAATCATAAAAGAAACAAAAGGTCGATTACATGGTATTCCCATTTTGTTCTTTCAGTTCAATGTACATAGAAAGAGTCACTTTGCTTTGATAATGATGATGATAGTATTATCGAAACGTCGGACAGTCGAGGTCTTCTTTTCAGCAAACTTCACAGGAAATTAAAGAAATGTCGACCCTTAATTTAGAAGCAACTAGCGATCATGAAAAACCTCCTTGCCTTTTTGTGTTCTGCGTGAATCAATGCTTGTTTTATTAAATTACTTCCTTCCTCTATTCTGATCGTTAAACAGCAAATAATTTAAGTAAAGTTCTGGTTGGTTCATAAGTGGCATTTTTTGCGACCTATTGTGCCACATTATTTGTTTGATGTTATCGGCACTAAATGTCTTTGCCACGCGCGAGGGTTATTAGAAGAGAGATCAAAGTGGCACCATCTGCTAAGATACGCATTTCCATCATCTTCCGTCG
>NC_090885.1:32955897-32958397 GCF_036669925.1 Montipora capricornis
GGTATTTCGTTTCGTTTTCAACGTATGATTCAGTGAAAAGATGAAATTGAGCCAACTGCATCATTCGGCAAAGCTAAAAGCTGGGCATTCGCTTGAAAGTCCTTCAATATGTGACTTCACTGTGCTTAATGGGTGAGCAAAAACAATACCATTTTGTACACTTTTACCTACAAATTCCACAGTTTAAGACACCATTAGAAACCGTTTTTCGAAAACAAATAAATTTAAGCTTTAAAGAGAAATTTGAAAAAAAAAACTTACCAACGAGTCGCCTTGTATAAACGATTACGTGAAATTTGTATTGCCGCTTTCGTGATCTTTACACCACGTCTTCGAGGATGTTCTGCTCGCAATTAGCGTGTCAATGTCAGTGGCTTGAGCTTAGCTACCGTTAATTTATGCAATGATTTTCGGTGCCGTTATTATCAGAATGGTTTGAAGTGAGCAATAGAATTTTACCTTCTCCTTTTAATGAGGAGAAGAATAGTAAAAACAAATACGTTGTGTTTTAAGTACGGGTCAATGTTAACTTTAACCTGAAAAATGACATGCTCAACTGCAAATTTGTTGCACATCCTATGCTTTCATAGATGATCAATTCGCATGATGTTTTAGCAACCTTTATAGTTTCAAAACCCTTGAAAAGTGAGGAGTCTCCTGTAGATAAGTACTCTCCTTTGTTCATTGTTCAGTAACAAATTGGAATAGGTCTAATTAAGAAAAGGGACTTGTGACGCGCCCGGTTTCGGAAAGCACAAGCTGCACTTTGTTTAAATAATCGACCCTTTTTCGTCAACAAAAGCAAAACCCAAGATTTCAGCTCCTAAATGAAGGACAAAGTTCTAGTAGTATTTTAAACTCGGACTCTTATGTATTAAGCCTAGTTTGCCGGTTAACGACATACAACTACTTTGTTGAGCTTGGCATTGGAAATATTAAACAACTCGCGACGACAGCTTGATTTATTTGGCAATCAAAGTCATAGCAATTACAACATTTGGTGAGAGCAGAAAAAATACAATTGTACGACGTTGTGTGAAAAAAAGTCAAACCTGACAAAAAAAGAAAAACGTTTCCCAGACCGAAAAGTACCCAATATCTCTCTGAGATAAAGCTGGGAGTCATTAGCAATCGATCCATGGTTTCTGTACTTTTAGATTTTTCAAAAGAAAGCTTTTGTTTCTCTTCCTCTTTGTTTGTTTCTCTATTTTCTTTACCTCTTTTCGTAGGTATGTTTACCTGTTTGGCGGAAAATCTAGAACCTGATTATGCGCAATTCCGCTCAACTAAAACAGCGACAGGCTATACGCTAAAGCAGAAGCACGTGACCTCGAAGCGTGTAACTCGCAACTCTTTTCCTTGGAACAAAGCTGGGGATTTTAGGACACCAATCTTATGCCCAAATATGGTCAAAAATAAGATCGAAGCTACACGTGCGGGAAAATGCACGAGCTACGTACGTTACATCCAAATAAGGAAATTAACCCAAGCTCTGAACCAGAAATAAATGCTTCAAGGTCGTGAACTTCTGCTAAAGATAAAGACCTACCGAGTGGAGAAATACATACGTGTACTGTTTTTGTACGAGTTTTTATTATGAAATGCTGGTTTTTTACCAAAACATGACCTATTTAACCCTCCTCCCCCCTTTTTGTGTGCGTGCAAAACCGGAAGACCGGGGAGACGAAGATCGAAGACCTCCAGAAAACAAATAACAAACAAATATCAAACAGTAAATGGCAAAAACACACAATTTGGATTCTTTAGTTTCCTGTTGTTTACAATGGCTGGTGAGTCAATTCTGGCGAATTTCCTGAGGGTCTTTTCTTGGGGAATGATAGTAAGACCTGGCTTGTAGCCATTCTAGAATGGAGAAGGAATACGCTGTCTTTGCCACCTCTAGCCTGGGTGCACACCACGCGTCTCTGGCAAGAAAAAGAGATGTCAAGATTGGTTTAAAGGTAATCTTGAAAAGATTCAGAGCCTTGATAAAGATAAGAAACTGAGTGGTGAGAGGAAAGCTCTAAGAGAAGAGAACAGGAAGCTTAAGAACAATGGGCTTCAGCAAAGAAGTGATGAAGGGCGAAGGTGCCCAAATAGGAGAATCCTCAGAGAATGTTATGCCACTATCAACGCTGTCTGTGTCCTTAAAACCTCGCACCTACGACAGGAAAGAGTACCGCTCTTCTCTCTTTTCTAGAGAACACTTAGAAAGATTGGTCGAGCACTTTGACGACCTTCTAAACCTGGCAACCAATGTTAACTGAAGCATCCTTGGCGAAATAAGCAACTTTCACGATGGCATCATTTGACTCCAACTACCAGAATTCAGTTTGTTTTTCTATTCTTAGTTAAACTTTGTATTCCCAGCTTGGTAAAAATAAAAATAGACCTAATTAGCCAGAGACAAGCAAAACCTGAATGATTCTGGGAGTTGTAGTCAAATGGCGTCATTATGCAAATGTCCTATTGATGAGCCAATTAGGTTAGAAAAGATTCA
>NC_090885.1:32968397-32983397 GCF_036669925.1 Montipora capricornis
GGGGGGGGGGGAGGATGGTGCGTAAGAGGCGTGTTGGTGCTCTCCGATCCAAGGCCTGTGCATACAATCACAAAACAACAAAAACAACATTCCTTATTTCATTCATCACTTGTCAGTACAACTTAATACAAATAATAAAACAGCTAACATTTGCTTATCATAAAAGGTTATAGGAGAATGAAATATTTTACTGAAAAAGTGACAGGCGAGAAGCTAAACCTGGTGGTTTTTCGAGTTGTCGAGTTTTTAGTTTTTAGTTGGAATTAACGATAAAGCGGAAGTAAATACCTATAGCGTTACATTAACGTTACGTTATGCCAAAAGTCTATTGTCTAGTTAGACAACACTGGCTGAGTTTGTACGAATTTGGAATGTTTGATTTACGTATATTTTGTTGGCTCCATATCTCGGTAGTATTATAAGAGTGTTTAAATATTATTAGCTTTTTTTTGCTTTGTGACAGTGTTTCAGCTTAGGCCATCCTGACAATGCAGTCGCTGGGTAACTCTTTTTCGTATACTTGATAATTTTTCTGCATGGAAAAAATGCTTTTAGACAAAAGAAAATGATACGTGGATGTGAGGTTGCTGCTCAGTCTCGGCCAACGGTTTCTTTTTTGGATGTTAATATTTTATTATAAGGTAATTTGTGAACTTGTATGATGTTTTTGTAAAGACCGTGCTTCAAGAAAGGTCCGTTAAGACCGCTTGTCGAAAGCTTGGAGAGCTAGTATTTGGATAATGAAACTTACCGAGGGCTGGGGCGAGCCAACGTCTCTCAAAAGTGCAGGCCATATACATAAATTACAAGAGATCGAAAGAGCGCCCTCTTAAGGGGCCTTATTATTAGAAGGATTGACACTACGACACTTTATCACGTAACAGAATTGTTATGGTACCATGTGAAACATCAATTATTGTTGAACAAGATGCAGTCATTTTTGTGACGTAAAGAGTTACCATGGCAACAGTAAAGCCTTGCAAAAACTTCCTCTATTTTAACTTTACTTGCTCATATCTGAAAAACGAATTCGGTGATCCCAATTTTTTATTTTACAAAAGTGATTAGCAGGCCAAGATAAAACTCTCTGCAATGTTTAAAAAAAATTGAGCGGAGCGTATTCGGAGCTACCTTAACTTTTCAATTGTTTAAGGTAGCTCTGAATCCTCTTCACAGAATTTTTTAAACTTTACAAAAAGTTTTATTCTGGCATGCTAATTACGTTTCAGAAATAAATAATGGGGCTCACCGAGTGCTTTTTTGAGATATGAGCAACTAAAGCCAAAATATGGGGTGTCTTTGCAGGGCTTTCCTGTTGCCATGGTAACTATTTAGGTTACAAAAATGACCAAATCTTTTTCAGCAATAATTGGCGTTTTATATGGTACCATAACATTGCTGTTAGTGAAATGTTGCAGTGACAATCCTTCTAATAAGAATGTTTCTTTCAAGTGTTAAAGCTGGTTTGAGCTACCTTAACCACTCTTACACCAGTGAAACACCTGCCCGCCCTACAGGCTCTGCATGCCAGTTGAGCCACAGACGCACTACCTGGCGATTACAGTCCGATCATAATATATCTTTATTTTCTTGAGGTTGTCTTTGTCCACATAATTCCTATTCTTTGATTGCACTTACGTGATAAGGCGACCATGTTAGTGCCAAAACAATGGAAATATGTAGCTCAAACTTTTGCCATAATAATAGAGCTAAACATCCTACAGACTTAGGCGTGTTCCGTGATCTGGTACTTAGTAATGATGCAAATTTTCATCTTTTTTGATTGTCGGTTTTCTTTCTTTTTTTTTTCTTTTTTACTGTCAGTTTATCTTATCTCATTACATCTATTCCTTTGTCTTTTTCAAGCTTTACTACTCACCAACGGATTCAATTAATTAATATAATTTGTTTTCACTCAGCTCGATTAGCTCTTGAGCTTTTCTGAGTGAACTTTTACTAAATTAGTATTAATTATTTATTTTGATTGTAATATATATGTTTTAAAAAATAGTAATAAAGCTTGTTGTTGTTGTAGTCAAATTTCCAAAATACTTTCGCTATGTTCTTTGCACCAACATGGTCGCTGTGACGTCAGGTGCCATCAAAGAATTGAAGAGACATCTACCCGTTCATTGTACCTCATCCATTAATGAGTGAATACGTTCTATTATAAAGCTTGTACCACTACATTTCCATATTCAAAAAGCGCGTTTGGTACGTCACCTCATCCGAGTTTCCTCGTGAAACCTTCCGTCGACAAATCACGAAAGAAACCCTTGATGCCTGCACGAGATGGATCGCGTTCCAGAGTCGATGTGCCAGGCCACCACTGTTTATCTTTCTTGATGCCGATTCCCTTAACCGGTTTGCTGCGACACTTAACCAGGAGCTGTTTAAGCCCTTTACGATAGTTTTCGTTGAAGATAAGATAGATGCAGGGATTCAGTGCTCCGTTAGCATGAGCTAGCATGGTGAGCAACAGTATAACGGAAGTTGGTACACACTGCAGTGTGTTGTGATCAAATGCGGACATCAATAATAGAATGTGAGTTTGCAACCAGACAAATGCGAAAAGGAGTACAACCGTAACAAGCATTTTTACAACAGTAACATTTTGAGCTTGGATTCGATTCTGTGACATATTTTCACCAAAAGCCTGACGCCTCTTCAAAACACGAATTATCAACGTATACAGAACGATCATCAAACAAAAGGGGACGGCGTAGAAAAAAACGAAGTATGCCACGACCTCGTACCGATAGATGCTGAGGTTGGTTTCGAGATTGTCGCTCCAAATCCCATAGCAAAGGAACTTTCCGTCGTATTTCTCGCTCTTGAACTTTATGAGAATAGTTGAAACCATAAAAGAAGAGAAGATCCAGAGAAAAAGAAGGGCAAGCTTAACCTTTCTTTTCGACAGTGGCTCTCTGAGAACATGAACACTCGCCAAGTACCTTTCCACAGATATGGCCGCAAGAGTGGACACGGACGCAACTAGTGAGAGAGCAGGCAGAAAACTCAAAAGTTTGCAGGTTATGTTGCCGATCAAGCCGCCAAACCAGAGTTCGTCGAAATAGAAGGACGTCACCGTTTTTGGTACTGCGAAAAGACCGTCCAGAATATCAGCGACTGCCATGGAGATGATGAAAAAATTAAAGGCCACCTTACGGCTTCGCTTTTTTGTTTTGGCAATAAGTATGATGGCGCAGTTTCCAAACAGCGCGACAGTACCTATAATGACATAGATAACAGTGAGGGTCGTCTTAGTCGCCATGTCTGGAGGACTCAGTCTACAAGACATTTGGGCTCTTCTTGATACATCGTCAGTTATAGAGTTGTTCATTTCTGAAAAAAAAAAAAGAAACGTTTGGAATTGAATAACTGTTCTTTGCATAATGCTATCTGGATTGGATTCTTAAGGCTGTGGTACAACAATGCTCGTATTTAAAGGGGCACTGTCACGCTAAATTTGCTGTTTTTTGGTCAAAACTGGGTAAAAATCTAACTAGTGCTCTAATTCCACCAGTGTTACACAATCTAAATGGGTAATACCCATATAATCTAAATTTAGATCAGTGGGTGCAAGCCATCTCAGATGATCATCCGAGTCATCCAACCATGTATGCACCGTAATTAGGTCTAAGCACCCATTTTGAATAGTGCTGATAAACTGTGTTTAAGTCTAAAGGCCCATTCTAAGTAAGCACCCATCTTAAATCGATTAGCTTTCAATATTGGTAATGGGTCTCTATTTAAGTATTATAAAAATTTGCTTTCATTCAACAGCGTGCTTCGATGCGATGGTGTGGTGGTTATCGATGATTCCTTAAAGCGTGGCTAAGGGACTAGGTTCAACCTTTTTGTCATCCATGTCCGTCGATCATCTTAATCAAAAATTTCCTTTTTTTCCTTTTTTTTTCTTTTTTTTCCTGACGAGAAAATTTCTAAGTATAGGGTAAACTTCATGTAATTGAAGTGAAAGAGGAAACGCATATTTAATGAGCTACTTGGATGACTCGGATGATCATCTGAGATGGCTTGCACCAACTGATCTAAATTTAGTTTATATGGGTATTGTGTAACACGGGTGCTAATTCACACGGACAACATTTCTGGAAACCCACCGAGAAGATATGAAATATATTTATTGCAACAAAAGCTGTTTGTATTTAATTTTTGGCAACTTTCTGAAGACACCATCTCCAAGAAAACTATAGCATTATTTTTTGGTCTTGATTGATGAAACGACGTCTTTTTGTATTTTGAACTTTGACTAAAATACCGTGACAAACGCAAATAATGGAAACAGCGTCCAGCACTAAGCTTATAATAGAGTCATCAACATGACACTGAATGTTTCCCAAAATAGCTCGTGAAGGCTAAGCTTCTTGACTTTTTTAAACTCAAAATCAGATCATAGAATGATTTCATGACAAACGATGAAGTGCTGGATCGAGCCAATACAGACATTGAGATTATGCTAACCGGGAAAGGATTTCTCTGCATGGGTCTCGTCTCGCGAATGTCCAATGAGCGACGCGATGAGGCCTTCCTTTTTGGCGAACTTACAGAGGCTCCGGGAAGAGTCGGTCGTCCTCTCCTAACATTCAAAGACACTCTGAAGAGCATCCTCAAGTGTGGAAGGGTGCTTGAGACATGGAAAGATGTCATAGAAATATTCAAGTGAAGCGGCGGCTTCTATCAAGTGTCTGTTTAACAAATAGATTTCATGTTACCGTGCGTCTGTTCGGTAATAGATCACAGATGACGTCAAAATGTGGTAAGAACAAAAGAGTGGCACACGAGGCGATAGCTGAGTGAGCCACTGATGTTCTTACCATATTTTGACGTCTTCTGTGATCTATTACTAAACAGACCCACGGCAACATGGAATCTATTTGTTTTATATAATAAAGAATTAAACTTTATTCGCATAAAAGCTGATGGCGACATCAATCGTGCGTCTGTCCTCTAATAGATCCCAGGCAAGAACCAATCAAAATGCGAAAATAACTTGGGTTATTATATTAATAAAG
Organism: Montipora capricornis; assembly: GCF_036669925.1. NCBI lineage: Eukaryota > Metazoa > Cnidaria > Anthozoa > Scleractinia > Acroporidae > Montipora > Montipora capricornis. Next base: position 32,973,434 of record NC_090885.1, read on the forward strand.
ACGGACAATGACAGACAGAATACTAAAAGAGAGAGAAGGGCAAAGGGCTCTTGGTTTGGCAGTTCTTTTTCCACACACTCAGGCCGTTATCAAGTAATGTAGAAAACGAATACCAAAAACGGATATTCTCAGAAACAAATTACATATAAGACAGTAAATGGAAACACATGGAATTCATTTCAGGTGAATTATCTGGGGTCTTCGTTTTCCCTCTTCGTTTCTTCCCGGCTTTGGAAGTTCACCTGATATGACTCGCCAGCCATTGCAAACAACAAGATGACAACAGGAATGATGTGTTTTGCTTTTTGTTGAGCTATGTTGTCTGGGTGGTCTTGGTTTGCCGGGTCTTCGATCCTCGTTTTTCCGGCAGGCCTTTCTTTTCCACACAGCCCCGCTCACTATCACGATCCTTTTGTGGGCAGTGAGAATTTCCAAAGACAAAATTGCTAGGGTTAGAACTTGCTTTTTTTTGTAAAATCAGATAAGAAAATTTATTATTGGCGGAGACTTTGTGTCAGTTTGAAGAGGGTCACATTGTGTCAGTTGCAGTAGTCTTAACTACGAGGCCTGTTTTCTGTTTGTAGTTTGAATTCAACGCAGTTTCACCTTCGATACCAAACATAGGTCGTGGGTTACTCAGCCGACAAAATTGCTTTGTTTGAGCTTTTTCATGTATCTTCTAAATATATCGTTTGTTCAGTTGCCGTGGCAAAATGCACCCATTTACTTAATTTGAACATTCAATTATTCCTTGTTTTCTCTGGGATAAGGTAGATTAAAGATAAAATCAAGGAAAATCCAAGGCCCATATTAAAATCTAGATAGCAATATTTTTGGATGATGCTAGCAGTGATCCATCTTGGATTAAGGGAAAATGCAGCCACGAGGACAATGATACTCGGGTATGGAGCTTACCTCGTTTTTTCCGATCCACTTCTTTTATCACCATCGAGAAAAATCACACATGATCCCTTTAATGAATGATCTTCTTTTCGTTTGTGATTTTTCTGGTATGTACGTTCATATTGTGAAATACTGAGCGACATTATTTGTGAAGTTTTTTAGAATAAATAGGACCTAGGTCGACGTTTTTTATGCCAATATCTCGAAGTTTTTATAAGCAGCAATTTTTATTTCGTTGAGTCAGGACTCTGTTAATGTAAATTTTTCTTAGTGTTATCCGTTTCTTTTCCTCATTTGTTAGCTATCGTTTTCACAAGTTTCGTTTACTAATTCTTCTATTTTTTCTGGTTTATATGTAGTACCGTACAGTGTGGATGTTTTAATAAAGACCAGCGAACACGAATATGCGTAACTTCGGTTACAATCACAATGGAGCAATTCAGTATTGAAGACAAAAAATGAGTACTTACCAAGTGAAACTCCCTTATACTCATCCGGCTACAGAAGTTATTTGAGAGCTTTCGTTTAGGCAGATGTAGTTGGCACTCCTAGATGTGGGCAAATTTTCCGCCCTCCGTTTGTCACTTAAATTACCTGGTACTATTATGATGGACGTTGTCCCACCTCTCTGCATGTCGTTGGTTTGAATAATTTAGTAAACGTATACGCTTTCACAAGAGGATGTTGATGTATTGACTCTGGGTGGACTTCAGTAATCAAAAAGATAAAAAAAATGTGTTTTTTAATTTGTTATCATTGACGAAATTACAGATTAGGGCATTTACACCTTCTTGCTGGTTCAACGTTTTTGTTGATAGAGGTCCAATTTTAGTACAGTATTACTAGTAAGTTTAGGGTGAATTTAATCAGTGGCCGAATCGCGCCTGTCTGTCAGACTGAAGAAACTTTTAGCTGCGTTTAAGTGTGAATTTTGTGAATGGATACTATGAAGTCTTTTCTCAGCAGCAACGGTGAATTGGTCTTTTCTGATTTTAAAGTTTTTAAGTTTTATACTTATGGAACTCGATACAGTTTGAGGATTAAAACTCAACAGCTACTACACCTTCGAACATCTGCTTACCTAATTATTCTCCAGTTAACTGACATGATGAAACGTTAGTGATGTATTGGTGTATTTGTTAATTTAAACACAGGCAAATTATTTCTTAACTTTCAGGCTACCGAGAGCAACTTGTTTTGCCTGGCATACACTTTTCTCAACAGCAACGGTGAATTGGTTCTGATTTTAAAGCAAATCATTTTAAAGTTTTATACTTATGGAACTCGATATTTGAGGAATAAAACTCAACAGCTATTACACCTTCGAACATCTGCTTCCATAATTTTCCGGTTGAACATGAAACGGTGATGTATTGGTGAATTTGTTAATTAAACACAGGCAAATTATTTCTTAACTTTCAGGCTACCGACGAGATGCAACTTGTTTTGCCTGGCATACACTTTTCTCAACAGCAACGGTGAATTGGTTCTTTTCTGATTTTAAAGCAAACCATTTTTAAGTTTTATACTTATGGAACTCGATAACTGAGGAATAAAATTCAACAGCTATTACACCTTCGAACATCTGCTTCCCTAATTCTTCGGTTAAAAATGAAACTCTTTGACTTGGACCATTTTAGTTTCAAAAGGAATAAAACGCAAACAGCGATTACAAACATTTGCTTGAACTGCATAACTTTTATAAACTTAACGTTTCGTATGTTACAACATACATCATCAGAAGTGATTATTATTCAGTTACAGATAAATTTAAATTCAAAAATACAACTGTACGGACTGGGAACTAACGAAATTGATTGACATAAAACGACAAGAATACGCTAATAATAGAGATGAAGTTTCTCACTGCCAACGTTTTCATTTAACGCTGGCTTTAGATCACGGATCAACAGAGACTCTTTAATTTTGCAATGCATGTCTGATCGACCAGTTGCTAATATTTCAAAATGATCCCACTTAATTCTATTGTTGGTTAAGAAAACATGATCAGCAATTGCAGATTCGTGACAATTTGTAGTTAGAGCTTTAAAATGTTCTGTTTTTCTGTCACGTAGTCAGTGTTTCGTTTCGTTTCGTAATCGGCGTTTCGTTTCGGTGACGTTCGTTCGTCACCCCAATTTTTACAGTCTGCCCTAGATAGCCATTAAGTAACAAATCCTCTTGAGGTGTTATCATATGAATGATGTCATTGAGAAACATCAAAATAAGCCAAAAGTTCCTGTACAAACAGTTAAGAAAAAAGAAGTTCTTATCGTTCTACCTTTCTTAGGTCATCACAGCAAACACCTCACAAAACAGCTGAGGTCTTGTATAAACAAATTCTATGGTATTTTCAACGTCACAATAGTTTTTCAGGACACCCGAAGAATCAAATCTTTTTTCCCTTACAAAGATAAACTAGCTCCTTCCTTCAGGTCAAAAGTAGTGTACAGAGCAAATTGCTGGGATTGCAATGATTTCTACATAGGGAAAACGAAACGCCGATTACGTGACAGCAAAACAGAACATTTTAAAGCCCTAACTACAAATTGTCACGAATCTGCAATTGCTGATCATGTTTTCTTAACCAACCATAGAATTAAGTGGGATCATTTGAAATATCAGCAACTGGTCGATCAGACATGTATTGCAAAATTAAAGAGTCTCTGTTGATCCGTGATCTAAAGCCAGCCTTAAATGAAAACGTTGGCAGTGAGAAACTTCATCTCTATTATTAGCATATTCTTGTCGTTTTATGTCAATCAATTTCGTTAGTTCCCAGTCCGTACAGTTGTATTTTTGAATTTAAATTTGTCTGTAACTGAATAATAATCACTTCTGATTATGTTTGTTGTAACATACGAAACGTTAAGTTTATGAAAGTTATGCAGCTCAAGCAAATGTTTGTAACCGCTGTTTGCGTTTTATTCCTATTTAAACACGAAGCGTTAGTGATGTATTAATGTATTTGTTAATTTAAACACAGGCAAATTATTTCTTAACTTTCAGGCTACCGAGATGCAACTTGTTTTGCCTGGCATACACTTTTCTCAACAGTGTATCATTTTTACTGGGTTGCCATAGGCAATCCTGCCAGTTAGAAAATGCGTTTGTCTGTTTGGTTCTTTTTTTTTTTCTTTTTTTTTTTTCCGTGTCATGAAAAGTCTTGCCTGTCACTCCCCTGCTAAGTGGTGTCTTTGTGCATAGAGTCTTCTCTGCGTATTTGTTAAGTTTGAGGGGGCTGGGGTAATGCGTAGATTTCTCTGGTGCTCATAGGAGAACATTTATTAACCTGCAATGGCGCCGAAAGTCATTGTAACGCGAATGACGTTATAGTGTATCTTTAAACAAAATATACCCTTATGGAGCTCAAGAATGGAACGTCATTTGGAGTAAACAAGGCAGACGGTGAAAAATAAATATCTGGAGTCTTAAAACCGACGAGTAATGGACTTTGACAACAATCTATCGCCCGTCGAGCCGAAATCAAAGTGAGCTGTATTTCTAATATTTTACCAAGTGTGCTTTTTTTGTAGAACACTGAAACCAAATGGAAAATTCTCTGGTAACTTATGGGTTCAAGAAAGATAGAACGAATCGAACACCTTAAGTGTATCTGTGATCTCTGTTGTCTGGCTTTTGTATAATTTTATTTGTACTCAACTCTGCACAGTCTTCAGGTAAAAAAAGTAATTGGAAATGTGACAGCCAAGATTTATTTGAAAGAAAGCTTGTCGTCTATTTTGTGCTTCATTAATCAAGGAAGAGGTTCTTCATGGAATCATGGAAACGGTTTGAGCCTTAAATTTATTACTGGGTTGCCGTAGGCAATCCAGTTAGAAAATGCGTTTTGTTAGTTTTCTTCTTACTGGGTTGCCAAATTCAGTCGGAATCTGCGTTTCATTTCTCCGTATTTTTTTTTCTGTGTCGGTAAAAGTGTTGCCTGTCACTCCCCTGCTAAGTGATGTCTTTGTGCATAGAGTCTTCTGTGCGTATTTTGTTAGGTTCGAGTAGGCTGGGGTAATGCGTAGATTTCCCTGGTTCACATAGGGGAACATTTAAGTATTAAACCTGCAATGGCGTCGAAAGTCATTGTAACACGCGTTGCGTTTTAGTGCAACACCCTTTTGGAGCTCAAGAATGGAACGTCAATTGGATAAATAAGACAGGCGGTGAAAAATAAATATCTGGAATCTGAAAAGCGACGAGTAATGGTTTCGACAACAACTATCGCCCGTCGAGCCGAAATCAAAGTGAGATGTATTTCTAATAAGTGTGCTGTTGTTAAGTAGAACACTGAAACCAAATGGAAAATTCTCTGGTAACTTATGGGTTCAACAAAGACAGAGAAGGAATCTAACACCTTAAGTGGATCTGTGATCTCTGTTCTCTGTACAGTCTCCAGGTAAAAAAAATAATTGGAAATGTGACAGCCCAGAATTTTTTGAAAGAAAGATTGCAGGCTAATAGCAAATATGTTGTTTGTTTAAAAAAATATTTCGCTGGAAAAGGTGGCCTTTACGAATTCATCATGTTTTGTAATATCGTGCTTAACTGGATAGTTTCTATGGCAATAGTAAAGCATGTTCGTGTCAAAATGAGGTTAGCGTCTTTCTGTTGTGTTAACTTAATTTATCGTCTGCCGTAAACTTGATTTCCACTCTCAAAATTACCTCCAGAACCTACTTTTTGCGCAGAATAAGCTTTTAGAATGATGTTCTTGCCTTCTGTGGCGATACTTGACAATTCGGGAACATTTTGTGAAAAAAAATATTTATAACGGGTCACACGCGCAACTTGATCGCCTGAACTTGCCCGATTATGCATAACATCCACTTGGCCTTTTGACATCCCATTGAAAAAAACTCGTAAAATATTCGCAGACGGGTCGATTTCTTTGGAATTTGAAAGGATGATTGCCAACGAATTGAGAACGATTTTCCACAATAACTAAAAATTCCTGTGTTAAGCATGAGAATTCGACGAAGAGGTAAATGTGACTAAATTTGTTGCGTGCGTTTCTATTTTTGTTTTGATTGTTGTGCAAATTTTGACAGAGAATATTAAATTGCGAAAAAATATCTACGGATAGATCGTTAAAAAATCTTTATTTTTAGCGGTTATTTGAACAAAAAAAGATGCAGCGCTTGACGAAAAATAATATTTTTAAAGAAGAAAAATTTCGCGAGAATCGGGACGCGATGAAAATGAGTTAACAAATTTGCATACGTGCGTTGAAGAGAAGAATTTTTTCTCTGTAACTAATGATTTTGTCATTGCAGTGTAAAATGAAGTTTAATTGATAAGCCAACAATATTTCTTTAACTAATTAGTTAATCCAATTTATTGCTACGACTTGCTAGTGCGAAGATTGTTTACAAGAAACTCACGCTTTTTACGAATTTTGAGTGTCATGAAATTACATCATTTGCGTGAAAATATATCCCTTTACTAACCCAAAAGCATTCAGATAGTAACAAAACTTCATAATTATTTAACCATTTCTTCTGCTTTTGGGCTTGTCAGCACTGTGATTTGCGATAATTCGCAAGTCGGTTCTTGCATCTCATAGATGTTTAGATTACGATTGTGTAAGTAGTTCACCCTGAAGTCAAAATAGATACGTTTCTCCGGGACCCGACAGGGAAGGCTTCCTGACCCTACAGATGAAATGTAAATATTCAGTTAAATATTACAACAAAATAAAAAAACCAAAGACGGTCGTTTCTCGGCTAAAAAGTGCGTTGTTTTACTCTGAAAACGACGAGCGATTAACATTCTTTCCCGCACAGGCAGCCCCAGCTCGGTGGACTTTGTAAGGGAAAATAAACTTTGAGCTTAGAAATGCTTAAGTAAGCTTTAAATGTAGCAATAAACTTCACTTACCTCTACGTACAGTTGTCCTCGTCTTTTCTGTGCAATCGGAGGGCAAACTGTGTCCGCTTTAGACGGGTTTGTGGCTTACGAATTTTTGCGATGTCGTAAGTTGTTATGAGAAGAAATGACAACTACCGACACCGCAAAGACTCGTAAGCCACTGCGTTTAAGTGTGAATTTTGTGAATGGATACTATGAAGTCTTTACACTAAAAAAAGGGGTAAAACAGGTAGATCCATTGTTAAATATCTTGGTTCTCTCCGTGTCTTCTAATTGACGATGTTTTCCTGCAATTTGAATATACGTTGAGAATGAAGAGTGTCTATGAAAGGACTCTTTATTTTGAATTCACTTTTCACTAAAGCAGGGAAGTAGTTTTACAGAATGTCTTAATGCAGAATTAGAGAAGGTTGGACTTTGAGCCGTTTTCTCTAGTTTTTGTGGCAGGTGCGAGCCAAAGAGGCGAAAACTTTGCGAGGAAATTGGGGCGGCAAAAAGGAGAGCCTGCTTTAAAAACTCTGCCCCACGGAGGACACGACCCGAAGCAAACACACCGGGAGACGTCGCTATTTCAATGAAATACATCGAGTGAATATGCCAAGTTAGAGTTCTAGGAAACGTACAGAAAACAGAGAAAATCGGCCCAATTGTCTGGAGAGCCAATTCAGTGAGAATTCTTCTTTTAGGGGATGAAAAAAAAATAGTCAGGCGCTTTCAATTTAATATTCATATTGCTCTGAAAGTTGACAAGTTTCCAAAGAAAACGAGACCGTAAGAGAAGTCTATAGTTCGTGGACTAGCTATGACCTTTCCCAGGGCTCAATCTAGTGATCAATCATCGGTGACTAGTTCTTAACATGCAGTCCTAATGTGGAGGTGAGAAAAATGCATTAAGTGAAACATGACATTTATGCATAACGGATCCAAAACCGCTAAAGCTATAGGAGAGGGGAAGGGGGGGGGGGGGGGGGGATGGGGCGGATGAGGCATGTTGGTGCTCTCCGATCCAAGGCCTCTGCATAAAATCAAAAAACTAAAAAAAACAACATTCTTTATTTCATTCATCAGTTGTCAGTACAACTTAATACAAATAATAAAGCAGCTAAAATTTGCTTATCCTAAAATGTTACAAGAGGATCGAAGTATTTTACTGGAAAAGTGATAGGCGAGAAGTAAATAAACCTGGTGGTTTTTCGAGTTGTCGAGTTTTTAGTTTTAAGTTGGAATTAAGGATAAAGCAGAAGTAAATACCAATAGCATAACATTAACAAATGAAAACGAAGTTTAAAATATAAAACTTAAAGATTCGAGATTCACATTAATCATTCACTGACACTGCATTAACATAAATTTATGTTTCATTTTTACCAGAAAAAAGGGACATTTAGAATGATCTTTTTAATAACAAAGGACGTTTTGCCAAAAATATGTTGTCTAGTTAGACAACACTGGCTGAGTTTGTTCGAATTTGGAATGTTTGATTTACGTATAATTTGTTGGCTTGATATCTAGCTAGTATTATATGAGTGGTTAAATACTATAAGCTTTTTTTTGCTGTTGTGAAAGTGTTTCAGCTTAGGTTATCCTGACAATGCAGTCACTTGTTAACTCTGTTTCGTATACTTGATAATTTTTCTGCATAGAAATAATGCTTTTAGACAAAAGAAAATGATACGTGGATGTGAGATTGCTGCTCAGTCTCGGCCAGCGTTTTCTTTTTTGGATGTTAATATTTTATTATAAGGTAATTTGTCAACTTGTAGGATTTTTTTTGTAAAGACCGTGCTTCAAGAAAGGTCCGATAAGACCGCTTGTCGAAAGCTTGAAGAGCTGGTATGCTGTGCCGGCATTTGGATCATGAAACTTACGGAGAGCTTGGGCGAGCTAACTTCTCTCAAAATGGGAGGCCATTTACAAGAGATCGAAAGGGCGCCAAACCAGTTTCAACATTTTCAAGAGACCTTATTATTAGAAGGACTGATACTACAAGACTTTAGCACGTAACAGCATTGTTATGGTACCATGTGAAACAACAATTATTGCTAAACAAGATGCAGTCAGTTTTGTGACATAAAGAGTTACCATGGCAACAGTAAAGCCTTGCAAAAACGTCCTATATATTGGCTTTACTTGCTCACATCTGAAAAACGAACTCGGTGACCCTAAAGTTATCAGCCGGACCAAAAAAAACTCTCTGCAATGTTTGATAAAAATTCAGCAGAACGTATTCAGAGCTACCTTAAATTTTCAATTATCACATAATCCTCTTCACAGAATTTTTTAAACTTTACAAAAAGTTTTATTCTGGCATGCTAATTACGTTTCAGAAATAAATAATGGGGCTCACCGAGTGCTTTTTTGAGATATGAGCAACTAAAGCCAAAATATGGGATGTTTTTGCAGGGCTTTCCTTTTTGCTCGGTAACTTTTTACGTCACAAAAATGACCGAATCTTTTTAGCAATAATTGGTGTTTGATATTGTACCATAACATTGCTGTTAAGTAATAAAGTGTTGTAGTGTCAATCCTTCTAATAACAACGTTTCTTTCAAGTGTTAAAGGTGGTTTGAGCTACCTTAAGCGCTCTTACACCAGTGAAACGCCTGCCCGCCCTACAGGCTCTGCATGCCAGTTGAGCCACTGACTTTCTACCTGGCGATTACAGTCCGATCATAATATATCATTATTTTCTTGAGGTTGTGTTTGTCCACATAATTCCTATTCTTTGATTGCACTCACGTGATAAGACGGCCATGTTGGTGCCAAAACAATAGAAATATGTAGCTCAAATTTTTGCCATAATAACAGAGCTAAACATCTTACAGACTTTTGAGTGTTCATGTGGTACTTAGTAATGATGCAAATTTTCATCTTTTTTCTGTGTGTATTGAGTTTTTTACTGTCAGTTTATCTTATCTCATTACATCTATTCCTTTGTCTTTTTCAAGCTTTACTACTCACCAACGGATTCAATTAATTAATATAATTTGTTTTCACTCAGCTCGATTAGCTCTTGAGCTTTTCTGAGTGAACTTTTACCAAATTTTAGTATTAATTATTTATTTTGATTGTAATATATATGTTTTAAAAAATAGTAATAAAGCTTGTTGTTGTTGTAGTCAAATTTCCAAAATACTTTCGCTATGTTCTTTGCACCAACATGGTCGCTGTGACGTCAGGTGCC
>NC_090885.1:32988397-32993397 GCF_036669925.1 Montipora capricornis
GTGAATTTAATGGCCGAATCGCCCCTGTCTGTCAGACTGAAGAAACCTTTAGCTGCGTTTAAGTGTAAATTTTGTTAATGGACACTATGAAGTCTTTTCTCAGCAACAACGGTGAATTGGTCTTTTCTGATTTTATATACGTTTTATGCTTACGAAACTCGATATTTAAGGAATAAAACTCGACAGTTACTACACCTTCGAACATCTTCTTACCTAATCATTCTCCGGTTAAACATGAAACCTTAGTGATGTATTGGTGTATTTGTTAATTTAAACACAGGCAATTTATTTCTTAACTTTCAGGCTACCGAGATGCAACTTGTTTTGTCTGGCATACACTTTTCTCAACAGCAACGGTGAATTGGTTCTTTTCTGATTTTAAAGCAAACCATTTTTAAGCCAGTTTATACTTATGGAACTCGATAACTGAGGAATAAAACTCAACAGGTATCACACCTTCGAACATCTGCTTCCCTAATTTTCCGGTTAAACATGAAACGTTAGTGATGTATTGGAAAAAATTGAAAAAAGCTCGTAAAATATTCGCGGACCGGTCGATCATTTCTCTGAAATTTGAAAGGATGATTGCTAACGAATTGAGAACGATTTTTGACAATGACTAAAGGCCGGGACACACCGAGGCGACAAGTCGCAGCGACATGTCTCTGCGACAAGTTGCTCCATGTGTACTACTTGCAAAACAAGTCGCTGCGACACGACGCCTGTTCGGAGCACATGCAGTATCTCGTATGAGGGGGAACGTGAACTAGTTACTGGGTTGCCAGTATGGCAAACCCAGTAGGAATCTGCGTTTATTTTGTCGTTTTTTAATTTTTTCCCGTGACAGTAAAAGTCTTGGCTGTCACTCCCCTGCTAAGTGGTGGCTTTGTGCATAGAGCCTTCTGCGCGTATTTTCTTAGGATCGAGAGGGTAGTGGGAAATGCGTAGATTTCTCTGGTGGACACAGTAGAACGATTAACTTAACCGGCAATGGCGTCGAAAGTCATGTAACGCGAATGGCGTTTTAGTGGATCTTTGAACAATATATATGCTTATGAAACTCAATAATGGCAAGTCAATTGGATATACGGGGGGTGGAATCTTAAAAGCTAGGAGTATTGGACTTCGACAACATGCTACCGCCCGTCGAGCCTAAATCAAAGTGAGCTGTATTTACCTGAAATATACATGGTAATTTGACACGAGTGAGTTTCTTGCCTTCAAGCACGCAATGAAATTGGAAGAGGAAATCGCCTCTAAGAGCAAACATGTTGTTTGTTTCAATAAAATTTTCGCTGGAAAAGGATTCTGTGGTATTTTCTGCCTTTGTGAATTATAATATCATGTTGTGTATTGAATTTTCGAGCTTAAGGTTGAAATATGATATGGGAGAATTTTTTTAGTATTGCTCTGTAAGCAGGAAGGGTTCACAGGCCTGTTGGAAGCGTGCTTGAGTTTCGACAAAATGATCCCCAAAATCAGTGAAAAATTGTGACGCAGATGAATAATAAAGTAGCTGCCATTTCCAAAATGATGGCATTACCTAGTGATAAATAACGTCGAACGCGTCTTGGAGAGTAAATTTTGACTTAACATAAACAAGAGTTGGGCGATTGTGATCTTTGTTTTGACTTCGCTCATTTCATTGTCAAACTTTATAACACTTGAAAGAAAAAGAAACGTACAAAAACCCGGTATCTTGCCATCATTTGACACACATGCTTAACTGTTTCGCGAGTAAACATGCCGCGGTATTAACTTAATCACGGCACCCGCTGAATTCCGGCCATGTCACTTTCGATTTTGCGACTTATTTGAACGTAGCGAAAATCTCCCAAAATGTTTGTCGCTGATCGTAACTTTTTATATTCTATATTCACGGTTCAAAATTAATGTTGTTTTCATGTCGTAAATATTTTATTCTCGATCGACCGTCCCGGAAACTTCCTTCTGCTCTTTCTAAAAACTGTCTATCAATAGTTATTTGCTTTTGCATCAATATTTGTTTTGCATAAAGCAAGCTAACAAAATTTGTAGGATTTCTTAGCCTTTGTTTTTTCCTTAATTAGGTTTTTTTTCTTTTTTGGGTGCTTAACACTACTTTATTAGTCGTTAGTATTTGTTATTGTCCCGTTTCACTGTTTGCAGCTCACTGTTATTCTTGTTACTCATTTGTATAGTTGCGACATTATTTGTCAAGTTTTTTAGAATAAATAGGACCTAGGTCGACGTTTTTAATTTTATGCCAATATCTCGAAGTTTCTATAAGCAGCAAGTTTTATTTCGTTGAGTCAGGACACCGTTAAGCCGGTAAATCTTTCTTCATGTTATCCGTTTCTTTCCTCATTTCGGCTATCGTTTTCGCAAATTTCGTTTACTAATTCTTCTATTTTTTTCTGGTTTTTATGTAGTACCGTAGAGTGTGGATGTTTTAATAAAGACCAGCGAACACAAATATGCGTAACTTCGGTTACAATCACAATGGAGCAATTCAGTATTGAAGACAAAAAATGAGTACTTACCAAGTGAAACTCCCTTATACTTATCCGGCTACAGAAGTTATTTAAGAGCTTTCCTTTAGGCAGATGTAGTTGACACTCCTAGATGTTGCCAAATCTTCTGCCCTCCTTTTGTCACTTAAATGACCTGGTACTATTTTGATGGACGTTGTCCCACCTCTCTCGGCATGTTGTTGGTTTGAATAATTAGTAAACGTATACGCTTTAACAAGAAGATGTTGATGTATTGACTCTGGGTGGACCGTTCTTCAGTAATCAACAAGATCAAAAAATCTGTTTTTTAATTTGTTATCATTGACGAAATTACAGATTAGGCTATTTACACCTTCTCGCTCGTTAAACCTTTTTGTTGATAGAGGTCCAATTTTAGCACAGTATTACTTGTAAGTTTAGGGTGAATTTAATGGCCGAATCGTGCCTGTCTGTCAGACTGAAGAAACCTTTAGCTCCGTTTAAGTGTAAATTTTGTTAATGGATACTATGAAGTCTTTTCTCAGCAACAACGGTGAATTGGTCTTTTCTGATTTTATATAAGTTTTATACTTATGGAACTCCATATATGAGGAATAAAACTCGACAGTTACTACACCTTCGAACATCTTCTTACCTAATCATTCTCCGGTTAAACATGAAACGTTAGTGATATATTGGTGTATTTGTTTATTTAAACACAGGCAAAGTATTTCTTAACTTTCAGGCTACCGAGATGCAACTTGTTTTGCCTGGCATACACTTTTCTCAGCAGCAACGGTGAATTGGTTCTTTTCTGATTTTAAAGCAAACCATTTTTAAGTTTTATACTTATGGAACTCGATAACTGAGGAATAAAACTCAACAGGTATCACACCTTCGAACATCTGCTTCCCTAATTTTCCGGTTAAACATGAAACGTTAGTGATGTATTGGAAAAAATTGAAAAAAGCTCGTAAAATATTCGCGGACCGGTCGATCATTTCTCTGAAATTTGAAAGGATGATTGCTAACGAATTGAGAACGATTTTTGACAATGACTAAAGGCCGGGACACACCGAGGCGACAAGTCGCAGAGACATGTCTCTGCAACAAGTTGCTCCATGTGTACTACTTGCAAAACAAGTCGCTGCGACACGACGCCTGTTCGGAGCACACGCAGTGATACTGGGTTGCCAGTATGGCAACCCAGTAGGAATCTGCGTTTATTTTGTCGTTTTTTAATTTTTTTCCGTGTCGGTAAAAGTCTTGCCTGTCACTACCCTGCTAAGTGGTGGCTTTGTGCATAGAGCCTTCTGCGAGTATTTTCTTAGGATCGAGAGGGTAGTGGGAAATGCGTAGATTTCTCTGGAGGACACAGTGGAACGATTAACTTAACCGACAATGGCGTCGAAAGTCATGTAACGCGAATGGCGTTTTGATGGATCTTTGAACAATATATATGCTTATGAAACTCAATAATGGCAAGTCAATTGGATATACAGGCGGTGGAATCTTAAAAGCGACGAGTAATGGACTTCGACAACAATCTATCGCCCGTCGAGCCGAAATCAAAGTGAGCTGTATTTACCTGAAATACATGGTAATTTGACACGATTGAGTTTCTTGCCTTCACACACGCAATGAAATAGGAAGAGGTTTTCGCCTCTAAGAGCAAACAAGTTGTTTGTTTCAATAAAATTTTCGCTGGAAAAGGATTCTGTGGTATTTTCTACCTTTGTGAATTATAATATTATGTCTTGTATTGAATTTTCGCGCTTAAGGTTGAAATATGGGAGAATATTTTTTAGTATTCCTCTGTAAACAGGAAGGGTTCACGAAAATAAACAGGTCTGTTGGAAGCGTGCTTGAGTTTCAACAAAATGAGCCCCAAAATCAGTGAAAAATTGTGACGCAGATGAATAATAAAGTAGCTGCCATTTCCAAAATGATGACGAAATTACCTGGTGATAAATAACGTCGAACGCGTCTTGGAGAGTAAATTTTGACTTTGCATAAACAAGAGTTGGGCGATTGTGATCTTTGTTTTGACTTCGCTCATTCCATCGTCAAACTTTATAACACTTGACAGAAAAAGAAACTTACAAAAACCCGGTATCTTGCCATCATTTGACACAGATGCTTAACTGTTTGGCGAGTAAACATGCCGCGGTATTAACTTAATTACGGCACCCGCTGAATTCCGGCCATGTCACTTTCGATTTTGCGATTTATTTGAACGTAGCAAAAATCTCCCAAAATGTTTGTCGCTGATCGTAACTTTTTATATTCTATATTCACGGTTCAAAATTAATGTTGTTTTCATGTCGTAAATATTTTATTCTCGATCGACCGTCCCGGAAACTTCCTTCTGCTCTTTCTATAAACCCTCTATCAATAGTTATTTGCTTTTGCATCAATATTTCTTTTGCATAAAGCAAGCTAACAAAATTTGTAGGATTTCTTAGCCTTTGTTTTTTCCTTAATTAGGTTTTTTTTCTTTTTGTTTTTGGGTGCTTAACACTACTTTAT
>NC_090885.1:33000897-33003397 GCF_036669925.1 Montipora capricornis
TACATACCATAGTGATGGCAATATAAGAGAACTACCTTAGTTTTATTAGGGTTACCCCTGTTCAAAATGTTTGGTGACTAACATTACTTTTTTTGTCTCGTCCAAAGATAATTTGTTAACATGCTAAGGTAATGTTCTCTTCATTGCTGGTGTTACATTCTGTGACGTCTTACATAAAACCAAAAACGCTGCCAGAAATGAATACTCTACGATTAAATGCTAAACAAGAACACTAGGAATGAGATGGGAAAATCTGAGTACTTAAAGAAAAACATACGAAAAAATATTCACAATTTTTAGAGTCCATCTTCTTCTTGACTTTTAAAGACGCATACTTATCAACTAGGTGTCTTCTTGTTGTTGGTTGCAATTTCATGGCTTCCGGACAGTTCAAATGCATGGAGGATGATACTCTCCTTCTATCTCCGTCCACGGCTCCCGAGATCTTGGAAGGTTAAGAGGACCCCATTTTCCTCGGTAATTTCCTTTCCTGTAATGGATCTTGAAGTCCTTCTCCATACTTTCCTCGATAAGTCCGATAATGCCCAATGACGTTGTCCCAGTTCGACAAACACACCGCCCCAAACTTATTCACGCAAAGCCCTTCCAAGAAACTTTCAACATAATCGAAAGGATTTTCTCTTTCTCTTCGAGCAACAAGGAAGCAACAGCAAAATAAAAAGAGGTTCCACGATAAAATTCAATCGCAGTTTCCAGCAGTTTCCCAGATTTCGCTCGCCAAACGGTTAGTAATTATAAAAATTGGATCGCGGACTGCGAACCGTGGACCCGGACTGCGGACTGGGTATAAGATACAGACTGTGGACTGAGAAAAAGACACCATGTTATGAAACCCATTGTAAAAACTAAAATCCGATTACAGAGTACATGCTAATCAAATAATTAAATTCTGCTTAATCGACGTGGGAAAAAAAAAGTTATGTTGTTTCTGTGTTGTTACACAAGGTGGCCATAGACATAGACATAACGACGACTTGTAACCTAGCAGGAAAAGACATATTAGGAAGGGAATGTTTAACTTTAAAAGTTGTTTCCTTATTTATATATTTTCCCATTTGCTATGCCCTCATTGCCTGGATCAGTTGGTATTTAGGAATGTCACGAAACTCGAACATCTGATGGCCGGAAACAACAATCAAATACAGTGAAACCTGTATTCAGAGGACCCCCAATTAAGAGGGCACGCTCTAAAGCCCGGTCCCGAAATTTACGTATTAAGCGGACGAGGACACTAAAATAAATTGTATTTGGCTAATTTCTATTGTTAAAAACCTCTATTAAGCGGACACCGGACTGAATTGACAATGTAGTGGTATTGGATTACGTCCTTAAAATAATGTAGTCGATTACTGAATAAAGACAAATCAATGCATTTGAAAACCAAATTAAAATTGGTAATGAAGGATAATGAAAGGTATTGAACTTGAACTCTGGATAGCTTCCCTAACAAAATGGAACTTTATCACAATACAAAACAGCCGTTGAATGTTTTTGCTAACAAACAATGCGCAACTTTTACAACCCTCTATTTAGCGGACACCCTCTATTAAGCGGACACTTGGGAAGGACCCGAAGGTGTTCGTTTAATAGAGGTGTCACTGTATCAGGCTTTTAAGAGCTGAAAATCAGTTAAAATTGTTTTAAGTCCTTGCAGAACTAGCATCTACTTACATAGACTACTTAGTTACAGCAGGTTACAGTTAGTCTACTCTAAAAATCCAACGAATGCGATGCCAGCTAGCTGGCAAGCACGAGTCAAGCAGTCGAGTTTGATGCAATGACGGACTGAAAAGAACTCTACATGGCTAAAATGTTTGTGTTCTTCCTTTAATGCCCCCTCAGCCATTATCGGAAAAAGGTTACTTTGGAGGGAAAATCTTCGCTGTTAACTGTATTTTCGTTTAATTGTCCCTGACACTAGGAGTGCATGAAGGTAAATATTAATTTTTTCGCGCAGTGATTTTTAATATATATGCAAACTGGTCACTACAGAATACTATTATTAATGGTAGAGACAAGGCTCTTTTATGTAACAATTCAAACGGCGAATGGCGAAGATGATATCTATAACTGGTGAAAGACGGACTCGGAGTTTAACGTCGAAAATTCAAAACCTGACTGAATAAAATATAAGGAAGAACTCCTTGGTGTAATGTAATTTTGTGCACACGCGAGCGAAAAAAACAAGTCTGGTTTGTAATAACCTGAGATCAGGCAAAATTGTAATTTTCATTTTATAATTTTGACATATTGCCCATCACTCTAGATAATGAGTTGATACACAGTAAGAGAATCAAAGCGACACGTTGAAAGTCTGGCAGCGATAATTTCTAGGAAGACAAGCTTCCTCACGACAAGTTTCGTGGGTGCGTTCTGTAATGATTTTGTTTTCTGCACGCAATTCAGTCCGCGTGATCAAACATGCAGCAACTCCTGTCGATCCGTGTGAATGACCGATCAAATGAATGTCTGCTAAACG
>NC_090885.1:33023397-33040897 GCF_036669925.1 Montipora capricornis
GACCCTACAGATGAAATGTAAATATTCAGTTAAATATTACAACAAAATAAAAAAACCAAAGACGGTCGTTTCTCGGCTAAAAAGTGCGTTGTTTTACTCTGAAAACGACGAGCGATTAACATTCTTTCCCGCACAGGCAGCCCCAGCTCGGTGGACTTTGTAAGGGAAAATAAACTTTGAGCTTATAAATGCTAAAGTAAGCTGTAAATGTAGCAATAAACTACTTACCTCTACGTACAGTTGTCCTCGTCTTATATGTGCAATCGGAGGGCTCCGTGTCCGTTTTAGACGGGTCTGTGGCTTACGAATTTCTGCGATGTCGTAAGTTTGTTATCAGGGCAAATGACAACTACCGACATCGCAAAGATTCGTACTGAAACCACTGCGTTTAAGTATGAATTTTGTGAATGGATACTATGAAGTCTTTACACTAAAAAAGGGGGAAAACAGGTAGATCTATTGTTAAATATCTTGGTTCTCTCTGTGTCTTCTAATTGACGATGTTTTCTGCAATTTGAATATACCTTGAGAACGAAGAGTGTCTATGAAAGGACTCTTTCTTTTGAATTCTCTTTTCACTAAAGCAGGGAAGTAGAATTTTGCAGAATGTCTTAATTCAGAATTGTCTGCTGTTGTTTGGAAAAAAGAGTATTCCGAGGAGTAAATTAATACACAAGAAAAGGTTGGACTTCGAGCCGTTTTCAGTCTATAGTTTTTGTGGCAGGTGCGAGCCAAACAGGCGAATAATTTGCGAGAAAATTGGGGCGGCAAAAAGGAGAGCCTGCCTTAAAAGCTCTGCCCCACGGAGGACATGATCCGAAGCAAACACGCGGGGAGACGTCGCTATTTCAATGAAATACAGCGAGTGAATATGCCAAGTTAGTTTTCTAGGAAGCGTACAGTAAACAACAAAGAAAATCGGCCCAATTGTCTGGAGAGCCAATTCAGTGAGAATTGTTCGTTTATGGGATAAAAAAAAATAGTCTGGCGCTTTCAATTTAATATTCATATTGCTCTGAAAGTTGACAAGTTTCCAAAGAAAACGAGACCGTAAGAGAATTCCATAGTTAGTGGACTAACTATGAGAAGTCTTAGGCTCAAAAGTAGCAAAGAGACCTTTCCCAGACCTCAATCTAGTGATCAATCATGGGTGACTAGTTCTTAACATGCAGTCCTTATGTGGAGGCCTATTGACATGAGGAAAATGCATAAAGTGAAACATGACATTTATGCATAACGGATCCAAAACCGCTAAAGCTCTAGGGGGGGATGGGGGGGATGGGGCGTAAGAAGCATGTTGGTGCTCTCCGATCCAAGGCCTCTGCATAAAATCAAAAAACTAAAAAAAACAACATTCTTTATTTCATTCATCAGTTGTCAGTACAACTTAATACAAATAATAAAGCAGCTAAAATTTGCTTATCCTAAAATGTTACAAGAGGATCGAAGTATTTTACTGGAAAAGTGATAGGCGAGAAGCTAAATGAACTTGGTGGCTTTTCGAGTTGTCGAGTTTTTAGTTTTTAGTTTTTAGTTTTAAAGCAGAAGTAAATACCTATAGCGTTACATTAACAAATGAAAACGAAGTTTAAAATAAAACTTAGAGATTCGAGATTCACATTAGTCATTCATTTACATTGCATTGACATAAATTTGTTTGATTTTTTACCTGAAAATAGGGACATTTAGAATGATCTTTTTAATAACAAAGGACGTTTTGCCAAAAATATGTTGTCTAGTTAGACAACACTGGCTGAGTTTGTTCGAATTTGGAATGTTTGATTTACGTATAATTTGTTGGCTTGATATCTAGCTAGTATTATATGAGTGGTTAAATACTATAAGCTTTTTTTTGCTGTTGTGAAAGTGTTTCAGCTTAGGTTATCCTGACAATGCAGTCACTTGTTAACTCTGTTTCGTATACTTGATAATTTTTCTGCATAGAAATAATGCTTTTAGACAAAAGAAAATGATACGTGGATGTGAGATTGCTGCTCAGTCTCGGCCAGCGTTTTCTTTTTTGGATGTTAATATTTTATTATAAGGTAATTTGTCAACTTGTAGGATTTTTTTTGTAAAGACCGTGCTTCAAGAAAGGTCCGATAAGACCGCTTGTCGAAAGCTTGAAGAGCTGGTATGCTGTGCCGGCATTTTGGATCATGAAACTTACGGAGAGCTTGGGCGAGCTAACCTCTCTCAAAATGGCAGGCCATTTACAAGAGATCGAAAGAGCGCCCTCTCAAGGGTGGCTCAAACCCACTTCAACATTTTCAAGAGACCTTATTATGGGAAGGATTGATACTACAAGACTTTATCACGTAACAGTATTGTTATGGTACCATGTGAAACATCAATTATTGCTGAACAAGATGCAGTCATTTTTGTGACATAACGCCTTGCAAAAACGTCCTATATTTTGGCTTTACTTGCTCGTATCTGGAAAACGAACTCGGTGACCCCAATTTTTTATTCCACAAAGGTTATCAGCAAGCCAAGATAAAACTCTCTGCAATGTTTAAAAAAAATTGAGCGGAGCGTATTCGGAGCTACCTTAACTTTTCAATTGTTTAAGGTAGCTCTGTTTAAGTTTTATTCTGGCATGCTAATTACGTTTCAGAAATAAATAATGGGGCTCACCGAGTGCTTTTTTGAGATATGAGCAACTAAAGCCAAAATACGGGGTGTTTTTGAAGGGCTTTCCTGTTGCCACGGTAACTTTTTCCGTCACAAAAATGACCGAATCTTTTCCAGTAGTAATTGGTGTTTGACTTGGTACCATAACATTGCTGTTAAGTAATAAGGTGTTGTAGTGTCAATCGTTCTAATAATATGAAGTTTTCTTTCAAGTGTTGAAGCTGGTTTGAGCTACCTTAAGCGCTCTTACACCAGTGAAACGCCTGCCCGCCCTACAGGCTCTGCATGCCAGTTGAGCCACTGACTTACTATCGGGCGATTACAGTCCGATCATAATATATCATTATTTTCTTGAGGTTGTGTTTGTCCACATAATTCCTATTCTTTGATTGCACTCACGTGATAAGACGGCCATGTTGGTGCCAAAACAATAGAAATGTGTAGCTCAAATTTTTGCCATAATAACAGAGCTAAACATCTTACAGACTTTTGAGTGTTCATGTGGTACTTAGTAATGATGCAAATTTTCATCTTTTTTGATTGTCGGTTTTCTTTCTTTTTTTTTTCTTTTTTACTGTCAGTTTATCTTATCTCATTATGATATCTATTCCTTTGTCTTTTTCAAGCTTTACTACTCACCAACGGATTCAATTAATTAATATAATTTATTTTCACTCAGCTCGATTACCTCTTGAGCTTTTCTGAGTGAACTTTTACCAAATTTTAGTATTAATTATTTATTTTGATTGTAATATATATGTTTTAAAAAATGATAATAAAGCTTGTTGTTGTTGTTGTAGTCAAATTTCCAAAATACTTTCGCTATTTTCTTTCCACCAACACCAGTAAATACATTCTATTATAAAGCTTGTACCACCACATTTCCATATTTCAAAAGCGCGTTTCGTACGTCACTTCATCCGAGTTTCCTCGTGAAACCTTGGACAAATCGCGAAAGAATCCCTTGATGCCTGCACGAGATGGATCGCGTTCCAGAGTCGATGAGCCAGGCCACCACTGTTTATCTTTCTTGATGCCGATTCCCTTAACCGGTTTGCTGCGACACTTGACGAGGAGCTGTTTAAGCCCTTTACGATAGTTTTCGTTGAAGATAAGATAGATGCAGGGATTCAGTGCTCCGTTAGCATGAGCTAGCATGGTGAGCAACAGTATAACGGAAGTTGGTACACACTGCAGTGTGTTGTGATCAAATGCGGACATCAATAATAGAATGTGAGTTGGCAGCCAGACAAATGCGAAAAGGAGTACAACCGTAACAAGCATTTTTACAACAGTAACATTTTGAGCTTGAATTCGATTCTGTGACATATTTTCACCAAAAGCCTGACGCCTCTTCAAAACACGAATTATCAACGTGTACAGGACGATCATCAAACAAAAGGGGACGGCGTAGAAAAAAACGAAGTATGCCACAACCTCGTACCGATAGATGCGGAGGCTGGTTTCGAGATTTTCGCTCCAAATCCCATAGCAAAGGTACTTTCCGTCGTGTTTCTCGCTCTTGTACTTTATGAGAGTAGTTGAAACCATAAAAGAAGAGAAGATCCAGAGAAAAAGAAGGGCAAGCTTAACCTTCCTTTTCGACAGTGGCTCTCTCAGAACATGAACAATCGCCAAGTACCTTTCCACAGATATGGCCGCAAGAGTGCACACGGACGCAACCAGTGAGAGAGAAGGCAGAAAACTTAAAAGTTTGCAGGTTATGTTGCCGATCAAGCCGCCAAACCAGAGTTCGCCGAAATAGAAGGACGTCACCATTTTTGGTACAGCGATAAGACCGTCCAGAATATCAGCGACTGCCATGGAGATGATGAAAAAATTAAAGGCCACCTTACGGATTCGCTTTTTTGTTTTGGCAATAAGTATGATGGCGCAGTTTCCAAACAGCGCGACAGTACCTATAATGACATAGATAACAGTGAGGGTCGTCTTAGTCGCCATGTCTGGAGGACTCAGTCTACAAGACATTTGGGCTTTTCTTGATACGTCGTCTGTTATAGTGGAGTTGTTCATTTCTGAAAAAAAAAGAAACATTTGGAATTGTATAACTGTTGCCAATTAGACTCTTATGCCAACGGGTTACGGCTGGTATGTTCCTTGAGTTCCGTGCATAATGCCGTCTGCATTGAATTTTTAAGGCTGTGGTACAACAATGCTCGTATTTAAAGGGGCACTGTCACGCTAAATTTGCTGTTTTTTGCTCAAAACTGGGTAATGCTAAATTAGTGCTGTAGTTCACAGAGACAACATTTCTGGCAACCCACTGACAAGATATGAAATATATTTATTGCAAAAAGAGTTGTTTGTATTTAATTTTTGGGATCTTTCTGAAGACACCATCTCCAAACTTCAAGTTTTAATCCATTTCCATGATTGATGAAAAGACGTCTTTTTGTATTTTGAACTTTGACTAAAATAGCTTGACACTGCCCCTTTAAGCTTCGATACTTAGTATACAGCAAATTGAAAGTTAAACGCAAATAAGGTAAATAGCGTCCACCGGGACTAAGCTTATAATAGAGTCATCAACATGGCACTGAATTTGTCCCAAAGTAGCTCCTCAAGGCTAAGCTTCTTGGCTTTTTTTACTTGACCTCAGTTTTGTATGCGACCCTCTTCGTATTCTGGTTCGGTTCACTATTTTTTCGCTCACACACAACCAGTACATGCTTCCACTTTAAGCTTTCACAGTAAAGAAAAGTCGAGATCGTTTCGTGCTTGCATACATGTGTTCGTGAAACATTCAACATTTTTCAACATTTTCATTCATGGCTTTTTGTGTAGATGTACCACCAACGATGTGTGCATTTGAAGGTATTTTCAAGTTAGTGTGACTACAAAAAAGAAAAAATTAAAACCATGCCACCAGAACGGTCGCGGTCTCGTCCCAGCCTCGCTCAAAGAGAAAATTTGGGAAGGCGAACACCAAAAGAAACGGATGACTTAATGACGACATTTTAACCTCTTTGGTCAAAGGATTGGGCAAGAGGAGTTATAGCTCCATTGTCAAGTTCCCTTTCAGGCTTACATTGGTGTTTAATTAATCAATGAACTTTCAGATTTATGAATAATAGCCATTCTGATTGGTTAAGACAAATTGATAGAAATTCAATTTTTCGATAAATAATACAACAACACGAACTCGGCCGGGATTCAGATTTTGCGAAAACAGTAGCCTGCCGGCCAGGTTAACTTGTAGTTTCGAGTTATTACTTTTGCCTAGGCCTGTATGGAGCTTATCTAAATTTAACGAATTTGTTTTGACAAGAAGGCCATTCAATGGGAATTTTAATCATGTTTTCTTTTACCATTAGAGAGTTTTTTTTGTGAGAAAAGGTTATTACATAAACACCACTACTACTCTGTTTTTCCATTTTAAGATTTGAATATTGCTTCAAGAACAGGTTTCTGAGACGTACCTTTTCGCTTACTTCTTCCTCAAATATTCTTTTCTTTATCATTTGGTGTAGGTTATATCATATATTAACTGCCACAATCGATGTCACTTTTTTACGCTCAGTTATAAATCCACGCCTTTCAATGGACACTTAAACTTGAGTCCTATAGTCTTTTTAGCGATTGCAGATTAGAATTATTTATTTGTTAGTTCTGGCAATATGAAAGAACCATATTAAAAGAAATTAAAAAAGAACATTGAAGATAGACAACGAATCTTACCGATATTTGAAGATATTGTTCCGTCTCTGACAATACCCAGCTCTAACTAAACGCCGATCTGTGCTTGTTGCAGAACATGAATAGAAGGAAAATCTTTGACTCAGGAAACGTGTAAAACATAAACAATTATTTTTAATAAAAAAAAATTAAACAACATCGACTTAAATTTAGTCGGAAGAGATAGTTCCAATACGTTCAAAGAGCCGAACGTTTTGACTAATGTTCTCTCGGTGTCGGTCGACCCTTGGGCAACTTTAATTATATTTTTTGTAAATGATCAGAAGAAGGAAAAACCTGTCATACTCTTTTTTGTTCTTTGAAGTATGAAATGACATTTAGAAGAACTTATTCGCCCTTGGAGTTCAGTTCCGACAGTGATAAAATTGATGATCCAATAATATGACTCGCTACTCTTTTACTTTCATTCTTTTAAAAATTTGCGATTGTTCTCGTGAACTCATCAAAGTATTAGAGGTTATCAGATGATGCTGCGGCGGCAAGTAGTTTTTTTTTTTCATTCATTCATTTGATACTGACAATTTAGAAGCAAGAGATTATTAATTTCAAGCGGGCATTTAAAACAACAAACTAATACTTCAGAAGGGCTTTGTGGTAATAAATGAATGTTTCCTAACATTGACTCGTTCTCGTGAATGGCCACAAGCCTCTTCGGTTCCATTTAGTATTTGCTTCTCACAAATTGAAGTTACCGGCGTATAGCGGAAAACATATACATATCAAAGAAAACGAACGTTTTGCTAGAATATTCTGGAACATCTAAGAAAATAATCGAAAGTGTGATGCTGAAAATCACTTTGTCTCTCGACCTTCCTCCAACAGACTATCTCTTCTTCGACAGTGGAATTTCACTTCCGTCGAACTTCCATCAAAGTCTGCATTAAAACAAAGAGATCTGTTGAAAATACTGAGCACCTCTGTGCTACATTATTAACGCTGTTTGTTGCTTCCAGTCATATTTCAAGTTTTTAGCTGGCAGTTCGGTTCTTCGATAAAAACCGAAATTCTGTTCAATATTTCCATAG
This sequence comes from Montipora capricornis, assembly GCF_036669925.1. Lineage (NCBI taxonomy): Eukaryota > Metazoa > Cnidaria > Anthozoa > Scleractinia > Acroporidae > Montipora > Montipora capricornis. Next base: position 33,030,774 of record NC_090885.1, read on the forward strand.
CGTCTTGTCTACGTGAGCCGCAAGGCTTTGATCACTGGGGAATTATCGATCAGAAAAAAATATTAGAAAAACAGGTTACATCGTATTATACTAAAATTGTATTGCAATACATGCAATCGTAACTTTGGGACAATGTAACAGTTGTTCATTCATGTCTTGGAAACAACAAAAAAGTAATCAATTAAAGCATTAACTCTTCATAATTCTCAATTTTAATTTAGCGTTATGTATGATATTAGCGTAATACCACACAGGTGAATAGTGCTTTCCGCGCATTCTGATTGGCTAGCTCGGAGGTGAATAACAAGTAGTATTCACCTTCGAGGAAACGGAGAAAATAAAAAGGTTATCGATAAACGAGGTGGTTGGTCTGAAAAATTCAAAAATGGCAACAAAGTTTGGTTTGACTGTATTTAATGGAAAGTTGCTCGATCTTTGCAAACCAAAATTTTAAGCAAATAAACAAGGCACACGCCTTGTTTAAGTGAACTTTTGCGCACTTTAAAATATATTGTTAGAAGTAAAGCAAAGTTTCAATCGGCTGATTATTCAACTTGGGTGGTATATGCTGCTAAAATAATTATTCACCCCAGTGTCGGTGAAAGTGGCTTCTCGGCTCGGTAATTATCACCACTATTCACCTCCACTTCGGTGAATAATTGTTTACTATTAAGAGCAAATATACGTGATAGGAATAGAACTTTCATAATTCCCAGCTTAGCGTGACAATTTGATATTACGAAGAGCAAAACGAAACCGCGTTGATTTCTACTTTGTTATGTATACTTACAGTTTTCAATTTAATTTTTCTCGTTTCCTTTTCGTAATGTAAAGTTTAAGTAAGAGGAAGTCTTTCGAATGTTATTATCGAATAGTTTCGATGTAATTAAAGACTCCATGAGCTAATTTTAAGAATTAAGGGAAAGGGAAAAAAACATATTGCAGTTATATCACTGACAGGAAATATACTTATGTAATTAACCGGTTCTTTTTGTCATATCCTTCATTTTAGTGCTTCTTCCGCAGTTGAAATGTATGGCCGATCAACTTACACATTCTCTCTACTATGAATTTATTTTTCACGGGTTTATTACAACGTCGTAAAATGTCCAGCTATATATGCGTTGAATGATTCATGAGACAATAAATTGTCAGGGCATCGTAGTGCCATATCGTCAAAGCGAAGTGCGAGGCTTAAGTTCAGTCTCGCTTTCTTTTTCCAATCTTCTATTCAGAGTAGCGTTCATTTCTATGAAAATCTTCCATCTAAAAATTAGATCGTTGGTGTTGTCGTTGTTTGCTTTAATTTGAAATATAGGCGGCATAATTTGAAAGTATTATCTTTTTATATAAATAAAGTTATAGAAATTGAGAAAACTGACTCTCATTGAGGTCACTTTTTTCGTTGTAATCTAAAGTACATCGACATTGTTGTATTTCCGGCGGACAAAATAAGCCTTTCAAATGCACATAACCTTAATATCATTATTGCTTTCAAGTTCCGAAAAAGTCTCTCTATTTCTCAATGTAAGTGACATTTTCATATTTCAAACAGAAGATTGCCCTCCGGCTCCATCGAAGGGAGGGATGGCGCAGTGGCAAGAACACTCGCCTCCCACCAATGTGGCCAGGGTTCAATTCCCAGACTCTTCAGGGCGTCACATTTATGTTGAGTTTGTTGGTTTTCTACCTTGTTCCGAGGCTTTATTCTCCGGGTACTACGGCTTTTCCCTCCCTTAAAAAAACGAACCTGTGACTTGATATGAATTTATTTGATTTGTTTCTGTAAATTGTCCCCAAATAGTCCCCCTGCGCCAAATACAATTGACACTAATAGACGTGATTTAGCTCCGCATGCCTAGATTTAATTGCCTCGTACTGTAGACATTTCTCAGAGAGGGCAGCCCAAGTAGGATTCGAACTCGATTTTTCCTCATTCAGGTGTTGTCACGATGACCACTAAACCACAGACGACTACGCGACAGGGTAAAGTGCATATGACACAACATTTTTTATTTGCTTGTTCAAAAGAGCCTTTAAAATGATGAAGAATGGCGTTTGTGATAGCTCTTTTGGTTGCCAAGTTATTCAAGATTTTGATTTATGCATAGTGGACACAAAAATGATGTAAAATCACAAAAAATTGAATATCTCTGAAGACTTTTTCTGTACAGAAGTGAAACCTTTTTCTTATACTTATTACAAAGTTCCATGATATGGCCCACTGTGACGTTTGCATGGCAACGCAATGGGCTCCAGGCTCTCTCCATCCAAAGGGTAAAATCAGAGTTTCCCGCCCTAACAAGGTTTATTTGCTCTTGATGTTCATTCAGTGGGTGTGCTCAAGCACAAGGAAGTCTGTTAGACTCTGGAGCAATAAAGAAGGCATTTTTCATTTAGGGAAGGTAGAGGTCTGGTAACAAGTATGTTGCTATGGCCACATCATAATCACTATCACAATGTGTAAGGTTGGTTGCACATCAACCCTGCAAAATCTCAACCTTGCAGACTTCATATTTGCAAAGATATTCCATATTTTGTGATTTTACATAATTGTGTCCACTATGTGACGTCACAAGTCCTCTAATTTGCATAAGTCAAAATCTTGAATAACTTGGCAACAAAGAGTGCTATCACAATAAAGTAAACCGCCTTTCTTCCCCCTTTTGAAATTTCTTTGTGTCATATGCACTTTAACGGGGAAATACGTATTTAAAAATTGTGTGCGTGAGCGGAAACGAGTTTTTGTGTTTTCGTTGCAGGTCATGCAATATCCGATGATCATATGATTCGGTAACACTTGGTAACATATCTTACCGGGCAAATGACATAATTTTACACCATCGTAGAAACTTGTAAAGCATCTGTTTACTGGTTTTGATTGGAGTCAACGCCTTTAAATGTGAACAGCTTTTCTAAAATCGCACTTAACCATTCGGTTGGGTCACGGACCTTGGACTTTGGACTTTGGATTACGGACTACTTAATTGAACTGGATATTGACCAAAATATTGTAACAAAAAAAAAAATCACTGAAATACTTTGTATGTTAAAGGAATCGGCTAAAAATTCCTTCAAACAAAGTGTAGGCTACCCGTAGCCTCTTGGTTGACTTGATATGTAGAGCACCTATCCAACTCATCCACACCCATTTTCGTCCAATTCAAGGGGACCACACTATACCTTACTGCAGAGACTTCCCATACGTTTATTGCTGTGATTAAATTCTTGGCATATAGCTTTGATTTCAACGATAGCTATAAGCTTGTCAGGTAGGTGCTCTGTACTATTACTCTTTCATCTTCCTGAGTAGAACGTCATCTAGATTTCAAGGTACTTGAAGCCACTCTATTATGGGTGTGTCATTACTTCGTTTGTTGGTAACTGAACCCTGCGGCAGTGGGATGCTTCCCCCTTTTAATGGTCACCGCAGCACACTGTTATCCAAACTACTTTTCTATGTGACTGCTACACAACGGCACCACCTGCACGGGGGATTCAAATTCCGACTCCGACTTTGCAAAGAGATTCAAGTCATCTATGAAGAGTAAATGGTTCAGAGCGGGTGTATCTCTCCCAGGTTTGTAGCCTATGTCTACCTTCCGCTAGACCTTGGTGATAGGAATCAAACCAAAACTAATAACAGCGGTGAAAAATAACCCCCCTAGAGGATTCCTCTTTTAATATTTACATGTCCAACAAGAGTGAATTAGATAAGAGTATTTATCTATCACTTTGCGGTCTTCCCCCAGCACAGTCACAAATGGATTTATTTTTAGATACACTTTGCGCGCGAAACAAACAAAGGGCCGCCAATTTAACCAATCAGAACAATCAGAAGAAGGCATGTCACGCGTGACTGCTTCAGCCATGTTTATTTTTAGGGACATGACAACTGATTTTCGCGGGAACGGGTATTCTCAAAATGGACTAATTTGTGACTGTGCTTGGGAGCCCACCCATGCCATAACAACACTCTTATCTAATCCACTCTTGATCTCCAAAGAACTGGTGTTTTGAGAACAACATTTACCTTTTTACAGTTAAAACTTTTTAAGGATTAAACCACTGCAAAAACCGTGTACGATCAAAACTTGCTCTACGTTGGATCAAAATAGATCGTGACCACACCATAAAAAAACTTTAAAATAGAAAATATCCTGCAAAGGTTGGTCAAGACAACGTGAACATAGGCGTTGTTGCTTGCAATATTTCGGCTGGCCAACACCAGCCTTCTTCAGGTTTATTGAATGGATAAATGCTAGTAACAAGATCTTTATATTTACCGGAAATGACATAAAAATGCTACGTGATGTGTTATAAAAACGGAAATGCATAAAAAAGAGGAGAGAGAATAATACATGATAACAAGATGAAAAAAACAAAAGAAAATTAAAAGGTAGCTAAACTAAATTACATTTCATCTCTTCTGTTAAGGCCTGCAGGCTCCAGTGTTTTTCCTCTGTGTATGAGGAATGCCTCACGAGCCTTTCTGATGGAGTCACGACTAGTGTGTAGTTGTTCGAGCGGTATAAGTTGCTGATGACAGTCTTGTCAATTACAAGGTGATCTTTAGTGCCCAGTATCTCGCTTTCGGCATCTTTTTTTCCAACTGGCAGTATGTTGTTATTGATCAGATGGTCGTAAGTTTTGTTGCTGAATATTCATGTTAGAATCTTCCAAAGCATTTTGAGGCAAGCTATTGGCCGGGAATTCCCCACCAGTGGGCCTTATGTCTTATCTTTCTTTAAAAGGGAGATACTGCGTCTTACCACCCAATTTGGGACTGTGCCCTGGCTCACACAAGCGTTAAGGTGCTTGGCCAACCTGTCGTGTAACGAACGGAATTTTTTGTCTGAAAACGTTGAATACCGTCTGGGCATGGTGCTTTCCAGTTGAGTGGTCGTTTCACGTGGTCTATCACATCCTTAATGGACGCCGAGATTGGGGCTTGCTTTTCTAAACTCAGCGAAGCCACTTTCCACTCCCTGCACCCCACCCGGTGTTTTGCATCCCTGGTGTTTTGGGTCACCGCTTTCCCCGAGATGTCATTCCAGTACCTTCTTGCTTCTTCTGCATTCGGGCGAACCACAAAAGGCATCATCTCGAAGCTTTGGGGAATAAAGGTCTATTGTCGCTGGTTCAACGAAAACAGGTTATTTGCTGGAACTGCTTAACCCTGTCTGGTATCGTCTTATTTTGGTCGTCTTGGTCAAGATTCTTAGCTTTCGCTGTTCAATAACAAAATAATCCGAGTCCCCTCTTTCGAAAGTATTCCTAACTCTTCTTGATCTAACTCTTCTTGGGTCTCACTGAAGCAAAGGTCAGATCATAACACCGGGAACTCCATGCTCTACTCTTTCCGCCAAGTGTGTGAGCTCTTTAACGTCCCAAAGAGTTCATGAACATTGAAGGGTTGTGAGACGGGGCCTACGGTTTAAAGTCCTTATTCGAGAAGACTTGAGAATTTAACCATTTGAGAATGTCATTACAACGACAGCACTTTCTCCTCAGTTATTTTAAGACCGTGAGTGTTGGTCCGGCCGAAGTCAAACTCACGACCTCCCGCGAGACTGCCCACTGCTCAACCGACTGAGCCACCGGTGTGCGCATTCCCACGGTTACTTCAACTACAGTCAGCCATCCTCTTTTCCACACATTTTGGAATGAATTCATAAGGCCATTTTCAAACATGTTTTATCCATTCCACAGGCCTATCATCCTGCGACCAATCCCTCTAGCCCTTCCATTTCTACTTTCAAATAACACTCCATTAGGACCTTGTGGTTTTCTTTTCTCCAACTTCTTCTACTATTCACATTAATACGAGAAATAGCTGGATGACGAGCGGAAAGTGCTTCCACGCTGACAATAAACCTGCCGGGCGCGGCAGCTTGGCTTGTTGTCAAATACTCAAAACAAAACACGCCGATATCAATCGGTAAAATGCGCAATGCACACATTATACTCAATATGTGAAAAGCATGTAATTTTAACAGCGGTTGACTTGCAAAATGTCAAACTGCACATACTTTCCCTTTCCACGAGGAAACCTCACGTAAACACCTGCAAAATCGGATGTGTTTTGCGGTAAGTTTTTCCAACATAAATCGCCTTTCTTCTCTGACAACAATCTATTATATGCAGCATTGACTTGGTTTTCATCACCTTTGATAAACGTCTTTTCCCTTACATGTTTCCGTAATGATTTACATTTGACGTCCACATTTTCGTAAGTGCACCCCATAGCAAAATTTAACATAGATGTTGCGTCATGTTTTCGTACATTATTTCTTGCCATTTTAACTCGATGGACATGTTCCTGTTGAAGTATTGATATACGCGACGGAAGACAGCAACCGCAGATATTTTATTATTTTATGATACTCAAGATTTAGAAAATAGTGTACTCTTTCTTTTAAGGCAGCACTGAATTATTGCAGGAAAATTAAAGTTAAACTTTCCTGCATTCGTTCAATGAGCTATCCGGCAGCATATTTAACAGTTCAGAACACTTCAACTCGCCGGTAGATTTGAGAAGACGTCACCATTAGATCTCCGCGAATTTATAGGAATCCTTTCGAAAAGAGGAAGTAATCATCTCCCCTACCCCAGGCAGACGACTTACTACTTACCGACTCTTTATACGTGGCATATTTACTTCAATGGGAACAAGTCCATCAATTTTAAATGGTAAGAGACGTATGAAAACAAGGCGCAACATCTATGTTAAATTTTTGGCTCTAGGCTAAAATGTATACCTGAAATGTAAACTATCACGGGAAATTTAAGGGAAAACATTTACAAACCATCTTGATTGCTCCAGATTTGTAGGACTGATGACAGAACTGATAAAACAGAACAGTGAGCATGTACACTTTGACATTTTGCAAGTCAACCGCTGTGAAAAAAGACCGCGTGTGTGGTGTTGCGTTGTGTTGAGTATTTTACAATAAGCCCGGCATATTCTCTAGCTCCATTCGAGTTAACGCCTTTTAATTCTTTACAATTAATCATTATTTTCGTGAGTTTGTTGTTGGCCCAACATGGGTTGCTGAGAACGATGTTAATACAATCTAGACAACTTTTTCTTTTAATGCAGGATACTTTAAGCGTTTTATTCCCCTCAAATTGAACAGTTTTCTGGAAATCCCACCGGAAGATGATATTTGATTCCTAAATTCCTCTTTGAAGAGCACAAGAAGATTTGATTAAGCTCTCTTACTGCAACACTAACGAAAGACCTTCGGCAAAACTTTGATTCATTTTCAAACTGAAACTGAGCAATTTCACGTGCTTAAATTACATTTTCATTGTCGTCTGGCAAACGACAAATCAGAAGCCCTTTCAACCTCAAAGACAAAAGCAGCACACATAGATCGCATGTGGTCTATAAAGGAGACTGTTCTTGCGGTGACATTTGCATTGTCGAGACCCTGAGAAATGTACAGGTGTGACTTGATTAACATTCCAACCCATGAAATGCATCTGAACCTGCCTGTCGACGTCCTTCTTGAAAACAGACTGTAAACCCGCTTCGACTTCGCTATGGCGTAATTTACACATCTTTGGAGAGAGAGGATTCCATTATATTCTAAACATCTCATTTTATCAGACTGTCGAATTATTTTCCTCCTACCATCTCGACAATTTACTCGCCATTCCGATGTTGAAGATCTTGATGCGAATGATCGGCTGAACCTTCAAGAGCCCTAGGTCAGTCCTACAGTCCTACAAGACTCCTGACATTTTGTTCGGAGCAAAATGCGCTAGAATGAAAACTGAACAGCCTTAGGTACTGGAAGGATTACAAGAATAACTAGAGAAATTCACGAAATATAAGCTTAGCACTATGGTCTCGATGAGGAAATATAATCCTTGTTTCACTGCGGATACTTCTCACGTTAGCGCACTGAGAAAATATCGTGATAATTGGAGGAGGGGACACTTTTGAAAACGAAGTCTGTTTTGCATTCGCTTCAGTGTTATTGTCCTGACGGAGATCTTACTTTAGCTGGCCTAGACGGGAGGATACACGCACCTAAAGAAAAGATCTTATTACCTAGTACAACATATCGCCTTTACTGACCAAAATAATTGGTGTTCGCTAATTTTACACTGGAAGGGTTTCAGTTTTTATGATTCTCATTAACAAACGAAAGAGGCGAGTAGCTGTCAAAGAATTGGGTTTGGAAGACATGTTCCCTGTGTACTGTTAACTTTCGTTTGAAATACAGGCCTAGCAAATATAGCTTTAAGATATTACCACCTTATATTAATATAAGGGTATAGAAATACGTTATGGAAAGTCCGTCGTCGGTTATTTTATCACCAGTAAAACCTTTCAGCTACATAACTGGAAAAAATTCTCATGTTCAGTTCCTTTCCAGTGCTCTCAAACAAACACTGAGGAGATGCTTTCTCAATTTAAGGAAGCTCAGCAAAACATAGCCGGTTGATAACTTAATCACCGTGAAGCCTCTCGCTGGTTCATGACGAATCCTCTCGTTTTGAAGAAAAATAACCAAACCATGAATTAGGTCAAATAGAACTTCGCTTTGACCTAATTCGTGGTCCTAAGTGTTCCCGGTTAAAAAACAAGACATTTCCTTACTTCATATTCTATGTTCTTTGTGCACTGTTGCAAATTTTAAACACTTTTTGCTATGAGAGTTATTTTCTGTAAAGGTTCATTGTTACTTGGGGAAAATTTTGCTCAGAAATAGGTTTTTTGCAGTTCAGTGGTCGCTTACCTGGCAAATTACCTTATAAGTCGAAGAAAAGGCCCGGCTTTGACTGGGATGCCATTCGTTACAACACTCTGTCGTCGTTTGAACATGGTAAGGAGACTACTATCTATGGTTTGAATTAGAGAATAACCAGACCAAGTAAGCGATACAGTTTTTGTTTATTCAACTAAGTGTTGTCGAATTTAAACTCTATTTACTGGCGACAATGTTTTTCAAAGCTTTATGCAACAAACGATAAACTAGAAGTTTAATTAGCACGTGCAAGTATGACCATTTCCTTACAAAGCTTTGTTCATTTTTGAACTATCCGATAAGTTTCTTCGTCGCGTCTGTTATACCAACAACAGATTGTAGTAAAGTGGTCACAAAAGAAAGAACAGTAGAAATAGGTTTACGTTCACTTGATAGAATTACCTCTTACCTTAACTGACGAAACCAGGCTTCCTGTCCTCTAACCAAAGGTATAATGAGGTTTCTCCAGAAAATGGCATGATTCCGAAAGGAGGACACATGTCTATTTCAATTAAGGGGTTTTATTTATTTATTTCCGACACTGTTGATGACGTATCGATCAGGACGCCGTGTAATAAATCTTGTGGATGTATATTTATGGCACACGGCGGACGGGATGTTTTGTAAAACTGAATTTTTTTTTTCCGGAGCAGCTGTTTTTTTCTCAGTTTCCTTTTTGCCCCGATTGCTTATCCGATCGCATAAAGTGTAACGAAGTTAGCCTTAGCCCGTGAAATCCCTGTCGAAATAAATGGAAGGCAACTATACAATTTGCGTTTAGTATTTTGCTAGTAAACTGCTTTTTAAGATTAACATATTCATCACAGCCCAGCTGCAATCAAAGAGGATCTTCTTTACCCATAGCATTTATTTTCGCAAAGTGTATTTCAAAGTAAGCTCTTGTTCAAAGCCATGAATCTCTTTTTTTTTTTAACCAGCTATTCAAGGAAGTGACCATACTAGAACGTCAGTAATCGAACCAAAAATGGCTATTCCTTTCGAAGTTGCTCAGGAACACAAAGGTTTCCTTTGCGTTCAAACAAGCCAGACTGTGTAACTTTGTTTTATTTTTGTCGGTGATTTTAATGAAGTGTTTTTGATAGCGAACATATAAAGATGATGTAACACCTAGAGATTAAAATAAAAATTGACGCGAATAGAGATACATGAAATCAATAATCAAAAAATGGCTAAAGCGATAGAATATATTCCTCATACACACTAATACGTATAATGCGTGGAAGAATTAGACGATTACGAAGTTTAAGCTTTTAATCAATACGAGCTTTTTCGCTTTGTTTTCTCTCGCTACATTACAACCTTCGAAAACAATAATGCAGCTGGGACCTGGAATTGTAAGGG
>NC_090885.1:33045897-33055897 GCF_036669925.1 Montipora capricornis
TAGATGCTGTCATTTTTTTTCTCAAAACGACAAGCTTTCAATAAGAATAAATATGAAAAAGTCCTTATTGAAACTCTTAGATCCCCTGTCAATTTGTAACGTTATGCCAGGAATACGAAATTTCCCAGATTTGCTCTATGTGAGGACACCGATAAATGACTTTCATTCTTATTTTCCCAGCAAGTTAAGGAGATCGCAGGAAATTTGATCTCTTCTTAACGAACTTAGAAAGTAATTATTTTTCTTATTTGATGTGGTTGTTATAGTAGTGTTAATTGAAAAATTACCCGAAACTAGAGATCCACGCGACAATCACGAGCTTCCCGTCTCCGTTTAGTCTTATTGTTCACCTCGACGAATCGTCTCGACGAACCTTTCTTTAGAAGTTTACATTCTTTTAACACTGACGGACTAATTCAGCTAACCTGCCAATTGTATAACGATCTATAACCGCTCTAGCGGAAGAAAGAAAAAAACATCAGAATTAAGTTTAGTTTAGTTTATTGAGATTTGTCACCACAAAATACATACATTAACACTGCCGTTGAATAAATGATGAGGTTTACATACGACAAACATTCAAAAGGCCTTATCAGTTGGCAGTGACTCAGTATTGCAGCGACGGTAGATTCGACTCATTATTAACAAAGGTGAGAAAAATGCTTCAACGGATTCAGTTTGTCCTTTTTTTCCCCTTTTAGTTTCGTTATTACGTACGCAATATTTGTTAATTCAATAATTTAATAATTTATTTCCAAGCATCTTTTTTCTTGTCGCAATTCAGTCGGAATTTTCGTGCATTTAACGGTTGCAAGTCAAGCTCGGCAACTCCAAGGCGGAGGCTACTGTTTCTTCCTGTCCCAGTTTTCCTAATCGCAGTCTTTTTCGCCTGATAGGGACTTTAAGAAATTCAGCCGATGCAGTCGATTGTGTTTCATACAACGACGAGAACAAGCTGAGACGTCCTGAGAAAGACTGAAAATAAACTAAGTCAGTGGAGTCAGCTGCCACTGCTTCGATGCAGCTGCAGTTTTGCATTCGATCAGATCTTCCTTAAGACATAATTCTTGACGTGTTCTTTTCTTTCAGTAGCTATCAGCCTTCTCAGATCAGTGACTTTTTAATCTTTTAATTCACTTTTGTCGGCAGTAACATATTACTGGAATACTGCATGCTCAGTGCCAGTTTTTCTAGATTGACAATGAAAAACAGCTTCATTGGAATCAGTCATGATTGCCTGCGCATCTTTTCAATTTAATTTAATGGTCTCAAATGTTAGGCCAACAAAACTTGGACCAATTAGGTTGGAGAAATTTGTTGATAAATGAGATGAATACACTTACTAAGTGTATTCATTTTATTATCAAATGTGGTACTGTAGAGTCGGCACTAAGAAACCGTCCACACAGTTTCGTCGAAACGTTCCGAAGAGTTTGAAGACCGACTTAAAAGATTCGAGAAAAATAGCAGTCAGTCTATGCTTTTGACTTGATCGACATTTTTGCTTAAAGCTTTAGTAGTAGTCCTGTCTTGTCTTGTTGTGTGAAGTTGATGCGTAAGACCTAGGGCAATTTTCTATAGCGGTTAACAGTTTGGGATGTGAGCGCGCGCCCAGAATTTATGGTGTGAGACATTAAAACAACCGACAAAGAGACAATACGAAAACGACAATTTACTAACTGTTTTTTTAATAGAGTTTCTGTTTTCAACCAGTGCCTTTAATCTAAAAAGACCTTTGAGCGTATTCGAATAGTAGAGCAAAAAAGTTGAAAAACAGATAAATGTAGAGATGGGCAAGTATTAAGCTATTTTGGTATTTCTTTTTAATTGAATTTTGACTATGTCAGAAAAGCCACGGAATAAAAGAAAAGAAAAGCCTGGAATAAGATCGCTAGACGGTTCATCGCACCCAAACAGACATAGTGTGGCAACTCAAAGTTGACAGCTGAGAAATAAATCTGTCAACCCAAAGGTGTTTGTTGAGCACTTTTTGTTTGGGAAGCACCTCTACTTGTGTAGCCGATATTTGAATCGCTTTTGTGACCGATATAATAGTTTGTAGACCTGCCTAGTGACTGTAGTTTTTTACATATATTTCCCAAAAATTGCAGTTATGAAAAAGAAACTAAATTTGGTGAAATATGAAAATGTTACACTGGTTAAAAAAAATTATTGAAAAAAGATCTTGAAATCCCAACGTTTCGGCTACTAACATAAGCCTTCTTCAGGGGTAATAAAATATATAACGCGGTCACCTCAGCAGTCTATAGCAGTCGCGCCGGAAGACGTGAAGAGTTTCTGCGTCCTACCCTATGTTAAAGGAACAACGGAGACGATCAAGCGGGTTTTGAACACTTATAATATCAAAGTCGCCTTAAAACCACACCAGACCATTGGTAACTTTTTTCCCAAGCCGAAAGATCCCGTTCCAAAAGATCAAACGCGCGGGGTAATTTATTCCATTCCTTGCAAAGATTGCGACAAACTCTACATTGGGGAGACCAAACAGAAGTTCAGTACTCGGCTCAGAGAACACCAAAAGGAGGTCGAACAAGAACACCCCAAGAAATCTGCAGTCGCCGAACATTCTTTACAGTTAACTATCTCGTGGGAATCGTCTATAATATTACGTATCAGTCCCGGTTGGCGAACCCGACGCCTCTAAGAGGCATGGGAAATTAACACATGCAAAAAGTCCGCTCAACCGCGATGATGACATGTACCTGCCCCAAGAGTACCGGGCCTTGGCGTTATTGGACAAGAACTGATTTTATAATATATTCTTTTTTTTATTAGCATCTACACGACTTTAAATACACTTGCCACTTCGTTATATATTTTATTACCCCTGAAGAAGGCTTATGTTAGTAGCCGAAACGTTGGGATTTCGAGATCTTTTTTCAATAATATTTTTTAACCAGTGTAACATTTTCATATTTTACCATGGTTCCACCTGGTTACAAAACAGTTTTTGAAAGTAAATTTATTAGTATATTCAGCAATGTCGCATTAAGGCAAAAAATGGGACGACGGCACGCGAGTTGTCGAGCTTGGAGTGTTCGGGCGATAATCCAGAGAAAAATATTTAAACCTTGAACCCTCCAAATAATCGAGACAACGATTCATCGACTTCAGCGAAAATCCCAAAAAGGATTTTTTAAAAAAATTTCTTTCGCGAAACATTGCGTCAGCAATGCCTTTGCGGACGCGCGGGATGATATATGATCCCGCGCGCCCGCAAAGGCGTTACGTTTCTCAAATGAAAATGTCAATATAACGTTCTCAATATGGAGTGTGAACGAAGAATCTTGTGGCCAGTAATGTTCATAAGAAACCTAATGAAGAAAAGATACTTATCAATATAAATGTGGTTCCGAGAAGACAAGTTCACTTCCAAAAACGTCACGTGTCACTGCATACACTGACAATTGAGCAGAACGCTCGCCCGTCGACTTCCCGCCTATCTTGAATTTCAGTCGTCTCCTCCGCTCACTAACTTCAAGGGAGTTTAAGGCTAAACGACGGGTGCGGCAACAACAACGCCACGAAGCAAGAATCTTGGTTAAAAAAGGAAAAATAATCGTGCAGCAAGAATTTCCGTGCGTTTCTTTGACGTGCTCCACAAAACAACAACGCGAAATCACCAAATTTTAAGTTTAAATTTGACGACAACACGAGCAACACGTTCGTTCCCAACCGATTACGGGATAGTTCGCCCGTATTGTACAAGGTTTTGGAGTGACGTTTGTCAAACGCCATAGTATGGAGGGCTTTGAAATAGGTCTTAGCAAGAAATCTCAAAACTGCTACAGTTCTAAGGAGGGATAACTCTACATCGGGGAGACCAAACAGAAGTTCAATACTCGGCTCAGAGAACACCAAAAGGAAAAGAAATCTGCAGTCGCCGAACATTCTTTACAGTTACACTATCTCGTGGGAATCGTCTATAATATTACGTATCAGTCCCGGTTGGCGAACCCGACGCCTCTAAGAGGCATGGGAAATTAACACATGCAAAAAGTCCGCTCAACCGCGATGATGACATGTACCTGCCCCAAGAGTACCGGGCCTTGGCGTTATTGGACAAGAACTGATTTTATAATATATTCTTTTTTTTATTAGCATCTACACCACTTTAAATACACTTGCCACTTCGTTATATATTTTATTACCCCTGAAGAAGGCTTATGTTAGTAACCGAACCGTTTGTCAAACGCCATAGTATGGAGGGCTTTGAAATAGGTCTTAGCAAGAAATCTCAAAACTGCTACAGTTCTAAGGAGGGACCACAACCTTTAAGATTTTTACGATATATTGAAACATCATCTGACGTTACGGCTAACAAGACGTCCTCCCTTCATGCAGATTTAGACAAAAGCAGTCATGATTGCCTCAGCCATGTCATTAACTCTGTTACAAGACATTTGTGTATACAAGCTATCAAAACACGAAAGAAATGACTGCCACAATTTTGTCAATAGACGTTAACTTTTTCAGTCCTGTTAGGTAGTCAACAAATTGGGTACAATGGCTCATTCCCTTGATAAAACTTGGAGAATTGGGATTTATCAAATAATATAAAGTTCCCGCTGCAAGCCAGAGTACCGTCAAAAAGATTACCAACGAAGCGCGCCGTGCATCGAGAATCAGGAAAAGGACCATTTTGTCGATTTTATAATTGTACTCAGATGCTGACTTGTTATGTAGTGTAAGACGAAACAGTTATGATTTCACAGTTTGGTGTTCCACGTGATATGTTTATCATGTGACTTTGACCGACCAGCCGGCCGGTTCTTGTTCTGAGTCTTGGAAATCATAACTGACTTGGTGTCAGAAGCGAAATATTAACCCCGCTGGTATTTACAGAGTCGAATGTGGATACGGCGTTTCCTGAAAGGTTTTAGATTTGTTCGCAGTTGGTAGCTGAGAGCTTATAACTTATAGTCTTGGTTCAGTTCTTTTCTGAATGGCCGTTCTCTCGACGACCGCGCAGCCAAAGTTCCATGGTCGTTGAATTTATCTAGTGAGAGAACTGGAAACCGTTTCGCGAAGAGTGGAAAATATTATGAACGGGTAGCTGGCAATCATAGGAAGGTGGATAAAGTTCGTGTTGCCCGGCTGTCTTTTAACTGTTGTTTGCAAGGACGGAAACTTTTAAATGGGAAGGTCAGTTTCCAGCAAATCCTTACGTGCTTCGTTTCCTGCTCCAACCGAAACGTACAAAAGTGAGCAAGTCGCTCAATGGTTGCATAGCAGCATTGATGAAGTTGTCTGAGAACTCAGTGGTTATGGAACTTTCCGCGAATCGCTCGTTCGCGACTGTTTGATTCTTGGTGTAAAAGATTGCAGGATTTGAATAAAGCTCCTTTGTAAGCGTGATTTCGTCTGAGATGAGGCCAATAAAACTATCAATTAAAGTCAAGTTGCTCCTACACGAGCTTCAGAGATGGCAGGTGACGCTTCTATTCAGGACGATATCCACTCCACGAAAAACAAACCTGTGCTTCAAGGTCTTGCTTCGCCTGGAGGATGCAGTATCATGTTGGATAAGGATGCAAGTCCTGAATGCGATACATTATGATCCATGTAGAGTGCGCCTGCCCAGAGAGGAACGCCATGAAGGAAGTGCGAGAGAAGTTGGATAATGACCAGATACAATAAACACCCGCATATAAGAACAAGTGATTTAAGAACATCAGGCTGAAATTTGGCCAATAAAGCACCATACAAATAAGAACAAATTCAGCCTGATAAATAAAACATGTTCTTAATATAAAGGGAAAAGGGTATTAGGATAAGGAAACAGTACAGTACAGTAACTTCTATCAAAGTACTACGATGTTCAGGACCATTTACAAACTATAAAATCTATTTCAAAACAGCATTGTTGTTAATTAAACCTCTAGTAATACATAATTTGAAGTATTTCTGAAAGCAACTTTAAGAACATTTTAAAAACACTTTCAGGCTGATTTCTCCCTAAGCACAAATAAGCTCAAATAAGAACACCATCAGCCTTAAACCTGAAAAAAAGTGTTCTTACATGCGGGTGTTGCTGCCTGTCGGCAAGCCATCTGATTCAGAGCGGATCAAGTGTTTTAACTGTGCCGCAAAAAAGATTACTCAATTCGTGTATGGCTGGATTCCAAAGATCCCTTCTCGCCTAGGCAAAAGTTTTCAGTGGATTTTGCAGGTTAAGCTTTCGGAGATTTCCAGTTATTACACTACACTGAATACCCCATTTTCTAGATTTCGCTGACGGTTGAGGGTACCATTGGGTTTTTCTTCTCTGCGCGAGGTACGTCAGTGGAAATTATAGGAAGAAATCGAAAGTCTCAGGAGAGTGGAAGTTATTGCGGTGTTTTCTTGTGTGCGGTTTTGGAGATACGGTGGCCGATGCAGTCATTGATGATTGAGAATTTAACCGCATTCCTGGAAAGGTGCCGAAAGTTAAACTGACTCTTCATTCTCATAAATTCAAGCTCCTCGTGTCAAAAGTACATTTGGTGGGTCATTTGCAAACTGCATATGAGCACGGTCCGTGCCAGTAGAGACATGCTTACCCCATCAGATATGAGGTCGTTAAAAAGATTTCTTAGCATTGACAATTACCTTGCAAAGTTTCTTCCACAGCTGTCCTGTGTATCGGAATTTCTGTCGTTTTTAAGCTAGAAATTAAAGTAAAGTAAAGCAACTATATTTAACGTCGATAACTCGTAACAGTAATTCAACTGACAAACCTGAGGTCGACGGTGCGCTCATTTTACTCCCCCCCCTCTCCATCGGTGCTCCGTTTTATGGGTATTTAAAGCTACGTAGCTACACGGAAAGGAAAGAAGTCGAAGCAAGGATGCGAGATCCGGGAATCAAACTCAGGACCTCTTGCACCAAGGCCGCGCACTAACCGACTGTGCCATCCTTGCTCCTTCTAGAGACGCCGAGCGGTGCTGGCTTCCAGTTTGCAATGGTGCTGCACAGAACATCAAGGGTCTCGAATGTGAAACTGCAGTGCTCAAGTTTTATGACATCACTCAAGCAGTAACAGATGACTAGCTTACTGGATTTTGGCCCATCCCACTCCAAGGAAGTCAGAAGTTGAATTTGCCTCCATGGCTCTGACCCTAATGACAAGGGTCGCTACGCTCAATTTTATAAAGAACCTCTCCCCGTAGTGTTTTCAATGTTAGAGGTTTGATTCATATCTATACATATCTATGATTTTTCAGGGCAAAACAAATCATCAAGCTCCAGAAGCTATCTGCAAAAAGACCTTGCCCCTTCTCCTGAGCGTCCCTAGCAAATGCTATTTAGCCTTCAGCGATCTAACGTTAATGGGAGAGAAAGTTATTATGTCTGACCCAATGCCGGAAGCAATGTGGACGACCCGTACCAATGAGAGAGTATTGCAATGCGCTGAGGAAATTTTTCTCCGTCGTTCATGATTTGCTCATCTTCGATTCACGCAGTAATGACTTCAGAAGAGCCCTTGCCTGCGATGCCGAGTGACCTTCAGTCCTTATCTCCATTGTCCTGAAGGGATGGCCAAGTACTCAAGCTGAAGAACTCTTCTTTAAAGGAGAAATTATTGTTCAAAATAGTTTGCTGTTCAAGATTTACCGCGTTATTGTACCATCTGGAATATTAAAAAAGGAGGTGATGAACACGGCTCACTAGTCTCATCCACCTGGGTATCGAAGGTTATCTATCCAGTGCAAGTGTCCTACTGGCCGCGGATAAATGCTGAATCGAAATATTTCATTCCCATGTGTGAAGTATGTAACTCGTACAAGCCAGAGCAGCTTCAAGAACCTCTTATACCATAGAATATTCCGCTAAGGCCATGGCAAAAGTTTGGAACAGACCTGCTACGGTTTGACAGGAGTCAGTAGCAGATTTCAGAATTGGCTTTGAGAAATTGAAATGCAGTTTAGCCGTAATGGAATACCAGAGATTGTCGTTTCGTACAATAACACACAATATAATTGTGCCTATTTTTCACAGTTTCCTAAAAACTAGCATTCGCAGCATATTACCTCTTCGCCTCGCAACCTTCAAAGCAAGAGAGTGCAGTTAAGATCTGAGAACGTATCATGAAGAATACAGTCGTCGGAAAGTTCGATCCATATTTGGCCTTATTTAACTATCACATGCAATACACCTAGTGCATGATGGTATTGGCTCCCCTCCTGCTCAAAGACTATTCATCAGACGCACAGGCAATCTGCTTCCGCTAACCGCAAGACCTGCAACAGTATCTCCGAAGAATCTGTAGCAAGAGCTCATTGCGCCAGCGAAAAACAAGGCCTGGTACTGTAACCAAGTGTAAACCGCACCCTAGAATACAGCCTAATCATTATGTTTGGTTAAAAAAAGCCAAATGAGAGCACCTGGAGTGAAGCAGTCTGCAAGAAGAGGATCAAACTACTTTGATGTGCTGTCAGTGTATGTGATAACCGCACACAGCGAGGAAATAGTAGGCGTTCGGCAACTGTGGAAACCTCGTTATACCAAGATTTGAACAGCACCGAACCGCTTGTGTGACATTCATAGGAAAATCGGTGCAGAACCCTTACCAATGTGCCAAACCCACAGGAGAGTCTGAAGAGCCGACCCCTTTGTGGCAACCGTACATAGCGAAGAAATAGTAGGCGTTCGGTGGCTGTGGAAACATCGTTACCAAGATCTGAACAGCACCCAACCGCTGGTGTCACATTCACAGGAAATTCAGAGCAGCACCCCTACCAATTCGCCCAACCACAAGCCGACCCCGGTCTGTTATAGGCAGCTGCTCGAGATAATGTACTACCCGTCCAACCGTTTCTTGATCTGGTCGAACTGATATACCGTTAACAAGCCTTAAAGAGTGCACGACCTGAAAACTGTTAAGCCTTTTTTCTTTTGTTCAAGAACAGCTTCTTTTGTCTTTTTTTGAATTCTTATCTTTTCTTTTTTTCTTTGTCCAAAAGTGGAGATATCATGACGTCTTAGTTTAGTTCATATGAGTTTCTGCAATCATAACATGAATGCTAACTAGTAAACAATCAAAATATTTAGGGTATCAAAATATTTAGGAAGTCAAGAAGCAGGAGGATGCATGATTTGTACTCGGGTAGAAATTCTACAGTTTTCATTCATACAACGACAACTGTTAAATTTGTCGAAATAGCAATTGTTTAGTTGATTTTTATCGGCAGAGACGTATCAAAGAGACGGTCACCGTAAAGTAAATGACTAGCTTACGACAGCAACAACAAAAAGAACAACAACAACAAACAAGTTGCTTGTCCGTTAGTCCTCTCGGCAAGTATACCAAATCCCTATTAGTTAAATGTTCCTCCTCAGAAAACTGAAAAAAAGTAACTTTGTTCAAAGTATTTCCTTTATTATTTTAGAGCCTGTGGAAGTGATATGGAATACTTAAATCACACGTCCAACGCAACAGCGAGTTATGACCTGGAGTATGAGGAAGGTGGTAACGAAGAAGAAATAGAAGAAGCCAATGCTGTAACCAAGATAGCGATAGTTGGTGCTTATGTCATCATTTTCCTGTTCGCACTTGTCGCTAACTCGCTTATCATACATATTGTGCGCACGCGCGGTAACATCCTCAAAAATCCGTTCAACTGGCTTTTAGTCAACACAGTTGCTGCTGATCTGGTCGATGTCATGACAGCTTCGGCTTTTTCGATCCCATATTTTCTTTGTGGAGACTGTTGGATATGGGGAATATTAGGAACATTGCTTTGCAAGCTGATTCCATTTTTCTTGGTCGCACGTCCATATGGACGCTGACAGTCATTGCCGCTGACCGATATCTATCCATTTTGTGCATTGGGAGGGAGCCGCTGTTGCAGAAAGCCGCCAAGCGCTCCATCGTCGCCGTTTGGCTTTTTGCTGGTGTGGTATGTAGTGGACAGTTGTACAAATTCAAAGCAGAACTATCAGAGGAAATGGAGCCTTTATGTGAACCAGACTGGCACGAGGATGAAGAAATCTCCAT
>NC_090885.1:33065897-33095897 GCF_036669925.1 Montipora capricornis
GATGTCTTTGTGCATAGAGCCCTCTGCGCGTATTTTCTTAGGATCGAGAGGGTAGTGGGAAATGCGTAGATTTCTCTGGTGGACACAGTAGGATGATTAACTTAACCGGCAATGGCGTCGAAAGTCATGTAACGCAAATGGCGTTTTAGTGGATCTTTGAACAAAATATACCCTTATGAAGCTCAATAGTGGCAAATAATTTGAATACTGAACAAGCTAGACAGGCGGTGGAATCTTAAAAGCGACGAGTCAGGAGTACCCAACAAACACTTCCCCACCCCCCTCCCCTTCGAAACTAAAACAAAGGCAACAAGGGCACAATAATAAGACAGCGTGTTCATTTCTCGAAGCGGACAATCGTGTGATTTACTTGGAAAGAAAATGTATTATTATTGTGCTGTCATCCCTCTATGAGTAACAGACACCAACGCAAGCACAAAAGAGGTCACATCCAGGTAGTCTGAAACCAACACAACCAGGACACAATAATAAGACAGGGTATTCATCTCTCGAAGCGGACGATCGTGTGATTTACTTGGAAAGAAAATGCATTATTATTGTGCTGTCATCGCACTATCAGTAACAGACACCAACGCAAGCACATAAGAGGTCACATCCATTTACTCTGTAACAAAGGCAACAAGGGCACAATAAT
Source organism: Montipora capricornis (assembly GCF_036669925.1). NCBI lineage: Eukaryota > Metazoa > Cnidaria > Anthozoa > Scleractinia > Acroporidae > Montipora > Montipora capricornis. The sequence goes on from NC_090885.1 coordinate 33,066,553, forward strand.
AAGACAGCGTGTTCATTTCTTGAAGCGGACGATCGTGTGATTTACTTGGAAAGAAAATGCATTGTTATTGTGCTGTCATCGCACTATGAGTAACAGACACCAACGCAATTTCATAAGAGGTCACATCCAGGTAGTCTGAAAGCAAGGCAACAAGGGCACAATAATAAGACAGAGTGTTCATTTCTCGAAGTGGACGATCGTGCGATTTACTTGGAAAGAAAATGCATTATTATTTTGTTGTCATCGCACTATGAGTAACAGACACCAACGCAAGCTCATAAGAGGTCACACCCAGGTAGTCTAAAACCAAGGCAACAAGGGCACAACAATAAGACAGCGTGTTCATTTCTCTAAGCGGGCGATCGTGTTATTTACTTGGAAGGAAAATGTATCATTATTGTGCTGTCATCGCACTATGAGTAACAGACACCAACGCAAACTCATAAGAGTTCACACCCAGGTAGTCTAAAACCAAGGCAACAGGGGCACAATTATCACAGTGTGTTCATTTCTCGAAGCGGACGATCGTGTTATTTACTTGGAAGGAAAATGTATCATTATTGTGCTGTCATCGCACTATGAGCAACAGACATTAACACAAGCTCATAAGAGGTGACATCCAAATAGTCTGAAACCAAGGCAACAAGGGCACAATAATAAGACAGCGTGTTCATTTCTCGAAGCGGACGATCGTGTGATTTACTTGGAAAGAAAATGCATTGTTATTGTGCTATCATCGCACTATGAGTAACAGACACCAACGCAAGCTCATAAGAGGTCACACCCAGGTAGTCTAAAACCAAGGCAACAAGGGCACAATAATAAGACAGCGTGTTCATTTCTCTAAGCGGGCGATCGTGTTATTTACTTGGAAGGAAAAGGTATTATTATTGTGCTGTCATCGCACCATGAGTAACAGACACCAACGCAAGCTCATAAGAGGTGACATCCAGGTAGTCTGAAACCAAGGCAACAAGGGCACAATAAGAAGACAGCGTGTTCATTTCTCGAAGTGGACGATCGTGTGATTATTATTTTACTGTCATCGCACTATGAGTAACAGACACCAACGCAAGCTTATAAGGGGTCACATCCAGGTAGTTTCTAACCAAGGCAACAGGGGCACAATAATAAGACAGCGTGTTCATTTCTTGGAACGGATGATCGTGTGATTTACTTGGAAAGAAAATGCACTATTATTGTGCTTTCATCGCACTATGAATAGCAGACACCAACGCAAGCTCATAAGGGTCACATCCTGGTAGTCTGTAACCAATTCAACAAGGGACAATAAGAAGACAGCGTGTTCATTTCTCGAAGCGGACGATCATGTGATTTACTTGGAAAGAAAATGCGTTATTATTGTGCTGTCATCGCACTATAAGTGACAGACACCAACGCAAGCTCATAAGAGGTCACACCCAGGTAGTCTGTAACCAGGGCAACAAGGGCACAATAATAAGATAACGTGTTCATTTCTCGAAGCAGACGATGATGTGATTTACTTGAAAGAAAAATGCATTGTTATTGTGCTGTCATCGCACTATAAGTAACAGACACCAACGCAAGCTCATAAGAGGTCACATCCGGGTAGTCTGAAACCAAGGAAACAAAGGCACAATAATAAGACAGCGTGTTCATTTCTCGAAGCGGACGATCGTGTTATTTACTTGGAAAGAAAATGCATTGTTATTGTGCTGTCATCGCACCATGAGTAACAGACACCAATGCAGGCTCATAAGAGGTTACATCCAGGTAGTCTGAAACCAAGGCAACAAGGGCACAATAATAAAACAGCGTGTTTATTTCTAGGAGCGGACGATCGTGTGATTTACTTGGAAAGAAAATGCATTATTATTGTGCTGTCATCGCACTATGAGTAACAGACACCAACGCAAGCTTTTAAGGGGTCACATCCAGGTAGTCTGAAACCAAGTCAACAAGGGCACAATAATCAAGTAAAGCTATGATCTTCGCAACCAACCAACTGAGCTATGAAGCCACTGACGTTGGGAGCTGGTCATATCTGCGAAGATCATAGCTTTACTTGATTTCATGTCCGCAGTTCATATATGATTCATTTCATATACCATTCATCATTGATTCATTCCTCACGGGACCATTAGAGCCCACAAATGACCAGCTCCCAACGTCAGTGGCTTCATAGCTCACTTGGTTAGAGCGTCGCACCGGAATCGCGAGGTCACGGGTTCAAACCCCGTTGAAGTCCTGAATTTTCAGGCTTCTCTACGCAATTGTAAAAATTGCGTTCATAACTGCGAAGATCATAGCTTTACTTGATTTCATATCCGCAGTTCATATATGATTCATTTAATATACCATTCATCAAGGGCACAATAATAAGACAGCGTGTTCATTTCTAGGAGCGGACGAACATGTGATTTACTTGGAAAGAAAATGCATTATTATTGTGCTGTCAACGCACTATGAATAACAGACACCAACGCAAGCTCATAAGAGGTCACATCCAGGTAGTCTGTAACCAAGGCAACAAGGGCACAATAATAAGACAGCGTGTTCATTTCTCGAAGCGGACGATCGTGTTATTTACTTGGAAAGAAAATGCATTGTTATTGTGCTGTCATCGCACTATGAGTAACAGACACCAACGCAAGCTCATAAGAGTTTACATCCGGGTAGTCTGAAACCAAGGCAACAAGGGCACAATAATAAGACAGCGTGTTCATTTCTCGAAGCGGACGATCGTGTTATTTACTTGGAAAGAAAATGCATTGTTATTGTGCTGTCATCGCACTATGAGTAACAGACACCAACGCAAGCTCATAAGAGTTTACATCCGGGTAGTCTGAAACCAAGGCAACAAGGGCACAATAATAAGACAGCGTGTTCATTTCTAGGAGCGGACGATCGTGTGATTTACTTGGAAGGAAAATGCATTATTATTGTGCTGTCATCGCACTATCAGTAACAGACACCAACGCAAGCTCATAAGGGGTCACATCTAGGTAGTCTGTAACCAAGGCAACAAGGGCATAATAATAAGACAGCGTGTTCATTTCTCGAAGTGGACGATCGTGTGATTTACTTGGAAAGAAAATGCATTATTATTGTGCTTTCATCGCACTATGAGTAACAGACACCAACGCAAGCTCAAAAGAGGTCTCATCCAGGTAGTCTGTAACCAAGGCAACTAGGGCACAATAATAAGACAGCGTGTTCATTTCTTGAAGCGGACGATCGTGTGATTTACTTGGAAAGAAAATACATTGTTATTTTTCTGTCATCGCACTATGAGTAACAGACACCAACGCAATTTCATAAGAGGTCACATCCAGGTAGTCTGAAAGCAAGGCAACAAGGGCACAATAATAAGACCCCGTGCTCATTTCTCGAAACGGATGATCGTGTGATCTGTCTGAAGTATTTTACTTTATGACTATGAAGTTTATCTTTTGTTTTCCGGTTTTGAACGGTGCTGTTTCGAATGGAAGTCCTTAACTTCCGTTTGTCAAGTTTTGTATGTCAAGTGGAATTACATATCCACGGAACTCGAACGGATCTTTCATACTGTTTTTTAAAATTACTATTTCTAATAACGCTTTGTGCTATAAAACCCCTGAGATAGGCAACAGAGAAACTGAACAGACAGAGAAACAGAGAAAGTGAACAGACGAAGATCGCGAAGTGAAGTACCACGCGGTCTTCAATGGCGGTCAAATTTTTCCACTTCTGTTTGCCACCCTTTTTCATTCTTGGTAAAAGGAAGGAACGGACATGTCTTGTTCCAGTTTGCTGTGAGTCTGAATTTTCTCTAAGGAAAGATCGATTCCAAAAATTTCTCGATGCTGGTGTATGTTTGCCAAGTTCATAGCGTTCACTGGAATCAAAGCTTGCGATGGTCGCTCAAAACAAAATTGGCATCCGGTTGGCGGCCGCCTCTAAAGGCGTACGCGATGTAAAGGCGTGAAAATAAACAGACCTGCAGTCCAAACTACAAGCGCGGATCTTTAGTTGACAAACGTTTAACAGTTTGAAGTGGTAAATTTTTTTGCCAAACTGAAAAGGTTTGCGGTTGAAACTAAGGCTTACCTCCCTCCGGAATTATAATTAATTACGAACATTAAAAAATGGTTTCATAGTTTCAATTCTGCTTGACATGACCGGAAAAGCGGCAAAAGCGCCCAATTTATCTTAAAAGGAAACGCCAGTCTCCTTGGCTCGCAAGTACCAAGCCTGAAACCGTTTAACGTACAAAGTAACAGCGAAAATTTACAATCACAAAATTTACGAACATATGTAAATTGCTACTTCTTAAGTGACATTGTAAAATAAACGACAGATTCTAAAATATCCAAACTATCATTCAGGTGTTAACCAATAAAAAAGTATACAGTTTTGCACAGCTTGAAATGTATCTGTCATAAAGTGAAATAAAACTGCTGTAACTCGTAACTGGCCATTGCTTCTGAGGGAATTTCGTACCACAACCAAATGGTTAAACCCTGTGAAATCATCAACTTAGAACGATTATTTTGAAGGCAGAATTCACACAAGAGGAACTGTTGCGTTTGCGTTTGCACCAGTGTTTTTACGGGAAAAAAGAGAGACGCGGCTTTTTTAAAGAAATTAAAACGAAACTAATTAAGTTCTTGACGTTACAAATTTTCTCATTCAATATTTCTTTGTACGCTTACTATTCCTCAGTGATTTCCTCTTTTGTTGCTTTGCAAATGCACGGTTACATGTACATATCCATCTTAGATCTCAGTGATAGTCAGGTTAGTGTAGAATCGATAATTGGCGATGTTATATGGGGGTCAACCGAAGTGAAAAAAATGCATGCATTTAGAGAAAATTGTCCTTTTCAGTTATACCTCTGCTAACTATGCCACAAAAGTTGATTAATTAAACAGGGAGTAATCATATTTGCAGCTGCAGCGACACTTGAAAAAAACAGTTGCGTTGTACTTTGAACCATCCCCAGCGTACAGTAAAATACCATGATCGTAACAATAAAAAAAAATGGAACAATTCTACATACCCGTTCACTGACAAGGTACTTAAATAGACTGCCACCATGGTCCTTAGTTGATGAATGAGAATAAGGAGAAACAGTGAGATGGACTACCAGTGCGCAGCCATTTATGGATCGATTTTTACCCGGGATATCTATCTGCCAGATCTACGCGTGGCTTAAAGAACGAGCAATATATTCTGGAGCGGTTGTTCTCAATTTTGAAGTTTTTGTTAATTCACATTAGGATTTGGGTAATTGTACGAAAAACCATGGAGCGCGGTAGCAGAATTTTAATCAACTCCATTCCCAACGTCTCTCTTTCTTATCTTAAAGTGCGGTGGCAGAACTTTGACAAAACCCCGAAAGGTAAACCTGTACTTATTCAAGAAACGATGGCGATTTGTTTAAGGAGACACAACGATAGGTAATTCAATATACAAAATTTAAACATTAACAGTTCCATGCAAAATTTTAGCCCACGGTATCTTTCTCGCTTTGTGTCCTTGTTGTCCAAAACGGCGGTAGCCTAAAATCCGTTCGGTAAACACTGAATTGAACTGCAAAGGACGGAATTAAAATCAAATTCTGCGATCATTCCATAAGGACTTTTCCACAATCTGATCAAAATAAATTCTACGAAACATCCTGCTTACCTTATGGTGGTCCTTTTACGTTTTCATATACAAAAAAGCTATGCATCACTCTCTGATCCGGGCGAACTACTTGCTATTGGACTGCTGGAACAGCTAAGCAAGAGTACAATACAGCGTGCGCAACCGCACCCATTCGTGACGACAGGCAACATTGTGTCCCCGGTACACTAGAAAAAAAAACTGAGTGGAGTGGGGCGTTGGAATTATATTTAAACAAGAAGAGTCTTTGTTTAATTGATAATTTTTTTTTTCCCTGACAATTTTCCTCTTTCGTAAATCTTAGGAAACCGCCTCCCCCCGCAAGATTAGAATGAAACCCTCACGGCCTTCCCTTCTAGCAGAGGTCTCTCATACCCTTCTTCGCAGCCGTTTTTAGGCTCGTCCCTCCCCAGGAGCGACGAGCCTAAAAACGGCTGCGAAGGAGGCTAAGGTCTCTCACGGCGAGGCAAAAATGAGAGGCGCCCGCCTCTTTGAAGGAGATCATTGCGTGACGAGATCTTGATAGAAGCCAGAAACTAAAAGGAAATTTTCTATCATTCCTCTGTCCAATTAATTACATGCTTGAGCTAAAATAACTTTACGCCAGTGGACAAAGTGAACAATGTCTTAGCCAGGAAAAGAATCTGAGCTTTTTTTAGCCAGCCAGGAAAAACGTTTTTCATGTCTCAGTGAGCCAGAAGCGGTTTGTGTCAAAGACCAGCCAGCTCACTCTTGAGATTTTTTTTCAGCCAGCCAGTTCGAAAACAGCCTGCAGAGCGGCTTTTTTGTGGAGCGGTTTCGTTGGGTACTCCTGACCTCGACAACAATCTGTCGCCCGTCGAGCCGAAATCAAAGTGAGCTGCATTTCTAAGATGTTACCAAGTGTGCTGTTATGTAGAAAGTTCTGTAGAATACTGAAACCAAATGGAAAATTCTCTGGTAACTTATGGGTTCAACAAAGACAGAGAACGAATCGAACACCTTAAGTGGACCTGTGAAAAGAAATGGAAATGTGACAGCTAAGAATTATTTGAAAGAAAGCTTGTTGTCTATTTTGTGCTTCATTATTCAAGGAAAAGGTTCTTCATGGAAACGGTTTGATCCTGAAATTTTAGTTTGTTGTAATATTGCGCACATTTGACACGATTGAGTTTTTTCTCTTCACGCTCGTAATGAAGTAGGAAGGGGTTTTTGCCTCTAATAGCAAATATGTTGTTTGTTTCAAAAAATCGTTCGCTGGAAAAGGTGGCCTTTATGAATTCATCATGTTTTATGATATGCAAGCTTAAGTGGATAGTTTTTATGGCAATAGTAAAGCATTTTCGTGTCAAAATGAGGTTAGCGTTTTTCTGTTGTGCTAACTTAATTAAATATAAATATACATTCTGCCTCGTGAGTTTGTTACTCTCGTTAACCAGCAGTGGCGTCGAAAGTCATTGCGACGCGAATTGCGTTTTAGTGCATCTTATCTTATGTTTTTTGTTTCAATAAAATGTTTCGCTGGAAAAGGATTCTGTGATATTTTCTGCATTTGTGAATTATAATATCATGTTGTGTATTGAATTTTCGAGCTTAAGGTTGAAACGTGATACGGGAGGATATTTTTAGTATTTCTCCGAGCAGGAAAGGTTTCACGAAAATAAACAGGTCTATTGGAAGCGTGTTTGCGTTGCAACCAAATGAGTCCCAAAATCAGCAAAAAATTGTGACGCCGCTGAATAATAAAGTAGCTGCTATTTCCAAAATGATGGAATTACCTGGTGATAAATAACCTCGTCTTGGAGAGTAAATTTTTGACTTTGCAGAAACAATGGTCAACCTTACTCAAGAGTTTGGGCGATTGTGATCTTTGTTTTGAATTCGCTCATTTATTGTCAAACTTTATAACACTTGACAGGAAAAGAAACTTACGAAAACCCGGTATCTTGCCATCATTTGACACAGATGCTTCACTGTTTGGGGAGTAAACATGCCGCGGTAACTTAATCACGGCGCCCGCTGAATTCCGGCGATGTCACTTTCGATTTTGCGATTTATTTGTGCAACCAAAAGTACAATAATAAAATTGAATGTAGAAAAAATCTCCTAAAATGTTTGTCGCTGATCGTAACTTTTTATATTCTATATTCACGGTTCAAAATTAATGTTGTTTTCATGTCGTAAATATGTTATTCTCGAGCGACCGTCCTGGAAACTTCCTTCTGCTCTTTCTAAAAACTGTGTATCAATTTACTTTTGCATCAATACCGTCGCTTTCACCTAAGCGTAGACACGTCACGGGGAAAACATGCTCTAACTGGTTGCAAACATGAGAAGTTTTGTCTTCAATCCTTTGAAGTTTGAGAAATGTTCATGCAAGTTTTCCTAGAATGGCAGCAAGACTGGATATCAAAGACTTTTTCTAAGAGATTGACACTAATCTGATTAAGTATGCTTCAAATACGTTCAGTCAAACTATAGCACGCAAAAGTTTGCTTATGTTAACGGCTGACAAACTCAAACTTCAAAGAACATGTTTTCCCGTCGTGTGTCCATGCTTAGATGCATAAAACAAGCTAACAAAATCTGTACCTTGCTGAGTTCGCATTTGTTAGCGTTAATAGTATTTTCGGTCCAATGCTTCTGTTTTACGAAGGGGTATGGTCACCCATCCAGATACTAACCCCACCGGACAAGAGGGATTGACTTTAGTAAATTTTAGTATTACAATGCTGCTCAGAGGGCACGCTTAAACTTGTGGTGAAAGAAGTTGTGAGGGAACTTGAAAATTATCAACATGTCAGCCCAGAAGCCAATGTTTCTCACTTCCCATTTATTTTCTTCAATCTTTCTGGGTTCAGTACTTTCCAAAAGATCTGGAAAGAAGCAGACTAACAACAATTTTTATAAAAGTGACGACACATTTGAAATTAAATTTGCAAGACATGTTTCGGTCGTGCAACGACCATCTTCAGTTGAAAGTAGAATTAATTTGAAGTTACATTTGAATTTATAATATGCTAAACAAAGATAAATAACAACGTGAAATAAATTGGGAATCTAACAAAATAGCCAAAGGTAACAAAAAAGAGTGTACAATGGAACATGTTGATTAGAATAACATGATATAATTGCTTATTAAAGAAGGTTGCTCCCAAGAAATATGTAACGCTTCTTTTATCTTGACCTGGAATTTTGTGGTCGCACGGTCTATAACTTCAAAACATTCCGCAGAGCAGGAGTTACGGCATGCCTCGGATTGTTGAAGGTGTTTAAAGATATGTGAGGTCCTGTCCCTGTTTAAGTGTTCGCGAATGCGTGTCGAGAGGTGTCGGCTAGTTTCGTCGACATAGCAAGAATTACAGCTTGCACAGGTAAACTTGTAGACAACATTCGAACAGAGTTCAATAGGCACAGGGTCCTTCACACTAAACATGTTACGGATCTTGAAGGAAGAAAAGGATAGCTTAACATCAAGATTGTTACAATAACGTTTAAGTAATTTACGTAATCTGTTTTGTGCTACAATAGAGGGAGGACTAGCAGGTGTGTACGAAAGGGTCTGAGTTTTTCGAACACACCTGCTAGTCCTCCCTCTAATCCTACACATTTTTTCAAATTACCTTATGTTGGACCCTTCTCTTTTGTAGCACAAAACAGATTACGTAAATTACTTAAACGTTATTGTAACAATCTTGATGTTAAGCTATCCTTTTCTTCCTTCAAGATCCGTAACATGTTTAGTGTGAAGGACCCTGTGCCTATTGAACTCTGTTCGAATGTTGTCTACAAGTTTACCTGTGCAAGCTGTAATTCTTGCTATGTCGGCGAAACTAGCCGACACCTCTCGACACGCATTCGCGAACACTTAAACAGGGACAGGACCTCACATATCTTTAAACACCTTCAACAATCCGAGGCATGCCGTAACTCCTGCTCTGCGGAATGTTTTGAAGTTATAGACCGTGCGACCACAAAATTCCAGGTCAAGATAAAAGAAGCGTTACATATTTCCTGGGAGCAACCTTCTTTAAATAAGCAATTATATCATGTTAATTTAACTCTCTCGTTCTAATCAACATGTTCCATTGTACACTCTTTTTTGTTACCTTTGGCTATTTTGTTAGATTCCCAATTTATTTCACGTTGTTATTTATCTTTGTTTAGCATATTATAAATTCAAATGTAACTTCAAATTAATTCTACTTTCAACTGAAGATGGTCGTTGCACGACCGAAACATGTCTTGCAAATTTAATTTCAAATGTGTCGTCACTTTTATAAAAATTGTTCAGTTCTTTGCTAGTAACCACATGTCTTCTCAGGCTATTTACCCAGGACTTCTACCATGGCACTACAATGATAGACAATACCAAAACAATATCGTGCACTGTTAGAAGTACATATTACGCAAGGGCAACTTGAATCTCCTGGAAGACAACACAGCTCAGTTGACATTTTATATGGAATAAATCGCTGTTACGTCACCACCACACGTAAGCAATGCGTGTTTATTTTTTCTAAAGAGGACAGGAATTTCTTCTTTCTGGCAAATGATTAATTAATAGGCTGCTAGCCAGGTTTAATAACCTCAGAAAACGATCTGTTTCGTCGTGCGAACGTGTGAGGACCTGTGAGCCAAAGGGCCTCTGCTGGTATGACTTCTGGGTGACCCCTTAAATGGTCTTAATGACTCCCCAACTTGAAAAAAATTGTCTGGAACGGTGCAGTACCACAGGCAACCCAGTGTACCCTCACGGAGGGTAAAGTTTAATTATGAATTAAAGCTTTCTGTGATGAGTATGAAGGCTTCCAAATAAAAAAAATACTAGCAATGACATTATTTTACTGTTATAGGAAACAACCAGATGAAGTTACTAGAACCTTAGAAATCTCAGGTGAGAAATCTCACACGTACAAAACGAACTATTACTTATATGTTGGCTCTCGAATAATTTCCCATAGAATGATTTAGTGCCGTGAATTATTTTATCACACGACGAAATATTTTTCTCTAACGTTCGCGAACTTCTTAAGATACTGGCCGTTTTGCCAGTCGGAAGTACAGAAGCAGAAAGATCATTCTCCTGCCTCCGTAGACGACATACATGGCTGCGATCGACCATGACTACAGAAAGGCTCTCTGATTTAGCTGTGATTGCCATGCATAGAAACGTGGTGCGTCTTGAGACAGGAGAAATTTGCCGTGCTTTTATGGAACGTCACCCAAGGAAGATGTTGGCATCCTCACTATTTGTGTAACATTGTGGTATGTAAATTCTATACACAACATTATTGAAAACGTACCTCAAACGTATCAAAGAAACATAGATAGATATATTCATTAGCACACTATCGCTCGGAAAAGCTCCAAAATTGTTAGTGTTTAATATATTTGAATCTTAAGTCCCTCCCCCGCCTCCAGTGTAGCGCATGTAATACCGGTGTGATGTGGCTGTAGCGTGGAGTTTCACAGATCAAACGAGCGGCACTGTTCTGTAATCTTTGTAGTTTACCAATATGTATGTCTGGGATTCCAAAAAGCAAGCTATTGCAGTAGTCGATGCGGGCGGTGATGAGTGCATAGATCAACGTCTGTGCTGTGTCAGTTGCCAAATACTTTCTAATTTGTCTGATGTTGTACAATTGAAAGTACGAAGAGTTGTACATTTGATGTATTTACACCATAGTCATATTCTCATCAAACCGTACTCCAAGGTTTTTTGTGACTGAGGCTGGAGAAAAGATGGCATTACCAACGCACAAAAACCTACATCAATTTTCGCTAACAGCTGTTTCGTGCCAATGAGCATAAGCACGGTCTTTCCATCATTTAGCTTCAATTTGTCAGCAACCATCCAAGCTTTAATGTCCTTAATACAACTTTCCATGCTCTTTACAGCATCACCTGCATGGGTGGTGCAATTTGGTCTAAATGGTAGATACAATTGGGTATCACCAGCGTATACATGCATGTGTTGATGGAAGATGACGTTTGATTATGTCAAACAGTTTGCTGGCATATATGGTGAAAAGCAGTGGTCCAAGACATGAGCGTTGTGGGACGTCACATTCCAAGTGGAACTATTCCGACTGGCACTGTTCAATTGTCACACGCCGCGACCTATTGGGTAGATATGACACAAACCGGCTTAATGCGGCATCTTTAATCCCAAAGGTTGCTTCTAACCGCTTCAGTAAGATCTTGTGATGTACGGTATCAAACGCTGCACCAGGAGTGTAACCTGTTGTGAATTCATATTCATCAGTATGTCGTTTACCTTTATCAGGGCTGTTTCCGTACTGTGATCTTTCTGGTAGGCTGAATGACATACATGATATAAGCTGTGCTAGATCATGCGAGTATTCAACTGCTCAAATACAGCGAGCTCAACGAGCTTGGAGATAAACTGCAAGTTACTTATGGGTCCGTAAGGTTCGTAAACTTAGAAAGGGGTCCATTAGTAGACTTCAACAGCAGTGTGACAAGCGCCTCCTTCCGGACATCAGAAAAATGACCACAGGTCAAAGATGAGTTTACCAAACGAGCTATTACAGGGAGGAGAACATCAAGGCAAGAGACCCAAAGCGAAGATGGAATTAGGTCAAGTGAACACGATTTTTTAGCTGAATGAGCTCATAGACTGCATTCTCTGTAACAGGTTAAAAGGCAGATAGTGTTTTTTGCGGGTCAATAACGTTATCTTCAGGTACCAATTCTTTCAAATCATTTACATTAGTGGCATCAATATCAAGACGAATTGTAGACGAAAAGCAGCGTGTAAATGTAGTCTATTATAGATGCAAAACACGAGTTTATGAGTCTGAAAGCCCGAAACTCCCGTGCTCTATTTTAATTCAGCCGCGTCACCTTGCATTCTTAAGCTAGTGAGTCAATGATGTCAGTTTCCCTCGTTCCAGCTCTCTCAAGATTTTAAAGTTGGTAATGGCGGACCATTTAATAGGAAAATTCCAGTGAAAATAAACAGGTGTCTTTTTTAAATCAAGGCTTAAAACTTGGGTCCCTTAGTGTTTAGTTATAGTTGGTGTTTTGGTCGTGAAAATGATTATGTACGCAGTCTTAATCAACTCTATTATTAAGCGTTTATTGTGGCTAAAAATGGAGCACACAACCTTGATCTCCACGTGCATGCACAGCACACAATTAGCAAGACGGTTGTAGCGCATTTATTTGGACTTCCACCTAGAACGATTAGGACGCAACGAACGCAATCTGAGGACGAGCATTGTGATGAAATGTTTGTGTGCCGCTCCAAACGGGTCGGTTGCCCATATGTGGTTAGAATGAGCACAAGTCCTGGGATGTTCCAGCAAATTTGAGCCTGGTAGATTTTAAATACTTTTGTCCTTTGGCCATTTCAATTTCAACAGGAAAAGAAAACAAACAGCGGTTACAAACATTTTCATTTTATACTTGACGTTTCGTATGTTGCAGCATACATCATCAGAAGTGACGGTTAAAACTGTTACACAGAATTTTAAAAAACTAGAGCGAGGAACTGGTGACCGGAAGTTACGATTTTGTTATCACACTTTTTAACTAGTCACCAGTTCCTCGCTCTAGTTTTTTAAAATTCTGTGTAACAGTTTTTAACCGTCACTTCTGATGATGTATGCTGCAACATACGAAACGTCAAGTATAAAATGAAAATGTTTGTAACCGCTGTTTGTTTTCTTTTCCTGGTAGATTTTGCTCTTAGTGTTGAGTAAACTTTGCACCTGAATGACTTTTGTGGCTAACAGCAGATTTAAGTGACGACCGAGGAATTACAATAAACAGGCATACGAAACACGGATACGAATGAACAATTTTCCCAATGTCCGAGTCCGGCCTTGATTCGATGGCTTTGAATTGCGTAGCGTTTTTCTCGACTTGGGAAAGAGTCCCCCTGTCCCCAGGGTAAATGCGCCTGATGTTAAATAAAAGTCATTTCGGAATCGGAATGTCCTTCAGAATATCAGTTTCTTTTACCAAAAAAAAAAACAATTTAAAACGTAAAACAGACTTACAAAAGCTCACAAAACAATGCCAATTCTCCATATATCCTTCACTAATCACACACAAATTAGTCTTTGTATTGTCTAATAACATAAATTTTAAAAAAAAGTAGTAGAATAAGAGAGTTTTCGCTCTTTTTTGGCAAACAGACTTCTGTTTCACGTTTGACGCTTCACGTTAACGGGATGCTAAATCTGTTTATCATAGAGAGATACGTGAAACGGCAAACGATAGGCTGCTGTTTGTCCCAAAAGCATGAAAATCCCTTATTCTTTCTTGTCTCTCTGAGAGGAGAAGTTGCTCGATACCTGTAGAAAGCAACAAAGAAATAAACCACAGTTGTGACGTGGAGCTTAAAGGAGTGCCTAAAAAACCCGCCTGGTAAGTTGGGTATGCCATGCTGATGAGGCCCAACAAGGCTGCCAATTAAGTGGGTGAAATGGTTTTGCGCATGCGTGATGTGTTCACTTGGCCTCACCGAGTTGGGGTTATGGTGTGTTTACCTTGCTTTGAACGCTTTCAGCAAAGGAATGAGCCAAAATGAGGGAGGAGAGGGCGACAAACATGACACGAATTACAGTAAATGTATTAGAGTTTGCCCAGATTGAAGCCTCTAAAAACATACATGAAAGAAATTAAAATCATCTCATCTGTATTGTTCATCCAATCCTATAGAGACCATTGATCATTATTTCTTGGCTTTTCGTAGGGTTAAATTGGTCTGGTCTCGTTTTGTCCCTATGTTATCTGCGCTTTTGTCAGCCCCCTTCGTGTATTTTTACCAATTCCCGAGGCCCAAAAGGAAATGCCTGCGTCTGCTTTTGTACATCATCAAGTCTATTCTGTGCGGTATTTGGAATTTCGCTATCGCTAAGTTTATTATTGCTGATGTTAAACGTTGGATCCCAGCTGACTTTCTGCAGTTATATATATATAGTACTGTCTGCAGTTATAAAACCGGGAGGGAACGAAGCCTGACCAGAGGGCAGGGAATGAATGAATGAAGCTTTATTTAATCTCGGGATTGGTGAGGTTGATTAGACCTCTAGCAAAGAAAAATATTCTAATAAGCCGAGAGAAACAAAGAAACGGAAATCCATAAACTATTTACAGAATAAGACCTAAAAATTACATGACATAGCTATATACAATAAAAAGCCCAATTACTCAAAAGAACATAGATATTATGTAGAATTAACTAAAACCTTAGCTGTGTGACTGCTTTTTTAAAGGCTGACAATGTGGTTTGGGATCTTAAGGTATCAGAAATCTTGTTCCAAGTAATAGCCGCCAAGTACTTAACTGAGTTCTTGCCATAACGAGTCGTATTAGGTTTCGGTACTTGCAACTTGTTAACCCCACTTAGATTTTTTACGTTGTCTCTTAACCTAAATCGGGATGATGCAGAAATTCGCTAGCAAAACCTTGTAAAAGGCGCGAGACGTGTAAGTAAACCCAGGAGGTTAATCAGTGACCCGAAAGGAAGAAAGGACACTCGCATAAAAGGCGGTGGGGCGGGCAGCACTTGGAGTTTGGTTATCGCGCAGCCCGGCCCACTCCGGCCGCAAAGGAGCTAACACAGAGCCTAAAAAATACTTAGCAAGGTAAAAACACTTAGAACTAGAATCGGACACGGAAGTAACTAAAGCCGCAAGCCGCAGGGCGCGGCCCTGGCAAGAAAAATCCTTTAAACCCAAACCTCCACTATCAACAGAACAAATAAGCGATTTACGAGCTACATTCTCTAATCGAGCGCGCCACAAAAGGGCCATATCAGACTATTAAGTTTACTATAAACCCATTTAGGGGCTACTAAAACGCGCGACACATAGAGCAACTTACTTAACGCTAATATATTCAAAATAAGGACCTTGCCAATAAAGGACAAGGATCGCGACTTCCATCTAGAAAGAGTTTTGTCAAGTTTGGACGAACGCGGTTCCCAATTATCGCGGTCAATGTCAACAGTACCAAAGAATACGCCTAAAATCTTCATTTTCCTAACCCAAGTTAGACCAAGTGACTCGTCAAGGCGGTCTTTCCAGGCACCAAGCCACATGGCTTTAGTCTTGGACAAATTAAGCTTCGCACCAGAGCCACGCTCGTAAAACGCAATCGCGTCAAAAGGTGAGAAAAGGGAAGAATCGTTTTTAACAAAGTCCGTAGTATCTTCAGCATACTGACCGACCTTAAACTGGACACCACCAGCCCCCGGCAAGAGAAAGCCTTCGATCGCGGGAGAGTCCCTAATATGGCAGGCTAAAACTTCAACGCAGAGAACATAAAGCATCGGGGACCGGGCGTCGCCCTGCCTAACCCCCCGCAGAACAGGAAAAAGATCGGAACGGAAATCGTTCAATAGAATACGCATATAAGAGCCGTTATATTAAGTGAAAATCCAGCTACAGAAGGAGGGCCCAAAACCGAAGTGCTCTAAAAGATTCATCAGAAAGTACCGATAAACGCGATCGAAGGCTTTCTCCTGGTCTAAAGAGACGAGAATACCTGTCTCGCCGGTTCTCTCAATAAAATCGAGTGTGTCGCGGAGAAGAGCCAAATTAGAAGAAATAGATCTACCTTAGAAACCTCGAGCTCGGAATCTAAAAGCGACCGCAGAGCAGCCTCTGAAGTCAGAATTTCAGGACTAGCAGAAACATCGCCCGAAGCCAAACGATTCTTCAGGGCAATTAAGCGATTGGTTAGAAAAACCTTCTGGGACGAGAGTAAACGATGTTTACGACGAGAAAAGGCGATCGCAGTGAGCTTAATGTCAGACTTTAAAGACTCCCAAAAATCGCGCTGATAAGCAAAGCAATGCCGAAAGGCCAGAAACTGCTCAATTAAATCCGAAATCTCTAAACAAAAGGATTCGTCATCGAGGAGAGTATTGTTAAACTTCCAAACTCCCGGGCCTCGCAGGGGCAGAGCCGGAATATCATAGTCTAAAATAACAAAGTCATGATCTGAGAAAACGCATGGGAGAATATCGCACCTAGTGACTTGATTACACAGAAGCCGCGGGACCAAAAAGGTATCCAGTCTGCTGGCAATTGAATGGTCTGGGCTGAACCAGGTGAACTGCCTGTCTCGGGGATGCAAAAGACGCCAAGCGTCACGGAGGTTACAGCGAGATTTTAGGTCCGAGAAGCCGGAGTCGAGGGAAACCGACCTACCCAATTTGTCAAGCGCCGAGTCAAAACAATTCATATCCCCCCCAATCAGGAGCCGGGAGTTTGGAAGAAAAAAGGACGGGACCGACTGAAAGAAAATCTTTCTCTCAGCCGGAATCGTCGGCACATAAAGGTTAACTAGATTAAGATTGAAATCGTCAAACTTAACAAGTAAGCTGAGAATGCGCCCACTTTGATCCTTCTGCCAAACAGAAACATTATGACGAAAAACATCAGAACATAAGATAGCTACCCCCCCCCCCCCTCCTCCCGACAGCAGGGGCCCAGAAGCTGGGACCCGGCCACGAAGGGGAGAAGGAGCGCAGAACAGCGTCATTGGAAATTATAGTTTCTTGTATGAGTCTAGGTATGAAGCACAAAAGAAATCAGAGACCAGCGAAAACTTACGTTGACTTAAACCCCTAACATTTATCGTAGCGCACTTTAAGAAGGCTAAACTAAGTGGGGGCATCCTCACTTACTACAGACAGACGAGACGACTTGCCCAAAGCAGCGCGTCGGGACGAGCCATGTCGAGATCTCTTCCTTCGGCGAGAGGGCTGCTCAGACACAGAAGCCACATTATCAGGCACAACGTCAGAATCCACCAGTTCAGATGTGGCAATACTCTCAGGCTCAGACTCATCACTCTCAACACTCGTATCGGTCAGGGAAGAAACGGGAAATTCCTGCAATCTGGGAACTTAAACATCAGGGGCATCCTTGATGAGGCCTTGAGAAGTTAAAAGGTCAGGCGCAGGCTCAGAAGAAAGGGCCGAGGCCAAGGGCTGGTCAAATTCAGCTTCCAGGGAATCGTCCTCAGACCCCATCGAATCTTCCTCTGCATTCTCCACTGGGGGGCTATCATGATCCACGTCACCTGAATCAGCATTCTCAGCATCTAGAGTAGTGGGGGGCACATCCACGGGAAGGGGGTCAGCAGGAGGCTGGCTCGGGGGCTCAGCATCAACGGCATCACGATGCGAAAGCGGGCGGAAGACAAGAAAAAGGTACTTGCCAAAACGAAGGTATGACGGGATGGGGTCATCGATACACATGCAAAGAGTACGGATACCATTCTGGACCTGGGGGAAGCCCTGGACGGAGGAGCGACGCTGGGAGTAAACAGTGCCATACTTCGACAAACGGAAGGTCAAGGCCGAGTCAGGTAACTCAAAAGGAGCGTCGTACACAACAACATAAGACAAAGCTCTGCCTGCAAGATGAGCTGCATGAGGCTGGTTTCCAACAAAGAAAGACGACTGCTGCAGAAATTTGTTTCGGATCTCCTCTTTCGTGAAGGTGAGGACCACTGACCCATTCTGGGATCTCTGAAGACAACGGACTGACGTCGGAGGAAAGCCATCTCTCACCAAGCTATCATTATCTGGGTTCTCGTTTTCTGCGAGCCAGTTACTGCTTTGGCAATGATAGACATTTGCATTTTCATCATCGGAATCGTCTTCGTCACTGGGGTTCCACTCTTCGTCTGAAGAATCAAAGTGGGCGACAGAGCTTGCATCATCAAAGTCATCATTCCATTCCTCATCAGAATCGTCATCAGACAGCTCCGAACTGTTTTCAACTGGCTGAAAATGGGGCTCTTCGTTTGCTACTTCATTGTGTGGGTCAACAAACGGCTTTGGTTTGCAGCTATATGAGTGATCTGTGGCCACATTTCTTCGTCGTCTCTCGGGCGATAGTTCCATTGCTGGGTACCCCGTAAAGATGTCCGACGGTTCAGTCTGCGTCCCCATGTGAACAAACGTTTTTACCGGTGCGTCTACGATCGGGTTTGTTTCTGTAGCGACATCAACGAATTGTTTCACAATATCTGTGACAAGCATGTCTTCATGAGCTTCTTCCTTGTCCGTCCCTTCTTCCACCTCCTCGGTCATCCTGACATTCTCCATAATTTTGTCAACAGCCTAAATGAAACGATTTATTTATACAGTTTATTAAGAAAAAGTAAGGCAATTACAAAAAAACCCAAACATTTATTGTGTGTGGCCAAGTCGGGCGACTGATTTAAAGGTATGTTGTCTCGATAAATAGTATTACTGGTTAACACTGTTTACTTTTACTTTACTTTAACTGTGTTTCCTTTTGGGGCCTTTTTAAGGAGAATATTGTATCGCGGTCTAAAACAAATCAGTGGGGGAAATGAGAGCTCTTTTCTTGATCTTATCGTAAGCCGCGACAGTCTCTGAGTGAGCTCCGATTTTTTGTCCCATATTTTATTCCCTCGTTGCCGATGACTAGTGGAATTGACACTGAGACTGCGACTAGAAATGTATGACCTATACTTACAACGTAAGATTTCGAGAACACACTGTATGACTGTTAAAAATTACGAGCCCGGTTTATTTTATGAAGTACTTTAGAGTACATTCAAATGACGTACCTCTCTTCTTTCTTTATTCTTTCGCCTCCTTTCGCTGGAATCCCGTTTGACTTTTGCTGCAGAGCTAGGTTTCTTAAAAATTGTGGGTACAGCATCTATTTTTTTCTTTCTTTTGTGTGTTGTTTTCCCCAGAAGACTGTATCGGTGATCGACTTCAAAGCAATCGTCCGTAAAGTGATCCGAACAAACAAGAATTTGGGGTCGCTTCGGTGGCAGGAATTTTTCGTCCCGGCCAAGCATCAAGAACCATTTTTTAGCAATTTTCTTTTTCGAAATTGGTAAACGGTGAAAATAAATTCCTCTTTTGCTATCTCAAGGGCTCCTGTTGGAGTAAAATGGAGCTGAACAAAAAGGCATGACCACAAGAATGCTCTCATTGGTTCATTTATATTTGGTCGCAGCGACTTGTTGCCGGAAGTGTACACACGATGCGACAACGCTGCTTTCGCTAATTTTTTCGCTGCGATAAATCGCACGAATTCAAACTGGTTTGAATTCGTGCGACTGATCGCAGCGACAACATTCTGGCGCAGTGACAATGATTTTCATGAAATTAACCGTGCCACACAAGGCGATTTGTTGCGGCGACTTGTCCCCGCGACGTGTCGCAGCGACTTATCGCCTAGTGTGTCCCGGCCTTAAAGCTGACCGCAAGAATTGGTATTCAATCTTCCCGCCAAATTTCAAGTTGAGCTCTTTGACGCCACGCTTAGATCGCCTGGCTGCTAAGTGAATCCAAGATGGCAGCGGCCAGTTTCGATTTTCGGGCTAGTTTAAAGAAGGATTTCATAAGGATTTAAGGCACATTGGTGGATGAAATTTTGTTGAGTAGACTATCTTTGTATTAGCTTTTTGGTGGTAAAAAGAAAAACAAGGACTATTTTGGAGCAAACTTCTCCTTTAACTGAATATTTACAATAGGCACCTTGCACTAAGAAGTCACATGATCTTTTCCACCATGTTGGAGGGCAAACAAATCGGTTGCTATGGGAAACAATGGCTGCCTCGTGGGATCACGAAAGGTTAGTTACGCAAATATTTGCACTAATAGCTTCTTTGTTTCAGAACAAAACGATCCTCATCCACTCCTCAAATTTGAATTTAACATACCCAAAGAACCACTGGAAAACTTGAACCATTTACAGACTTCAAAAAAGTTGGTAAAATCTCTGTTAAATGTCCACATTTTCTTTGTAAATTACAATCTCTGTAAATTTGCACACTTACAGAGATTTTGTAACTCCATAAAAAGTCTGTAAAATTTAACACATTTTCGTCCTTACGATGACATAAAATGTGTTCAAAATCTCAATAAAATCTATGTAAATTGAAGGAAAATTTTACAGAGATTTTATGCGATAAGTACAAAATGTCTGTAAAATCTCTTTACTTTCTCTGTAAAATTTACACGAGAAAAAATCTCTGTAAATCCATCCATATAAAATGTCAGTGTTATCTCTGTAAAAAGTGAGTGAGAAGAATGCATGAAATGTCTATAAAATGTCTACAAAAACCCTCAAAAAACTGGAGGGGAAAAGTATGTGAAATGTTTTTAAAATGTTGGTGTTTTAGTGCACAAAATCTCAGCAAAATGTTCACAATATCTCTGTAAATTAAGTATTTAAAACCTGACAGAAGGCAGGAAATGTCAATAAAATGTCTGTAAAACTGGAGGGGTAAAGTATGTGAAATGTTTTTAAAATGTTGGTGTTTTAGTGCACAAAATCTCAGCAAAATGTTTAAAATATCTCTGTAAATAATAGCATTTAAAACCTGACGTAAGCCAGGAAATGTTAATAAAAAGTGAAATGGATGAAAGGTTAGTCGATTTTACGTAGAAAAAAGAACAAGTTCTAGAGTTTGTGAATGCATAAATTTTTATTTCAAATCTAAAAATAATCATTTGTTTATATTACTTTCAATAGAATCTAAGTGTACAATAAAATTCTTGCAATAAGTTCAAAAAATAATTCAATTAATAACATCAGTTACCATGGCAACTTTTTCTACCGTGCCAAAATGGTGTCCACTTTCGAAAAAACCCACGTCCTATGATTGCGATTTGTCAACCATGATTTATAGCTGATGAAATGGTACAATGTATACTCGTGAAACTTGGGAATAATTCCACTTGTGTTTTGTCCAAAATCAAATGATTTTTCTTGCCTTAAGGCTTATGAAATTATTTGGTTTTGGACAAAGCGTGTGTGAAATTATTCCCTAAATTCGCTCATCACTATTTGATAACCCATACAAATTCATCAAAATAAGGAATAAAATATATGCAAGGGATTTCATTATTATTAAATAAGTATAAAAATCTGGCTTATGTTACACCAATTACAAATATAGTTGTTAGAAATGGGCGCGGCTTATCTGTGGGAAGATCTGAAAAAGGCTGCCTCTGGTGGCCAGTTTTCCATCTTTGCATCCAATTTTATGCCTAGTTGCGTGTACTAAGCTACAAACGCTCCGCTCATATTCTTGTTGTAATGTAAAAAAATCTATGGCAAAACTGTGTTTAAGAAATTCCTGTCAACAAATACCAGAAAAAGATCAATCATATGCCCAAGTTTGTAAAAACGATGTTCATTACATTAAAGTGCTAAAATTACATTAAAGTATTTTCCGTTTCAATATTAGTGAATAGTGAGTTAACGTTTGATGAACAGTGGATGAATTTGACTTCTAAAGAGTAGACTTTGGATTTCTTTTGTTTTCTGTCAAAAAACTTTTTTCCGTAAATTTCAGCTGGTAAGGTCAGGGTGCGGCTTACCTCCGGGTTTACAGTTCACCTGCCAGTTCAGTTGGGTAATACTAGCATACTAAAACAAATTAACCACATGGATTACCTGCATGGGTACACCTACTTTTCAAGTTACATCAAACTGTATGAGGTGTGCCACCCGCCAGTTGCGATGAAAAATACTACAAATTAGTATACTATGACAAATTAACTGCATGGTTAGACCGAATTTACAAGTTACATCGAACTGTATGAGGTGCGCCACCCGCCAGTTGCGATGAGAAATACTACAACTGCATGGTTAGACCAAATTTACAAGTTCCATCAAACTGTATGAGGTGCGCCACCCACCAGTTCCGATGAAAAATACTACAAATTAGTATACTATGACAAATTAACTGCATGGTTAGACCGAATTTACAAGTTACATCGAACTGTATGAGGTGCGCCACCCTCCAGTTCCGATGAAAAATACTACAACTGCATGGTTAGACCGAATTTGCAAGTTACATTGAACTGTATGAGGTGCGCCACCCGCCAGTTCCGATGAAAAATACTAGAAATTAGTATACTATGACAAATGAATTGTATGGTTAGACCGAATTTACAAGTTACATCGAACTGTATGAGGTGCGCCACCCGCCAGTTCAGATCTAATATACTAGAAATTAGTATATTATAACAAATGAACTGCATGGTTATACCGAATGTACAAGTTACATCGAACTGTATGAGGTGCGCCACCCGCCAGTTCCGATGAAAAATACTACAAATTAGTATACTATGACAAATTAACTGCATGGTAAGACCGAATTTACAAGTTACATCGAACTGTATGAGGTGCGCCACCCGCCAGTTGCGATAAAAAATACTACAACTGCATAGTTAGACCGAATTTACAAGTTACATCCAACTGTATGAGGTGTGCCACCCGTCAGTTCAGATGAAAAATACTACAAATTAGTATTATTTGTATACTATGACAAATTAACTGCATGGTTAGACCGAATTTACAAGTTACATCGAACTGTATGAGGTGCGCCACCCGCCAGTTCCGATGAAAAATACTACAAATTAGTATACTATGACAAATTAACTGCATGGTTAGACCGAATTTACAAGTTACATGGAACTGTATGAGGTGCGCCACCTGCCAGTTCCAATGAGAAATACTACAAATTAGTATACTATGACAAATGAACAGTATGGTTAGACCGAATTTACAAGTTACATCGAACTGTATGAGGTGTGCCACCCGCCAGTTAAGATGAAAAATACTAGAAATTAGTATACTATGACAAATAAACTGCACGGTTAGACCAAATTTACAAGTTACATCCAACGGTATGAGGTGCGCCACCCGCCAGTTCCGATGAAAAATACTACAAATTAGTATACTATGACAAATGATCTGCATGGTTAGACCGAATTTACAAGTTACATCGAACTGTATGAGGTGCGCCACCCGCCAGTTCCGATGAAAAATACTACAAATTAGTATACTATGACAAATTAACTGCATGGTTAGACCGAATTTACAAGTTACATGGAACTGTATGAGGTGCGCCACCTGCCAGTTCCGATGAAAAATACTACAAATTAGTATACTATGACAAATGAACAGTATGGTTAGACCGAATTTACAAGTTACATCCAACTGTATGAGGTGTGCCACCCGCCAGTTCAGATGAAAAATACTACAAATTAGTATACTATGACAAATTAACTGCATAGTTAAACCGAGTTTACAAGTTACATCCAACTGTATGAGGTGTGCCACCCGCCAGTTCAGATGAAAAATACTACAAATTAGTATGCTATGACTAATTATCTTTAAATCATTGTTGCCACATGCAGATGTGTTCATTAGAAAGATATCACTTGTGTTTGATCTATTTGCCATTGAACGATGACTGACAATTTCCTCAGACCCAAGGGACAGTGAAACCTTTCTTGATTTTTGTCAAAAAACTTACAGTATATGAACAGAGAAGTCACTGATTGTTGCAGTGAATATTTCTCACTTGTATTCACCCAGTTCATTGTGAGAGCATTCGACTCTTCCATAATTACCTGATGTCTGGAACAAATTTACTTGACCCAGCTAAAACAGTTTGACCTACAGTAATAATGTTCACAAGGTATATCCAAAATGGCAATGAAACCTCTACCCTCCCAAGTTTTGACACAAAGACATCAATTATTATTCACAATTGTATCACAATTTGCAATCAGCACTGTCTGTTTCTTGCATCTCAGGAAATTCCCTCCAATTAAATTTCAATGCTCAATTTCCTTCAGCACTGCATCTTGTGGTTGAAGTACATGAAGGCCCTGGAAAAGAGTCACACCAGTCAATCAATCAATTTATAAAGGAATTATTGCAAGAAACTTGTATCTTACATGTACCATGACGAGCTTAGGCCGACAAAAAAATATATGCAAATGAGCTTACGGTGATTTGAAATCACCCTTAGCTAATCATTAAGTGTACATGTAGCTCAAGAACTCATTTCGCAAGTTTAGGTGTCGCAGATATCGCATCAGAGTCAGCTTCTGACATATTCAGTAACTTTTTTTACACCTTTTTAAGTCACAACGGAGAAGCATAAATCCACAAAACGTCATTCAGGGAACATTCTCGCGAGGATTTTAGAGTAATTCTTGCTCGCACAATTCTGCAACACTGTGGCAAATATGTATAACTCGCTTTTTGAGTTCAGTTATTTTCAATTTACATATGCTTTGTATGTACAAAATTGGTTCTGCCTTCAGATAACTACAGTCCAAAACTGGACTGACTACCCAAGAGAGAGAACTTATTAGTACAAAATAATAATTATTACAAAATTGGTTCTGCCTTCAGATAACAACAGTCCAAACTGGACTGACTACCCAAGAGAGACAAAACTCGTTAGCGCAAAATAATAATTATTACAAAATTGGTTCTGCCTTCAGATAACAACAGTCCAAACTGGACTGACTACCCAACAGAGACAGAATTCATTAGCACAAAATAATTATTATTATAAAATTGGTTCTGCCTTCAGATAACAACAGTCCAAAACTGGACTGACTACCCAAGAGAGACAGAACTCATTAGTACAAAATAATAGTTATTACAAAATTGGTTCCGCCTTCAGATAACAACAGTCCAAAACTGGACTGACTACCCAAGAGAGACAGAACTCATTAGCACAAAATAATTATAATTATTACAAAATTGGTTCTGCCTTCAGATAACAACAGTCCAAACTGGACTGACTACCCAAGAGAGACAGAACTCATTAACTTGTACAAAATAATAATTATTACAAAATTGGTTCTGCCTTCAGATAACAACAGTCCAAACTGGACTGACTACCCAAGAGAGACAGAACTCATTAGTAAATTTAATAATTATTACAAAATTGGTTCTGCTTTCAGATAACAACAGTAAAAAATGGACTGACTACCCGAGAGAGACAGAACTCGTTAGGGTAAAATAAAAATGATTAAAAAGAGACTGGTTGTGCCTTTTGATAACAAAAGTCAAAAACAGACTATCACATACAAGAAATTATTTAAAATGCAATCTGTTTTGCAATAATAATTTAATATTATAGATACGTTTAAAGATTACATTGAAACTGATCAATGTACTTCAGGTCTGGTATCCAGCTAGCAGCCTAAGGCTGTATTCTGTCTATTACATAAATGTACATTGTAGTGTTTCAGTCTGACCTCTACTAAAAAACAACAAACAGCATTTTCCTAAGCTGAATTTCTCATTGGGCTAGCTCCGGGTCATTGAGGTACACAAGCAACCCCACCATAACAAGGTATGGACTATGAGGTCGTTGCAAAGTACAAAATGATCAGAAAATCGTCTGGCATTACACAGAGTAAACTCCCAGGAGTCAATCGGTTCAGTAAAAATTTACAAACTAACAAACAAAACAAATGACAAATTATCCTAATGATCTTTTGCTTATTAGCTTCGCTCCACATAACAAGCTAAATTATGCTTCACAAATTATTATTATTATTATCATTATCATTATCGTTATTAGCAAATGTTGGTCAAGTTTGTTTTCCATGCTCGACTGGTTATTTCATTTCCAACAAGCCTGAACGCAATAATATTGTTTTATCGAAAATGTCCCCAAAATAGAGAGAAATCTACTGACTCATTGTGTAACTGTATATTTTCAGCTGACATGTACCCTTTCCATCATTTTGTAGAGCATGGAATATTAGCTCATATACCAGGATGGCAGGGCCAATGAAAACCTCTGAATTGTATTACAGAATGATAAAATTCTGAGTGACACTTATAGATTTTACTCTGTCTAATGCCAGACGATTTTACTCGTCAATGGGGGCCTCTTCAGGGATGAATGGGTTAAGTACTCATCAAATAAAATTTGAGGTTTTGGTGGGAGAAATTGCAATATTAACTGCATCACAATATGATTGGTGTATTTAGATGGCTAGCTCTACTACATAACAGTACATGTACAGGGTTCTCCCTAGTTTTCAGCGCAACAGGTATGGCACCTTTTCACACCCGTAAAGCAATTGGTTAATGTTGGAGGTTCTGCAAAGGATAAGCGACTTCTGAGTGTTTGCAGGTGGTAATAAGTGCTCTTACAAGCAGTACATTTTACCGGTAGCTTTATCAATGTTTCATGAAAAATGCTAGTAATGCAAATGCTTTTGAGTAGTCTACTATGGAATACCCCAGAAGACAACTGAATTTTTTTTTGTTAAGGCCCACATACATGTACATGCAAACAAGCAAGTGACAAGTAACAAGCGAGAAAGCTTGTATACCATGTCATAGGAAATAGTTACATATCACCCTGCACAAGCAATGTGGAATACAGCCGAATATATGCTGTGCAGTTATTGACTGATTGGTTAAATCTTTTTATGACTTGGTATAAAGGGCTTCACATTACTGAACATGTGACATTGTTTGCACAAGGAGCCAGAGCTGGCCAAATTTTTGCGCGGTCCATCAAAGAATTTTGAACGTTAGGTTGAATTCCTAGAATACTTTTTCTCACAGTCCAGGAACGAAGGTGTGAAAAGGCAACGTGATCCCAAACCACACGTCAATAATAATAACACCACAACTGTTCATTAAAGTTGTTAAGAATGAGATCACGTAGTGCAGTATGACAATGGAATAAAAATAGTAAATGTAGAACCGAAAGAGTTAATTCTCCATGTGAATCGTTCCATGTCTGTTTATATTATTTTCTTGTCATCATGTCACACACCAGGCAGTTACTTTAATGTTTAACTCCTCATTTCACAACAAAAGTAAATGCGATATTGCCAGGCTTGTGGATTTGTTTAATCTAACAGCCGTACCGCTCCAAGCGAGGGCCTATTTTCGTCTCGAGTAGATCCGAGCTTACGAGTTTACTGGCCTGACGGCGCAGGATTAAATTGCTTCAGTTGGGCAGCGTGCTGGCAGTCGTTGGGGAACGACAAGCACTGATCAGATCGAGAAGTCTTCTTAAATGCAAAGAGGGTGAGTGGTCGCGTAGAAGAGAATTTCAACTTATATGGTGGCCCAATGTCTTTTCGCAAGCAAAATACTGGACATTTGCGACAGAGATTCTTTCTCAGACACAATGCACTCCAAAATTAACTCATTCATGAGGATTTGTCGTAGTAACTTATAGGTCTAGTGAAGAACTTATAAAACAGGGCACTCGAATTCTCCTTCCCTCTTTCTCCTCTGATGAAAAGACAATAAAACATGTGCAATATATAGGATATGCACTTTAAACAACAAAATTGTCAATGTCAAGTGTTTGTCTCTCTGTAAAGAATTCTCTATAGGGTAGACATTGAAAGCTATTTTGTTCAGAAAATTTGTTTCATTCATAAAAGGAGTAATTTTCAATAATGTACATGTACAAACATTACCGTGACTTTCTTTAACTGATCTTGTGTTGCCTGAAAATAAACCTATAATGGTATGATATGAAACACCAAAAGCACCCATTGAATGAAAGTCAGTATACATGTAGATAGTTATAAACTGCATGACAACGACAGTGTCAGCAATTATTCGGTGCCCTTGAATTAAATTTGATTTTTGTCAGCCTTTTCAGGTGATCAGTTGTTTCTTTGTTGTACTTACATCCAGTGTAAGAAATATGGGAAACATAAAAATCCCAGTGAGTTAATAGATTGTATACCTCAGGTATATGCTACCCAGGAGGTTACAAAGTGAAATGGTGAAAGAGTGAGTTATGGATTGTATACCTCAGGTACAGTATATGCTACCCAAGAGGTTACAAAGTGAAATGGTGAAAGAGTGAGTTATGGATTGTATACCTCAGGTATAAGCTACCCAAGAGGTTACAAAGTGAAACGGTGACACAGTGAGTTAATAGATTGTATACCTCAGGTATATGCTACCCAAGAGGTTACAAAGTGAAATGGTGACACAGTGAGTTATGGATTGTATACCTCAGGTATATGCTACCCAAGAGGTTACAGAGTGAAATGGTGACACAGTGAGTTATGGATTGTATACCTCAGATAAAAGCTACCCAAGAGGTTACAAAGTGAACTGGTGAAAAAGTGAGTTAATAGATTGTATACCTCAGGCATATGCTACCCAAGAGGTTACAAAGTGAAATGGTGACACAGTGAGTTATGGATTGTATACCTCAGGTATATGCTACCCAAGAGGTTACAGAGTGAAATGGTGACACAGTGAGTTATGGATTGTATACCTCAGGTATAATTATGCTACCCAAGAGGTTACAAAGTGAACTGGTGAAAAAGTGAGTTAATAGATTGTATACCTCAGGCATATGCTACCCAAGAGGTAACAAAGTAAAATGGTGTGACAGTGAGTTAAGGATTGTATACCTCAGGTATATGCTACACAATTAATTATTAATAGGATGGCTGGAAATTTAATGTTGTAGAGGCTTTCGAATCAGCGTTTGGGCGATGGTTAAACTTGGTTTTTCTGGGCAAATGGTGTTGCAGCACATCTGGAACAATAACCTAGCGATCAAGTCCACAGAACCGCCTTATCTTGGACAATCAAAGAAATTAGATAATTTATATTTTGGTCAAATTGATGGAAGTAAGATTTGTCATCAAGATACTTTATTTGGGTGGGATTGACGGAGGTATTGACAATTAATGGGAGACCAAAGCGAGATACTGTAATCTCCCAGGTGGTTTCTTCTGAAGTGTAACCGACTTTCAGTGAAACCTAGTGTCAAAGGAGTAATCTTATTAAGCGCCCAGTCCAAAATTTAGCTTGCTCTGGCTCCTCTTGCATGAGAAACCAGTTAAGGTACATGTAGTTATACAGGTGACAAGGGAGTAACTACAGAATAACCGGCCACTATTGTGCTCTTGTAGTGGCATC